>NC_086452.1:472206415-472527859 GCF_028390025.1 Pseudophryne corroboree | reverse complement strand
ATAAGTACAGGGGATCAGTCACACCGGGCAGGACTGGTGATTCCGCTGCTCTGGAATAAGTACAGGGTATCAGTCACCCCGGCCAGGACTGGTGATTCCGCTGCTCTGGAATAAGTACAGGGGATCAGTCACCCCGGCCAGGACTGGTGATTCCGCTGCTCTGAAATAAGTACAGGGGATCAGTCACCCTGGCTAGGACTGGTGATTCCGCTGCTCTGGAATAAGTACAGGGGATCAGTCACCCCGGCCAGGACTGGTGATTCCGCTGCTCTGGAATAAGTACAGGGGTTCAGTCACCCCGGCCAGGACTGGTGATTCCGCTGCTCTGGAATAAGTACAGGGGTTCAGTCACCCCGGCCAGCACTGGTGATTCCGCTGCTCTGGAATAAGTACAGGGGATCAGTCACCCCGGCCAGGACTGGTGATTCCGCTGCTCTGGAATAAGTACATGGGATCAGTCACCCGGCCAGGACTGGTGATTCCCCTGCTCTGGAATAAGTACATGGGATCAGTCACCCCGGCCAGGACTGGTGATTCCGCTGCTCTGGAATAAGTACAGGGGATCAGTCACCCCGGCCAGGACTGGTGATTCCGCTGCTCTGGAATAAGTACATGGGATCAGTCACCCCGGCCAGGACTGGTGATTCCGCTGCTCTGGAATAAGTACAGGGGATCAGTCACCCCGGCCAGGACTGGTGATTCCGCTGCTCTGGAATAAGTACAGGGGATTAGTCACCCGGCCAGGACTAGTGATTCCGCTGCTCTGGAATAAGTACAGGGGATCAGTCACCCCGGCCAGGACTGGTGATTCCGCTGCTCTGGAATAAGTACAGGGGATCAGTCACCCCGGCCAGGACTGGTGATTCCGCTGCTCTGGAATAAGTACAGGGGATCAGTCACCCCGGCCAGGACTGGTGATTCCGCTGCTCTGGAATAAGTACAGGGGATCAGTCACCCCGGCCAGGACTGGTGATTCCGCTGCTCTGGAATAAGTACAGGGGATCAGTCACCCCGGCCAGGACTGGTGATTCCGCTGCTCTGGAATAAGTACAGGGGATCAGTCACCCCGGCCAGGACTGGTGATTCCGCTGCTCTGGAATAAGTACAGGGGATCAGTCACCCCGGCCAGGACTGGTGATTCCGCTGCTCTGGAATAAGTACAGGGGATCAGTCACCCCGGCCAGGACTGGTGATTCCCCTGCTCTGGTATAAGTACAGGGGATCAGTCACCCCGGCCAGGACTGGTGATTCCGCTGCTCTGGAATAAGTACAGGGGATCAGTCACCCCGGCCAGGACTGGTGATTCCGCTGCTCTGGAATAAGAACAGGGGATCAGTCACCCCGGCCAGGACTGGTGATTCCGCTGCTCTGGAATATGTACAGGGGATCAGTCACCCCGGCCAGGACAGGTGATTCCCCTGCTCTGGAATAAGTACAGGGGATCAGTCACCCCGGCCAGGACTGGTGATTCCGCTGCTCTGGAATAAGAACAGGGGATCAGTCACCCCGGCCAGGACTGGTGATTCCGCTGCTCTGGAATATGTACAGGGGATCAGTCACCCCGGCCAGGACTGGTGATTCCCCTGCTCTGGAATAAGTACAGGGGATCAGTCACCCCGGCCAGGACTGGTGATTCCGCTGCTCTGGAATAAGTACAGGGGATCAGTCACCCCGGCCAGGACTGGTGATTCCGCTGCTCTGGAATAAGTACAGGGTATCAGTCACCCCGGCCAGGACTGGTGATTCCGCTGCTCTGGAATAAGTACAGAGGATCAGTCACCCCGGCCAGGACTGGTGATTCCGCTGCTCTGGAATAAGTACAGGGGATCAGTCACCCCGGCCAGGACTGGTGATTCCGCTGCTCTGGAATAAGTACAGGGGATCAGTCACCCCGGCCAGGACTGGTGATTCCGCTGCTCTGGAATAAGTACAGGGGATCAGTCACCCCGGCCAGGACTGGTGATTCCGCTGCTCTGGAATAAGTACAGGAGATCAGTCACCCCGGCCAGGACTGGTGATTCCGCTGCTCTGGAATAAGTACAGAGGATCAGTCACCCCGGCCAGGACTGGTGATTCCGCTGCTCTGGAATAAGTACAGGGGATCAGTCACCCCGGCCAGGACTGGTGATTCCGCTGCTCTGGAATAAGTACAGGGGATCAGTCACCCCGTCCAGGACTGGTGATTCCCCTGCTCTGGAATAAGTACAGGGTATCAGTCACCCCGGCCAGGACTGGTGATTCCGCTGCTCTGGAATAAGATCAGGGGATCAGTCACCCCGGCCAGGACTGGTGATTCCGCTGCTCTGGAATAAGTACAGAGGATCAGTCACCCCGGCCAGGACTGGTGATTCCGCTGCTCTGGAATAAGTACACGGGATCAGTCACCCCGGCCAGGACTGGTGATTCCGCTGCTCTGGAATAACTACAGGGATCAGTCACCCCGGCCAGGACTGGTGATTCCGCTGCTCTGGAATAAGTACAGGGGATCAGTTACCCGGCCAGGACTGGTGATTCCGCTGCTCTGGAATAAGTACAGGGTATCAGTCACCCCGGCCAGGACTGGTGATTCCGCTGCTCTGGAATAAGATCAGGGGATCAGTCACCCCGGCCAGGACTGGTGATTCCGCTGCTCTGGAATAAGTACACGGGATCAGTCACCCCGGCCAGGACTGGTGATTCCGCTGCTCTGGAATAACTACAGGGATCAGTCACCCCGGCCAGGACTGGTGATTCCGCTGCTCTGGAATAACTACAGGGATCAGTCACCCCGGCCAGGACTGGTGATTCCGCTGCTCTGGAATAAGTACAGGGGATCAGTCACCCCGGCCAGGACTGGTGATTCCGCTGCTCTGGAATAAGTACAGGGGATCAGTCACCCCGGCCAGGACTGGTGATTCCGCTGCTCTGGAATAAGTACACGGGATCAGTCACCCCGGCCAGGACTGGTGATTCCGCTGCTCTGGAATAACTACAGGGATCAGTCACCCCGGCCAGGACTGGTGATTCCGCTACTCTGGAATAAGTACAGGGGATCAGTCACCCCGGCCAGGACTGGTGATTCCGTTGCTCTGGAATAAGTACAGGGGATCAGTCACCCCGGCCAGGACTGGTGATTCCGCTGCTCTGGAATAAGTACAGGGGATCAGTCACCCCGGCCAGTACTGGTGATTCCGTTGCTCTGGAATAAGTACAGGGGATCAGTCACCCCGGCCAGGACTGGTGATTCCGCTGCTCTGGAATAAGTACAGGGTATCAGTCACCCCGGCCAGGACTGGTGATTCCGCTGCTCTGGAATAAGATCAGGGGATCAGTCACCCCGGCCAGGACTGGTGATTCCGCTGCTCTGGAATAAGTACACGGGATCAGTCACCCCGGCCAGGACTGGTGATTCCGCTGCTCTGGAATAAGTACAGGGGATCAGTCACCCCGGCCAGGACTGGTGATTCCGCTGCTCTGGAATAAGTACAGGGGATCAGTCACCCCGGCCAGGACTGGTGATTCCGCTGCTCTGGAATAAGTACAGGGGATCAGTCACCCCGGCCAGGACTGGTGATTCTGCTGCTCTGGAATAAGTACAGGAGATCAGTCACCCCGTCCAGGACTGGTGATTCCCCTGCTCTGGAATAAGTACAGGGGATCAGTCACCCCGGCCAGGACTGGTGATTCCGCTGCTCTGGAATAAGTACAGGGGATCAGTCACCCCGGCCAGGACTGGTGATTCCGCTGCTCTGGAATAAGTACAGGAGATCAGTCATCCCGGCCAGGACTGGTGATTCCGCTGCTCTGGAATAAGTACAGGGGATCAGTCACCCCGGCCAGGACTGGTGATTCCGCTGCTCTGGAATAAGTACAGGGGATCAGTCACCCCGGCCAGGACTGGTGATTCTGCTGCTCTGGAATAAGTACAGGAGATTAGTCACCCCGGCCAGGACTGGTGATTCCGCTGCTCTGGAATAAGAACAGGGGATCAGTCACCCCGGCCAGGACTGGTGATTCCGCTGCTCTGGAATAAGTACAGGGTATCAGTCACCCCGGCCAGGACTGGTGATTTCGCTGCTCTGGAATAAGTACAGGGGATCAGTCACCCCGGCCAGGACTGGTGATTCCGCTGCTCTGGAATAAGTACAGGAGATCAGTCACACCGGCCAGGACTGGTGATTCCGCTGCTCTGGAATAAGTACAGGGGATCAGTCACCCCGGCCAGGACTGGTGATTCCGCTGCTCTGGAATAAGTACAGGGGATCAGTCACCCCGGCCAGTACTGGTGATTCCGCTGCTCTGGAATAAGTACAGGGGATCAGTCACCCCGGCCAGGACTGGTGATTCCGCTGCTCTGGAATAAGTACAGGGGATCAGTCACCCCGGCCAGGACTGGTGATTCCGCTGCTCTGGAATAAGTACAGGGGATCAGTCACCCCGGCCAGGACTGGTGATTCCGCTGCTCTGGAATAAGTACAGGGGATCAGTCACCCCGGCCAGGACTGGTGATTCCGCTGCTCTGGAATAAGTACAGGGGATCAGTCACCCCGGCCAGGACTGGTGATTCCCCTGCTCTGGTATAAGTACAGGGGATCAGTCACCCCGGCCAGGACTGGTGATTCCGCTGCTCTGGAATAAGTACAGGGGATCAGTCACCCCGGCCAGGACTGGTGATTCCGCTGCTCTGGAATAAGAACAGGGGATCAGTCACCCCGGCCAGGACTGGTGATTCCGCTGCTCTGGAATATGTACAGGGGATCAGTCACCCCGGCCAGGACAGGTGATTCCCCTGCTCTGGAATAAGTACAGGGGATCAGTCACCCCGGCCAGGACTGGTGATTCCGCTGCTCTGGAATAAGAACAGGGGATCAGTCACCCCGGCCAGGACTGGTGATTCCGCTGCTCTGGAATATGTACAGGGGATCAGTCACCCCGGCCAGGACTGGTGATTCCCCTGCTCTGGAATAAGTACAGGGGATCAGTCACCCCGGCCAGGACTGGTGATTCCGCTGCTCTGGAATAAGTACAGGGGATCAGTCACCCCGGCCAGGACTGGTGATTCCGCTGCTCTGGAATAAGTACAGGGGATCAGTCACCCCGGCCAGGACTGGTGATTCCGCTGCTCTGGAATAAGTACAGGAGATCAGTCACCCCGGCCAGGACTGGTGATTCCCCTGCTCTGGAATAAGTACATGGGATCAGTCACCCCGGCCAGGACTGGTGATTCCGCTGCTCTGGAATAAGTACAGGGGATCAGTCACCCCGGCCAGGACTGGTGATTCCGCTGCTCTGGAATAAGATCAGGGGATCAGTCACCCTGGCCAGGACTGGTGATTCCGCTGCTCTGGAATAAGTACAGGGGATCAGTCACCCCGGCCAGGACTGGTGATTCCGCTGCTCTGGAATAAGTACAGGGTATCAGTCACCCCGTCCAGGACTGGTGATTCCCCTGCTCTGGAATAAGTACAGGGTATCAGTCACCCCGGCCAGGACTGGTGATTCCGCTGCTCTGGAATAAGATCAGGGGATCAGTCACCCCGGCCAGGACTGGTGATTCCGCTGCTCTGGAATAAGTACACGGGATCAGTCACCCCGGCCAGGACTGGTGATTCCGCTGCTCTGGAATAACTACAGGGATCAGTCACCCCGGCCAGGACTGGTGATTTCGCTGCTCTGGAATAAGTACAGGGGATCAGTCACCCCGGCCAGGACTGGTGATTCCGCTGCTCTGGAATAAGTACAGGAGATCAGTCACACCGGCCAGGACTGGTGATTCCGCTGCTCTGGAATAAGTACAGGGGATCAGTCACCCCGGCCAGGACTGGTGATTCCGCTGCTCTGGAATAAGTACAGGGGATCAGTCACCCCGGCCAGTACTGGTGATTCCGCTGCTCTGGAATAAGTACAGGGGATCAGTCACCCCGGCCAGGACTGGTGATTCCGCTGCTCTGGAATAAGTACAGGGGATCAGTCACCCCGGCCAGGACTGGTGATTCCGCTGCTCTGGAATAAGTACAGGGGATCAGTCACCCCGGCCAGGACTGGTGATTCCGCTGCTCTGGAATAAGTACAGGGGATCAGTCACCCCGGCCAGGACTGGTGATTCCGCTGCTCTGGAATAAGTACAGGGGATCAGTCACCCCGGCCAGGACTGGTGATTCCCCTGCTCTGGTATAAGTACAGGGGATCAGTCACCCCGGCCAGGACTGGTGATTCCGCTGCTCTGGAATAAGTACAGGGGATCAGTCACCCCGGCCAGGACTGGTGATTCCGCTGCTCTGGAATAAGAACAGGGGATCAGTCACCCCGGCCAGGACTGGTGATTCCGCTGCTCTGGAATATGTACAGGGGATCAGTCACCCCGGCCAGGACAGGTGATTCCCCTGCTCTGGAATAAGTACAGGGGATCAGTCACCCCGGCCAGGACTGGTGATTCCGCTGCTCTGGAATAAGAACAGGGGATCAGTCACCCCGGCCAGGACTGGTGATTCCGCTGCTCTGGAATATGTACAGGGGATCAGTCACCCCGGCCAGGACTGGTGATTCCCCTGCTCTGGAATAAGTACAGGGGATCAGTCACCCCGGCCAGGACTGGTGATTCCGCTGCTCTGGAATAAGTACAGGGGATCAGTCACCCCGGCCAGGACTGGTGATTCCGCTGCTCTGGAATAAGTACAGGGGATCAGTCACCCCGGCCAGGACTGGTGATTCCGCTGCTCTGGAATAAGTACAGGAGATCAGTCACCCCGGCCAGGACTGGTGATTCCCCTGCTCTGGAATAAGTACATGGGATCAGTCACCCCGGCCAGGACTGGTGATTCCGCTGCTCTGGAATAAGTACAGGGGATCAGTCACCCCGGCCAGGACTGGTGATTCCGCTGCTCTGGAATAAGATCAGGGGATCAGTCACCCTGGCCAGGACTGGTGATTCCGCTGCTCTGGAATAAGTACAGGGGATCAGTCACCCCGGCCAGGACTGGTGATTCCGCTGCTCTGGAATAAGTACAGGGTATCAGTCACCCCGTCCAGGACTGGTGATTCCCCTGCTCTGGAATAAGTACAGGGTATCAGTCACCCCGGCCAGGACTGGTGATTCCGCTGCTCTGGAATAAGATCAGGGGATCAGTCACCCCGGCCAGGACTGGTGATTCCGCTGCTCTGGAATAAGTACACGGGATCAGTCACCCCGGCCAGGACTGGTGATTCCGCTGCTCTGGAATAACTACAGGGATCAGTCACCCCGGCCAGGACTGGTGATTCCGCTGCTCTGGAATAAGTACAGGAGATCAGTCACCCCGGCCAGCACTGGTGATTCCGCTGCTCTGGAATAAGAACAGGGGATCAGTCACCCCGGCCAGGACTGGTGATACCGCTGCTCTGGAATAAGTACAGAGGATCAGTCACCCCGGCCAGGACTGGTGATTCCGCTGCTCTGGAATAAGTACAGGGGATCAGTCACCCCGGCCAGGACTGGTGATTCCGCTGCTCTGGAATAAGTACAGGGGATCAGTCACCCCGGCCAGGACTGGTGATTCCGCTGCTCTGGAATAAGTACAGGGGATCAGTCACCCCGGCCAGGACTGGTGATTCCGCTGCTCTGGAATAAGTACAGGAGATCAGTCACCCCGGCCAGGACTGGTGATTCCGCTGCTCTGGAATAAGTACAGAGGATCAGTCACCCCGGCCAGGACTGGTGATTCCGCTGCTCTGGAATAAGTACAGGGGATCAGTCACCCCGGCCAGGACTGGTGATTCCGCTGCTCTGGAATAAGTACAGGGGATCAGTCACCCCGTCCAGGACTGGTGATTCCCCTGCTCTGGAATAAGTACAGGGTATCAGTCACCCCGGCCAGGACTGGTGATTCCGCTGCTCTGGAATAAGATCAGGGGATCAGTCACCCCGGCCAGGACTGGTGATTCCGCTGCTCTGGAATAAGTACAGAGGATCAGTCACCCCGGCCAGGACTGGTGATTCCGCTGCTCTGGAATAAGTACACGGGATCAGTCACCCCGGCCAGGACTGGTGATTCCGCTGCTCTGGAATAACTACAGGGATCAGTCACCCCGGCCAGGACTGGTGATTCCGCTGCTCTGGAATAAGTACAGGGGATCAGTTACCCGGCCAGGACTGGTGATTCCGCTGCTCTGGAATAAGTACAGGGTATCAGTCACCCCGGCCAGGACTGGTGATTCCGCTGCTCTGGAATAAGATCAGGGGATCAGTCACCCCGGCCAGGACTGGTGATTCCGCTGCTCTGGAATAAGTACACGGGATCAGTCACCCCGGCCAGGACTGGTGATTCCGCTGCTCTGGAATAACTACAGGGATCAGTCACCCCGGCCAGGACTGGTGATTCCGCTGCTCTGGAATAACTACAGGGATCAGTCACCCCGGCCAGGACTGGTGATTCCGCTGCTCTGGAATAAGTACAGGGGATCAGTCACCCCGGCCAGGACTGGTGATTCCGCTGCTCTGGAATAAGTACAGGGGATCAGTCACCCCGGCCAGGACTGGTGATTCCGCTGCTCTGGAATAAGTACACGGGATCAGTCACCCCGGCCAGGACTGGTGATTCCGCTGCTCTGGAATAACTACAGGGATCAGTCACCCCGGCCAGGACTGGTGATTCCGCTACTCTGGAATAAGTACAGGGGATCAGTCACCCCGGCCAGGACTGGTGATTCCGTTGCTCTGGAATAAGTACAGGGGATCAGTCACCCCGGCCAGGACTGGTGATTCCGCTGCTCTGGAATAAGTACAGGGGATCAGTCACCCCGGCCAGGACTGGTGATTCCGTTGCTCTGGAATAAGTACAGGGGATCAGTCACCCCGGCCAGGACTGGTGATTCCGCTGCTCTGGAATAAGTACAGGGTATCAGTCACCCCGGCCAGGACTGGTGATTCCGCTGCTCTGGAATAAGTACAGAGGATCAGTCACCCCGGCCAGGACTGGTGATTCCGCTGCTCTGGAATAAGTACAGGGGATCAGTCACCCCGGCCAGGACTGGTGATTCCGCTGCTCTGGAATAAGTACAGGGGATCAGTCACCCCGGCCAGGACTGGTGATTCCGCTGCTCTGGAATAAGTACAGGGGATCAGTCACCCCGGCCAGGACTGGTGATTCCGCTGCTCTGGAATAAGTACAGGAGATCAGTCACCCCGGCCAGGACTGGTGATTCCGCTGCTCTGGAATAAGTACAGAGGATCAGTCACCCCGGCCAGGACTGGTGATTCCGCTGCTCTGGAATAAGTACAGGGGATCAGTCACCCCGGCCAGGACTGGTGATTCCGCTGCTCTGGAATAAGTACAGGGGATCAGTCACCCCGTCCAGGACTGGTGATTCCCCTGCTCTGGAATAAGTACAGGGTATCAGTCACCCCGGCCAGGACTGGTGATTCCGCTGCTCTGGAATAAGATCAGGGGATCAGTCACCCCGGCCAGGACTGGTGATTCCGCTGCTCTGGAATAAGTACAGAGGATCAGTCACCCCGGCCAGGACTGGTGATTCCGCTGCTCTGGAATAAGTACACGGGATCAGTCACCCCGGCCAGGACTGGTGATTCCGCTGCTCTGGAATAACTACAGGGATCAGTCACCCCGGCCAGGACTGGTGATTCCGCTGCTCTGGAATAAGTACAGGGGATCAGTTACCCGGCCAGGACTGGTGATTCCGCTGCTCTGGAATAAGTACAGGGTATCAGTCACCCCGGCCAGGACTGGTGATTCCGCTGCTCTGGAATAAGATCAGGGGATCAGTCACCCCGGCCAGGACTGGTGATTCCGCTGCTCTGGAATAAGTACACGGGATCAGTCACCCCGGCCAGGACTGGTGATTCCGCTGCTCTGGAATAACTACAGGGATCAGTCACCCCGGCCAGGACTGGTGATTCCGCTGCTCTGGAATAACTACAGGGATCAGTCACCCCGGCCAGGACTGGTGATTCCGCTGCTCTGGAATAAGTACAGGGGATCAGTCACCCCGGCCAGGACTGGTGATTCCGCTGCTCTGGAATAAGTACAGGGGATCAGTCACCCCGGCCAGGACTGGTGATTCCGCTGCTCTGGAATAAGTACACGGGATCAGTCACCCCGGCCAGGACTGGTGATTCCGCTGCTCTGGAATAACTACAGGGATCAGTCACCCCGGCCAGGACTGGTGATTCCGCTACTCTGGAATAAGTACAGGGGATCAGTCACCCCGGCCAGGACTGGTGATTCCGTTGCTCTGGAATAAGTACAGGGGATCAGTCACCCCGGCCAGGACTGGTGATTCCGCTGCTCTGGAATAAGTACAGGGGATCAGTCACCCCGGCCAGGACTGGTGATTCCGTTGCTCTGGAATAAGTACAGGGGATCAGTCACCCCGGCCAGGACTGGTGATTCCGCTGCTCTGGAATAAGTACAGGGTATCAGTCACCCCGGCCAGGACTGGTGATTCCGCTGCTCTGGAATAAGATCAGGGGATCAGTCACCCCGGCCAGGACTGGTGATTCCGCTGCTCTGGAATAAGTACACGGGATCAGTCACCCCGGCCAGGACTGGTGATTCCGCTGCTCTGGAATAAGTACAGGGGATCAGTCACCCCGGCCAGGACTGGTGATTCCGCTGCTCTGGAATAAGTACAGGGGATCAGTCACCCCGGCCAGGACTGGTGATTCCGCTGCTCTGGAATAAGTACAGGGGATCAGTCACCCCGGCCAGGACTGGTGATTCTGCTGCTCTGGAATAAGTACAGGAGATCAGTCACCCCGTCCAGGACTGGTGATTCCCCTGCTCTGGAATAAGTACAGGGGATCAGTCACCCCGGCCAGGACTGGTGATTCCGCTGCTCTGGAATAAGTACAGGGGATCAGTCACCCCGGCCAGGACTGGTGATTCCGCTGCTCTGGAATAAGTACAGGAGATCAGTCATCCCGGCCAGGACTGGTGATTCCGCTGCTCTGGAATAAGTACAGGGGATCAGTCACCCCGGCCAGGACTGGTGATTCCGCTGCTCTGGAATAAGTACAGGGGATCAGTCACCCCGGCCAGGACTGGTGATTCTGCTGCTCTGGAATAAGTACAGGAGATTAGTCACCCCGGCCAGGACTGGTGATTCCGCTGCTCTGGAATAAGAACAGGGGATCAGTCACCCCGGCCAGGACTGGTGATTCCGCTGCTCTGGAATAAGTACAGGGTATCAGTCACCCCGGCCAGGACTGGTGATTTCGCTGCTCTGGAATAAGTACAGGGGATCAGTCACCCCGGCCAGGACTGGTGATTCCGCTGCTCTGGAATAAGTACAGGGGATCAGTCACCCGGCCAGGACTAGTGATTCCGCTGCTCTGGAATAAGTACAGGGGATCAGTCACCCGGCCAGGACTAGTGATTCCGCTGCTCTGGAATAAGTACAGGGGATCAGTCACCCCGGCCAGGACTGGTGATTCCGCTGCTCTGGAATAAGTACAGGGGATCAGTCACCCCGGCCAGGACTGGTGATTCCGCTGCTATGGAATAAGTACAGGGGATCAGTCACCCCGGCCAGGACAGGTGATTCCGCTGCTCTGGAATAAGTACAGGGGATCAGTCACCCCGGCCAGGACAGGTGATTCCGCTGCTCTGGAATAAGTACAGGGGATCAGTCACCCCGGCCAGGACTGGAGATTCCGCTGCTCTGGAATAAGTACAGGGGATCAGTCACCCCGGCCAGTACTGGTGATTCCGCTGCTCTGGAATAAGTACAGGGGATCAGTCACCCCGGCCAGGACTGGTGATTCCGCTGCTCTGGAATAAGTACAGGGGATCAGTCACCCCGGCCAGGACTGGTGATTCCGCTGCTCTGGAATAAGTACAGGGGATCAGTCACCCCGGCCAGGACTGGTGATTCCGCTGCTCTGGAATAAGTACAGGGGATCAGTCACCCCGGCCAGGACTGGTGATTCCGCTGCTCTGGAATAAGTACAGGGGATCAGTCACCCCGGCCAGGACTGGTGATTCCCCTGCTCTGGTATAAGTACAGGGGATCAGTCACCCCGGCCAGGACTGGTGATTCCGCTGCTCTGGAATAAGTACAGGGGATCAGTCACCCCGGCCAGGACTGGTGATTCCGCTGCTCTGGAATAAGAACAGGGGATCAGTCACCCCGGCCAGGACTGGTGATTCCGCTGCTCTGGAATATGTACAGGGGATCAGTCACCCCGGCCAGGACTGGTGATTCCCCTGCTCTGGAATAAGTACAGGGGATCAGTCACCCCGGCCAGGACTGGTGATTCCGCTGCTCTGGAATAAGAACAGGGGATCAGTCACCCCGGCCAGGACTGGTGATTCCGCTGCTCTGGAATATGTACAGGGGATCAGTCACCCCGGCCAGGACTGGTGATTCCCCTGCTCTGGAATAAGTACAGGGGATCAGTCACCCCGGCCAGGACTGGTGATTCCGCTGCTCTGGAATAAGTACAGGGGATCAGTCACCCCGGCCAGGACTGGTGATTCCGCTGCTCTGGAATAAGTACAGGGGATCAGTCACCCCCGGCCAGGACTGGTGATTCCGCTGCTCTGGAATAAGTACAGGAGATCAGTCACCCCGGCCAGGACTGGTGATTCCCCTGCTCTGGAATAAGTACATGGGATCAGTCACCCCGGCCAGGACTGGTGATTCCGCTGCTCTGGAATAAGTACAGGGGATCAGTCACCCCGGCCAGGACTGGTGATTCCGCTGCTCTGGAATAAGTACAGGGGATCAGTCACCCCGGCCAGGACAGGTGATTCCGCTGCTCTGGAATAAGTACAGGGAATCAGTCACCCCGGCCAGGACTGGTGATTCCGCTGCTCTGGAATAAGTACAGGGGATCAGTCACCCCGGCCAGGACTGGTGATTCCGCTGCTCTGGAATAAGTACAGGGGATCAGTCACCCCGGCCAGGACAGGTGATTCCGCTGCTCTGGAATAAGTACAGGGAATCAGTCACCCCGGCCAGGACTGGTGATTCCGCTGCTCTGGAATAAGTACAGGGAAACAGTCACCCCGGCCAGGACTGGTGATTCCGCTGCTCTGGAATAAGTACAGGGAATCAGTCACCCCGGCCAGGACTGGTGATTCCGCTGCTCTGGAATAAGTACAGGAGATCAGTCTCCCCGGACAGGGCTGGTGATTCCGCTGCTCTGGAATAAGTACAGGGGATCAGTCACCCCGGCCAGGACTGGTGATTCCGCTGCTCTGGAATAAGTACAGGGGATCAGTCACCCCGGCCAGGACTGGTGATTCCGCTGCTCTGGAATAAGTACAGGGGATCAGTCACCCCGGCCAGGACTGGTGATTCCCCTGCTCTGGAATAAGTACAGGGGATCAGTCACCCCGGCCAGGACTGGTGATTCCGCTGCTCTGGAATAAGTACAGGAGATCTGTCACCCCGGCCAGGACTGGTGATTCCCCTGCTCTGGAATAAGTACAGGGGATCAGTCACCCCGGCCAGGACTGGTGATTCCGCTGCTCTGGAATAAGTACAGGGGATCAGTCACCCCGGCCAGGACTGGTGATTCCGCTGCTCTGGAATAAGTACAGGGGATCAGTCACCCCGGCCAGGACTGGTGATTCCGCTGCTCTGGAATAAGAACAGGGGATCAGTCACCCCGGCCAGGACTGGTGATTCCGCTGCTCTGGAATATGTACAGGGGATCAGTCACCCCGGCCAGGACAGGTGATTCCCCTGCTCTGGAATAAGTACAGGGGATCAGTCACCCCGGCCAGGACTGGTGATTCCGCTGCTCTGGAATAAGAACAGGGGATCAGTCACCCCGGCCAGGACTGGTGATTCCGCTGCTCTGGAATATGTACAGGGGATCAGTCACCCCGGCCAGGACTGGTGATTCCCCTGCTCTGGAATAAGTACAGGGGATCAGTCACCCCGGCCAGGACTGGTGATTCCGCTGCTCTGGAATAAGTACAGGGGATCAGTCACCCCGGCCAGGACTGGTGATTCCGCTGCTCTGGAATAAGTACAGGGGATCAGTCACCCCGGCCAGGACTGGTGATTCCGCTGCTCTGGAATAAGTACAGGAGATCAGTCACCCCGGCCAGGACTGGTGATTCCCCTGCTCTGGAATAAGTACATGGGATCAGTCACCCCGGCCAGGACTGGTGATTCCGCTGCTCTGGAATAAGTACAGGGGATCAGTCACCCCGGCCAGGACTGGTGATTCCGCTGCTCTGGAATAAGATCAGGGGATCAGTCACCCTGGCCAGGACTGGTGATTCCGCTGCTCTGGAATAAGTACAGGGGATCAGTCACCCCGGCCAGGACTGGTGATTCCGCTGCTCTGGAATAAGTACAGGGTATCAGTCACCCCGTCCAGGACTGGTGATTCCCCTGCTCTGGAATAAGTACAGGGTATCAGTCACCCCGGCCAGGACTGGTGATTCCGCTGCTCTGGAATAAGATCAGGGGATCAGTCACCCCGGCCAGGACTGGTGATTCCGCTGCTCTGGAATAAGTACACGGGATCAGTCACCCCGGCCAGGACTGGTGATTCCGCTGCTCTGGAATAACTACAGGGATCAGTCACCCCGGCCAGGACTGGTGATTTCGCTGCTCTGGAATAAGTACAGGGGATCAGTCACCCCGGCCAGGACTGGTGATTCCGCTGCTCTGGAATAAGTACAGGAGATCAGTCACACCGGCCAGGACTGGTGATTCCGCTGCTCTGGAATAAGTACAGGGGATCAGTCACCCCGGCCAGGACTGGTGATTCCGCTGCTCTGGAATAAGTACAGGGGATCAGTCACCCCGGCCAGTACTTCTGATTCCGCTGCTCTGGAATAAGTACAGGGGATCAGTCACCCCGGCCAGGACTGGTGATTCCGCTGCTCTGGAATAAGTACAGGGGATCAGTCACCCCGGCCAGGACTGGTGATTCCGCTGCTCTGGAATAAGTACAGGGGATCAGTCACCCCGGCCAGGACTGGTGATTCCGCTGCTCTGGAATAAGTACAGGGGATCAGTCACCCCGGCCAGGACTGGTGATTCCGCTGCTCTGGAATAAGTACAGGGGATCAGTCACCCCGGCCAGGACTGGTGATTCCCCTGCTCTGGTATAAGTACAGGGGATCAGTCACCCCGGCCAGGACTGGTGATTCCGCTGCTCTGGAATAAGTACAGGGGATCAGTCACCCCGGCCAGGACTGGTGATTCCGCTGCTCTGGAATAAGAACAGGGGATCAGTCACCCCGGCCAGGACTGGTGATTCCGCTGCTCTGGAATATGTACAGGGGATCAGTCACCCCGGCCAGGACAGGTGATTCCCCTGCTCTGGAATAAGTACAGGGGATCAGTCACCCCGGCCAGGACTGGTGATTCCGCTGCTCTGGAATAAGAACAGGGGATCAGTCACCCCGGCCAGGACTGGTGATTCCGCTGCTCTGGAATATGTACAGGGGATCAGTCACCCCGGCCAGGACTGGTGATTCCCCTGCTCTGGAATAAGTACAGGGGATCAGTCACCCCGGCCAGGACTGGTGATTCCGCTGCTCTGGAATAAGTACAGGGGATCAGTCACCCCGGCCAGGACTGGTGATTCCGCTGCTCTGGAATAAGTACAGGGGATCAGTCACCCCGGCCAGGACTGGTGATTCCGCTGCTCTGGAATAAGTACAGGAGATCAGTCACCCCGGCCAGGACTGGTGATTCCCCTGCTCTGGAATAAGTACATGGGATCAGTCACCCCGGCCAGGACTGGTGATTCCGCTGCTCTGGAATAAGTACAGGGGATCAGTCACCCCGGCCAGGACTGGTGATTCCGCTGCTCTGGAATAAGATCAGGGGATCAGTCACCCTGGCCAGGACTGGTGATTCCGCTGCTCTGGAATAAGTACAGGGGATCAGTCACCCCGGCCAGGACTGGTGATTCCGCTGCTCTGGAATAAGTACAGGGTATCAGTCACCCCGTCCAGGACTGGTGATTCCCCTGCTCTGGAATAAGTACAGGGTATCAGTCACCCCGGCCAGGACTGGTGATTCCGCTGCTCTGGAATAAGATCAGGGGATCAGTCACCCCGGCCAGGACTGGTGATTCCGCTGCTCTGGAATAAGTACACGGGATCAGTCACCCCGGCCAGGACTGGTGATTCCGCTGCTCTGGAATAACTACAGGGATCAGTCACCCCGGCCAGGACTGGTGATTCCGCTGCTCTGGAATAAGTACAGGAGATCAGTCACCCCGGCCAGCACTGGTGATTCCGCTGCTCTGGAATAAGAACAGGGGATCAGTCACCCCGGCCAGGACTGGTGATACCGCTGCTCTGGAATAAGTACAGAGGATCAGTCACCCCGGCCAGGACTGGTGATTCCGCTGCTCTGGAATAAGTACAGGGGATCAGTCACCCCGGCCAGGACTGGTGATTCCGCTGCTCTGGAATAAGTACAGGGGATCAGTCACCCCGGCCAGGACTGGTGATTCCGCTGCTCTGGAATAAGTACAGGGGATCAGTCACCCCGGCCAGGACTGGTGATTCCGCTGCTCTGGAATAAGTACAGGAGATCAGTCACCCCGGCCAGGACTGGTGATTCCGCTGCTCTGGAATAAGTACAGAGGATCAGTCACCCCGGCCAGGACTGGTGATTCCGCTGCTCTGGAATAAGTACAGGGGATCAGTCACCCCGGCCAGGACTGGTGATTCCGCTGCTCTGGAATAAGTACAGGGGATCAGTCACCCCGTCCAGGACTGGTGATTCCCCTGCTCTGGAATAAGTACAGGGTATCAGTCACCCCGGCCAGGACTGGTGATTCCGCTGCTCTGGAATAAGATCAGGGGATCAGTCACCCCGGCCAGGACTGGTGATTCCGCTGCTCTGGAATAAGTACAGAGGATCAGTCACCCCGGCCAGGACTGGTGATTCCGCTGCTCTGGAATAAGTACACGGGATCAGTCACCCCGGCCAGGACTGGTGATTCCGCTGCTCTGGAATAACTACAGGGATCAGTCACCCCGGCCAGGACTGGTGATTCCGCTGCTCTGGAATAAGTACAGGGGATCAGTTACCCGGCCAGGACTGGTGATTCCGCTGCTCTGGAATAAGTACAGGGTATCAGTCACCCCGGCCAGGACTGGTGATTCCGCTGCTCTGGAATAAGATCAGGGGATCAGTCACCCCGGCCAGGACTGGTGATTCCGCTGCTCTGGAATAAGTACACGGGATCAGTCACCCCGGCCAGGACTGGTGATTCCGCTGCTCTGGAATAACTACAGGGATCAGTCACCCCGGCCAGGACTGGTGATTCCGCTGCTCTGGAATAACTACAGGGATCAGTCACCCCGGCCAGGACTGGTGATTCCGCTGCTCTGGAATAAGTACAGGGGATCAGTCACCCCGGCCAGGACTGGTGATTCCGCTGCTCTGGAATAAGTACAGGGGATCAGTCACCCCGGCCAGGACTGGTGATTCCGCTGCTCTGGAATAAGTACACGGGATCAGTCACCCCGGCCAGGACTGGTGATTCCGCTGCTCTGGAATAACTACAGGGATCAGTCACCCCGGCCAGGACTGGTGATTCCGCTACTCTGGAATAAGTACAGGGGATCAGTCACCCCGGCCAGGACTGGTGATTCCGTTGCTCTGGAATAAGTACAGGGGATCAGTCACCCCGGCCAGGACTGGTGATTCCGCTGCTCTGGAATAAGTACAGGGGATCAGTCACCCCGGCCAGGACTGGTGATTCCGTTGCTCTGGAATAAGTACAGGGGATCAGTCACCCCGGCCAGGACTGGTGATTCCGCTGCTCTGGAATAAGTACAGGGTATCAGTCACCCCGGCCAGGACTGGTGATTCCGCTGCTCTGGAATAAGTACAGAGGATCAGTCACCCCGGCCAGGACTGGTGATTCCGCTGCTCTGGAATAAGTACAGGGGATCAGTCACCCCGGCCAGGACTGGTGATTCCGCTGCTCTGGAATAAGTACAGGGGATCAGTCACCCCGGCCAGGACTGGTGATTCCGCTGCTCTGGAATAAGTACAGGGGATCAGTCACCCCGGCCAGGACTGGTGATTCCGCTGCTCTGGAATAAGTACAGGAGATCAGTCACCCCGGCCAGGACTGGTGATTCCGCTGCTCTGGAATAAGTACAGAGGATGAGTCACCCCGGCCAGGACTGGTGATTCCGCTGCTCTGGAATAAGTACAGGGGATCAGTCACCCCGGCCAGGACTGGTGATTCCGCTGCTCTGGAATAAGTACAGGGGATCAGTCACCCCGTCCAGGACTGGTGATTCCCCTGCTCTGGAATAAGTACAGGGTATCAGTCACCCCGGCCAGGACTGGTGATTCCGCTGCTCTGGAATAAGATCAGGGGATCAGTCACCCCGGCCAGGACTGGTGATTCCGCTGCTCTGGAATAAGTACAGAGGATCAGTCACCCCGGCCAGGACTGGTGATTCCGCTGCTCTGGAATAAGTACACGGGATCAGTCACCCCGGCCAGGACTGGTGATTCCGCTGCTCTGGAATAACTACAGGGATCAGTCACCCCGGCCAGGACTGGTGATTCCGCTGCTCTGGAATAAGTACAGGGGATCAGTTACCCGGCCAGGACTGGTGATTCCGCTGCTCTGGAATAAGTACAGGGTATCAGTCACCCCGGCCAGGACTGGTGATTCCGCTGCTCTGGAATAAGATCAGGGGATCAGTCACCCCGGCCAGGACTGGTGATTCCGCTGCTCTGGAATAAGTACACGGGATCAGTCACCCCGGCCAGGACTGGTGATTCCGCTGCTCTGGAATAACTACAGGGATCAGTCACCCCGGCCAGGACTGGTGATTCCGCTGCTCTGGAATAACTACAGGGATCAGTCACCCCGGCCAGGACTGGTGATTCCGCTGCTCTGGAATAAGTACAGGGGATCAGTCACCCCGGCCAGGACTGGTGATTCCGCTGCTCTGGAATAAGTACAGGGGATCAGTCACCCCGGCCAGGACTGGTGATTCCGCTGCTCTGGAATAAGTACACGGGATCAGTCACCCCGGCCAGGACTGGTGATTCCGCTGCTCTGGAATAACTACAGGGATCAGTCACCCCGGCCAGGACTGGTGATTCCGCTACTCTGGAATAAGTACAGGGGATCAGTCACCCCGGCCAGGACTGGTGATTCCGTTGCTCTGGAATAAGTACAGGGGATCAGTCACCCCGGCCAGGACTGGTGATTCCGCTGCTCTGGAATAAGTACAGGGGATCAGTCACCCCGGCCAGGACTGGTGATTCCGTTGCTCTGGAATAAGTACAGGGGATCAGTCACCCCGGCCAGGACTGGTGATTCCGCTGCTCTGGAATAAGTACAGGGTATCAGTCACCCCGGCCAGGACTGGTGATTCCGCTGCTCTGGAATAAGATCAGGGGATCAGTCACCCCGGCCAGGACTGGTGATTCCGCTGCTCTGGAATAAGTACACGGGATCAGTCACCCCGGCCAGGACTGGTGATTCCGCTGCTCTGGAATAAGTACAGGGGATCAGTCACCCCGGCCAGGACTGGTGATTCCGCTGCTCTGGAATAAGTACAGGGGATCAGTCACCCCGGCCAGGACTGGTGATTCCGCTGCTCTGGAATAAGTACAGGGGATCAGTCACCCCGGCCAGGACTGGTGATTCTGCTGCTCTGGAATAAGTACAGGAGATCAGTCACCCCGTCCAGGACTGGTGATTCCCCTGCTCTGGAATAAGTACAGGGGATCAGTCACCCCGGCCAGGACTGGTGATTCCGCTGCTCTGGAATAAGTACAGGGGATCAGTCACCCCGGCCAGGACTGGTGATTCCGCTGCTCTGGAATAAGTACAGGAGATCAGTCATCCCGGCCAGGACTGGTGATTCCGCTGCTCTGGAATAAGTACAGGGGATCAGTCACCCCGGCCAGGACTGGTGATTCCGCTGCTCTGGAATAAGTACAGGGGATCAGTCACCCCGGCCAGGACTGGTGATTCTGCTGCTCTGGAATAAGTACAGGAGATTAGTCACCCCGGCCAGGACTGGTGATTCCGCTGCTCTGGAATAAGAACAGGGGATCAGTCACCCCGGCCAGGACTGGTGATTCCGCTGCTCTGGAATAAGTACAGGGTATCAGTCACCCCGGCCAGGACTGGTGATTTCGCTGCTCTGGAATAAGTACAGGGGATCAGTCACCCCGGCCAGGACTGGTGATTCCGCTGCTCTGGAATAAGTACAGGGGATCAGTCACCCGGCCAGGACTAGTGATTCCGCTGCTCTGGAATAAGTACAGGGGATCAGTCACCCGGCCAGGACTAGTGATTCCGCTGCTCTGGAATAAGTACAGGGGATCAGTCACCCCGGCCAGGACTGGTGATTCCGCTGCTCTGGAATAAGTACAGGGGATCAGTCACCCCGGCCAGGACTGGTGATTCCGCTGCTATGGAATAAGTACAGGGGATCAGTCACCCCGGCCAGGACAGGTGATTCCGCTGCTCTGGAATAAGTACAGGGGATCAGTCACCCCGGCCAGGACAGGTGATTCCGCTGCTCTGGAATAAGTACAGGGGATCAGTCACCCCGGCCAGGACTGGAGATTCCGCTGCTCTGGAATAAGTACAGGGGATCAGTCACCCCGGCCAGTACTGGTGATTCCGCTGCTCTGGAATAAGTACAGGGGATCAGTCACCCCGGCCAGGACTGGTGATTCCGCTGCTCTGGAATAAGTACAGGGGATCAGTCACCCCGGCCAGGACTGGTGATTCCGCTGCTCTGGAATAAGTACAGGGGATCAGTCACCCCGGCCAGGACTGGTGATTCCGCTGCTCTGGAATAAGTACAGGGGATCAGTCACCCCGGCCAGGACTGGTGATTCCGCTGCTCTGGAATAAGTACAGGGGATCAGTCACCCCGGCCAGGACTGGTGATTCCCCTGCTCTGGTATAAGTACAGGGGATCAGTCACCCCGGCCAGGACTGGTGATTCCGCTGCTCTGGAATAAGTACAGGGGATCAGTCACCCCGGCCAGGACTGGTGATTCCGCTGCTCTGGAATAAGAACAGGGGATCAGTCACCCCGGCCAGGACTGGTGATTCCGCTGCTCTGGAATATGTACAGGGGATCAGTCACCCCGGCCAGGACTGGTGATTCCCCTGCTCTGGAATAAGTACAGGGGATCAGTCACCCCGGCCAGGACTGGTGATTCCGCTGCTCTGGAATAAGAACAGGGGATCAGTCACCCCGGCCAGGACTGGTGATTCCGCTGCTCTGGAATATGTACAGGGGATCAGTCACCCCGGCCAGGACTGGTGATTCCCCTGCTCTGGAATAAGTACAGGGGATCAGTCACCCCGGCCAGGACTGGTGATTCCGCTGCTCTGGAATAAGTACAGGGGATCAGTCACCCCGGCCAGGACTGGTGATTCCGCTGCTCTGGAATAAGTACAGGGGATCAGTCACCCCCGGCCAGGACTGGTGATTCCGCTGCTCTGGAATAAGTACAGGAGATCAGTCACCCCGGCCAGGACTGGTGATTCCCCTGCTCTGGAATAAGTACATGGGATCAGTCACCCCGGCCAGGACTGGTGATTCCGCTGCTCTGGAATAAGTACAGGGGATCAGTCACCCCGGCCAGGACTGGTGATTCCGCTGCTCTGGAATAAGTACAGGGGATCAGTCACCCCGGCCAGGACAGGTGATTCCGCTGCTCTGGAATAAGTACAGGGAATCAGTCACCCCGGCCAGGACTGGTGATTCCGCTGCTCTGGAATAAGTACAGGGGATCAGTCACCCCGGCCAGGACTGGTGATTCCGCTGCTCTGGAATAAGTACAGGGGATCAGTCACCCCGGCCAGGACAGGTGATTCCGCTGCTCTGGAATAAGTACAGGGAATCAGTCACCCCGGCCAGGACTGGTGATTCCGCTGCTCTGGAATAAGTACAGGGAAACAGTCACCCCGGCCAGGACTGGTGATTCCGCTGCTCT
Organism: Pseudophryne corroboree; assembly: GCF_028390025.1. Classification (NCBI taxonomy): domain Eukaryota; kingdom Metazoa; phylum Chordata; class Amphibia; order Anura; family Myobatrachidae; genus Pseudophryne; species Pseudophryne corroboree. The sequence continues at coordinate 472,505,950 of NC_086452.1, read as the reverse complement.
GGAATAAGTACAGGGAATCAGTCACCCCGGCCAGGACTGGTGATTCCGCTGCTCTGGAATAAGTACAGGAGATCAGTCTCCCCGGACAGGGCTGGTGATTCCGCTGCTCTGGAATAAGTACAGGGGATCAGTCACCCCGGCCAGGACTGGTGATTCCGCTGCTCTGGAATAAGTACAGGGGATCAGTCACCCCGGCCAGGACTGGTGATTCCGCTGCTCTGGAATAAGTACAGGGGATCAGTCACCCCGGCCAGGACTGGTGATTCCCCTGCTCTGGAATAAGTACAGGGGATCAGTCACCCCGGCCAGGACTGGTGATTCCGCTGCTCTGGAATAAGTACAGGAGATCTGTCACCCCGGCCAGGACTGGTGATTCCCCTGCTCTGGAATAAGTACAGGGGATCAGTCACCCCGGCCAGGACTGGTGATTCCGCTGCTCTGGAATAAGTACAGGGGATCAGTCACCCCGGCCAGGACTGGTGATTCCGCTGCTCTGGAATAAGTACAGGAGATCAGTCTCCCCGGCCAGGGCTGGTGATTCCGCTGCTCTGGAATAAGTACAGGGGATCAGTCACCCCGGCCAGGACTGGTGATTCCGCTGCTCTGGAATAAGTACAGGGGATCAGTCACCCCGGCCAGGACTGGTGATTCCGTTGCTCTGGAATAAGTACAGGGGATCAGTTACCCGGCCAGGACTGGTGATTCCGCTGCTCTGGAATAAGTACAGGGTATCAGTCACCCCGTCCAGGACTGGTGATTCCCCTGCTCTGGAATAAGTACAGGGGATCAGTTACCCGGCCAGGACTGGTGATTCCGCTGCTCTGGAATAAGTACAGGGTATCAGTCACCCCGGCCAGGACTGGTGATTCCGCTGCTCTGGAATAAGATCAGGGGATCAGTCACCCCGGCCAGGACTGGTGATTCCGCTGCTCTGGAATAAGTACACGGGATCAGTCACCCCGGCCAGGACTGGTGATTCCGCTGCTCTGGAATAAGTACAGGGATCAGTCACCCCGGCCAGGACTGGTGATTCCGCTGCTCTGGAATAACTACAGGGATCAGTCACCCCGGCCAGGACTGGTGATTCCGCTGCTCTGGAATAAGTACAGGAGATCAGTCACCCCGGCCAGCACTGGTGATTCCGCTGCTCTGGAATAAGAACAGGGGATCAGTCACCCCGGCCAGGACTGGTGATACCGCTGCTCTGGAATAAGTACAGAGGATCAGTCACCCCGGCCAGGACTGGTGATTCCGCTGCTCTGGAATAAGTACAGGGGATCAGTCACCCCGGCCAGGACTGGTGATTCCGCTGCTCTGGAATAAGTACAGGGGATCAGTCACCCCGGCCAGGACTGGTGATTCCGCTGCTCTGGAATAAGTACAGGGGATCAGTCACCCCGGCCAGGACTGGTGATTCTGCTGCTCTGGAATAAGTACAGGAGATCAGTCACCCCGGCCAGGACTGGTGATTCCGCTGCTCTGGAATAAGTACAGAGGATCAGTCACCCCGGCCAGGACTGGTGATTCCGCTGCTCTGGAATAAGTACAGGGGATCAGTCACCCCGGCCAGGACTGGTGATTCCGCTGCTCTGGAATAAGTACAGGGTATCAGTCACCCCGTCCAGGACTGGTGATTCCCCTGCTCTGGAATAAGTACAGGGTATCAGTCACCCCGGCCAGGACTGGTGATTCCGCTGCTCTGGAATAAGATCAGGGGATCAGTCACCCCGGCCAGGACTGGTGATTCCGCTGCTCTGGAATAAGTACACGGGATCAGTCACCCCGGCCAGGACTGGTGATTCCGCTGCTCTGGAATAACTACAGGGATCAGTCACCCCGGCCTGGACTGGTGATTCCGCTGCTCTGGAATAAGTACAGGGGATCAGTTACCCGGCCAGGACTGGTGATTCCGCTGCTCTGGAATAAGTACAGGGTATCAGTCACCCCGTCCAGGACTGGTGATTCCCCTGCTCTGGAATAAGTACAGGGTATCAGTCACCCCGGCCAGGACTGGTGATTCCGCTGCTCTGGAATAAGATCAGGGGATCAGTCACCCCGGCCAGGACTGGTGATTCCGCTGCTCTGGAATAAGTACACGGGATCAGTCACCCCGGCCAGGACTGGTGATTCCGCTGCTCTGGAATAACTACAGGGATCAGTCACCCCGGCCAGGACTGGTGATTCCGCTGCTCTGGAATAACTACAGGGATCAGTCACCCCGGCCAGGACTGGTGATTCCGCTGCTCTGGAATAAGTACAGGGTATCAGTCACCCCGGCCAGGACTGGTGATTCCGCTGCTCTGGAATAAGATCAGGGGATCAGTCACCCCGGCCAGGACTGGTGATTCCGCTGCTCTGGAATAAGTACACGGGATCAGTCACCCCGGCCAGGACTGGTGATTCCGCTGCTCTGGAATAACTACAGGGATCAGTCACCCCGGCCAGGACTGGTGATTCCGCTGCTCTGGAATAAGTACAGGGGATCAGTCACCCCGGCCAGGACTGGTGATTCCGTTGCTCTGGAATAAGTACAGGGGATCAGTCACCCCGGCCAGGACTGGTGATTCCGCTGCTCTGGAATAAGTACAGGGGATCAGTCACCCCGGCCAGGACTGGTGATTCCGCTGCTCTGGAATAAGTACAGGGGATCAGTCACCCCGGCCAGGACTGGTGATTCCGTTGCTCTGGAATAAGTACAGGGGATCAGTCACCCCGGCCAGGACTGGTGATTCCGCTGCTCTGGAATAAGTACAGGGGATCAGTCACCCCGGCCAGGACTGGTGATTCCGCTGCTCTGGAATAAGTACAGGGTATCAGTCACCCCGTCCAGGACTGGTGATTCCCCTGCTCTGGAATAAGTACAGGGTATCAGTCACCCCGGCCAGGACTGGTGATTCCGCTGCTCTGGAATAAGATCAGGGGATCAGTCACCCCGGCCAGGACTGGTGATTCCGCTGCTCTGGAATAAGTACACGGGATCAGTCACCCCGGCCAGGACTGGTGATTCCGCTGCTCTGGAATAACTACAGGGATCAGTCACCCCGGCCAGGACTGGTGATTCCGCTGCTCTGGAATAAGTACAGGGGATCAGTCACCCCGGCCAGGACTGGTGATTCCGCTGCTCTGGAATAACTACAGGGATCAGTCACCCCGGCCAGGACTGGTGATTCCGCTGCTCTGGAATAAGTACAGGGGATCAGTCACCCCGGCCAGGACTGGTGATTCCGTTGCTCTGGAATAAGTACAGGGGATCAGTCACCCCGGCCAGGACTGGTCATTCCGCTGCTCTGGAATAAGTACACGGGATCAGTCACCCCGGCCAGGACTGGTGATTCCGTTGCTCTGGAATAAGTACAGGGGATCAGTCACCCCGGCCAGGACTGGTGATTCCGCTGCTCTGGAATAAGTACACGGGATCAGTCACCCCGGCCAGGACTGGTGATTCCGCTGCTCTGGAATAACTACAGGGATCAGTCACCCCGGCCAGGACTGGTGATTCCGCTGCTCTGGAATAAGTACAGGGGATCAGTCACCCCGGCCAGGACTGGTGATTCCGTTGCTCTGGAATAAGTACAGGGGATCAGTCACCCCGGCCAGGACTGGTGATTCCGCTGCTCTGGAATAAGTACACGGGATCAGTCACCCCGGCCAGGACTGGTGATTCCGTTGCTCTGGAATAAGTACAGGGGATCAGTCACCCCGGCCAGGACTGGTGATTCCGCTGCTCTGGAATAAGTACAGGGGATCAGTCACCCCGGCCAGTACTGGTGATTCTGCTGCTCTGGAATAAGATCAGGGGATCAGTCACCCCGGCCAGGACTGGTGATTCCGCTGCTCTGGAATAAGTACACGGGATCAGTCACCCCGGCCAGGACTGGTGATTCCGCTGCTCTGGAATAACTACAGGGATCAGTCACCCCGGCCAGGACTGGTGATTCCGCTGCTCTGGAATAAGTACAGGGGATCAGTCACCCCGGCCAGGACTGGTGATTCCGTTGCTCTGGAATAAGTACAGGGGATCAGTCACCCCGGCCAGGACTGGTGATTCCGCTGCTCTGGAATAAGTACAGGGGATCAGTCACCCCGGCCAGGACTGGTGATTCCGCTGCTCTGGAATAAGTACAGGGGATCAGTCACCCCGGCCAGGACTGGTGATTCCGTTGCTCTGGAATAAGTACAGGGGATCAGTTACCCGGCCAGGACTGGTGATTCCGCTGCTCTGGAATAAGTACAGGGTATCAGTCACCCCGTCCAGGACTGGTGATTCCCCTGCTCTGGAATAAGTACAGGGTATCAGTCACCCCGGCCAGGACTGGTGATTCCGCTGCTCTGGAATAAGTACAGGAGATCAGTCACCCCGGCCAGGACTGGTGATTCCGCTGCTCTGGAATAAGAACAGGGGATCAGTCACCCCGGCCAGGACTGGTGATACCGCTGCTCTGGAATAAGTACAGAGGATCAGTCACCCCGGCCAGGACTGGTGATTCCGCTGCTCTGGAATAAGTACAGGGGATCAGTCACCCCGGCCAGGACTGGTGATTCCGCTGCTCTGGAATAAGTACAGGGGATCAGTCACCCCGGCCAGGACTGGTGATTCCGCTGCTCTGGAATAAGTACAGGGGATCAGTCACCCCGGCCAGGACTGGTGATTCCGCTGCTCTGGAATAAGTACAGGAGATCAGTCACCCCGGCCAGGACTGGTGATTCCGCTGCTCTGGAATAAGTACAGGGTATCAGTCACCCCGTCCAGGACTGGTGATTCCCCTGCTCTGGAATAAGTACAGGGTATCAGTCACCCCGGCCAGGACTGGTGATTCCGCTGCTCTGGAATAAGATCAGGGGATCAGTCACCCCGGCCAGGACTGGTGATTCCGCTGCTCTGGAATAAGTACACGGGATCAGTCACCCCGGCCAGGACTGGTGATTCCGCTGCTCTGGAATAACTACAGGGATCAGTCACCCCGGCCAGGACTGGTGATTCCGCTGCTCTGGAATAAGTACAGGGGATCAGTCACCCCGGCCAGGACTGGTGATTCCGCTGCTCTGGAATAACTACAGGGATCAGTCACCCCGGCCAGGACTGGTGATTCCGCTGCTCTGGAATAAGTACAGGGGATCAGTCACCCCGGCCAGGACTGGTGATTCCGTTGCTCTGGAATAAGTACAGGGGATCAGTCACCCCGGCCAGGACTGGTGATTCCGCTGCTCTGGAATAAGTACAGGGGATCAGTCACCCCGGCCAGTACTGGTGATTCCGCTGCTCTGGAATAACTACAGGGATCAGTCACCCCGGCCAGGACTGGTGATTCCGCTGCTCTGGAATAAGTACAGGGGATCAGTCACCCCGGCCAGGACTGGTGATTCCGCTGCTCTGGAATAACTACAGGGATCAGTCACCCCGGCCAGGACTGGTGATTCCGCTGCTCTGGAATAAGTACAGGGGATCAGTCACCCCGGCCAGGACTGGTGATTCCGTTGCTCTGGAATAAGTACAGGGGATCAGTCACCCCGGCCAGGACTGGTGATTCCGCTGCTCTGGAATAAGTACAGGGGATCAGTCACCCCGGCCAGGACTGGTGATTCCGCTGCTCTGGAATAAGTACAGGGGATCAGTCACCCCGGCCAGGACTGGTGATTCCGTTGCTCTGGAATAAGTACAGGGGATCAGTTACCCGGCCAGGACTGGTGATTCCGCTGCTCTGGAATAAGTACAGGGTATCAGTCACCCCGTCCAGGACTGGTGATTCCCCTGCTCTGGAATAAGTACAGGGTATCAGTCACCCCGGCCAGGACTGGTGATTCCGCTGCTCTGGAATAAGATCAGGGGATCAGTCACCCCGGCCAGGACTGGTGATTCCGTTGCTCTGGAATAAGTACAGGGGATCAGTCACCCCGGCCAGGACTGGTGATTCCGCTGCTCTGGAATAAGTACACGGGATCAGTCACCCCGGCCAGGACTGGTGATTCCGCTGCTCTGGAATAACTACAGGGATCAGTCACCCCGGCCAGGACTGGTGATTCCGCTGCTCTGCAATAAGTACACGGGATCAGTCACCCCGGCCAGGACTGGTGATTCCGCTGCTCTGGAATAAGTACAGGAGATCAGTCACCCCGGCCAGCACTGGTGATTCCGCTGCTCTGGAATAAGAACAGGGGATCAGTCACCCCGGCCAGGACTGGTGATTCCGCTGCTCTGGAATAAGTACAGGAGATCAGTCACCCCGGCCAGCACTGGTGATTCCGCTGATCTGGAATAAGTACAGGGGATCAGTCACCCCGGCCAGGACTGGTGATTCCGCTGCTCTGGAATAAGTACAGGGGATCAGTCACCCCGGCCAGGACTGGTGATTCCGCTGCTCTGGAATAAGTACAGGGGATCAGTCACCCCGGCCATGACTGGTGATTCCGCTGCTCTGGAATAAGTACAGGGGATCAGTCACCCCGGCCAGGACTGGTGATTCCGCTGCTCTGGAATAAGTACAGGGGATCAGTCACCCCGGCCAGGACTGGTGATTCCGCTGCTCTGGAATAAGTACAGGAGATCAGTCACCCCGGCCAGGACTGGTGATTCCGCTGCTCTGGAATAAGTACAGAGGATCAGTCACCCCGGCCAGGACTGGTGATTCCGCTGCTCTGGAATAAGTACAGGGGATCAGTCACCCCGGCCAGGACTGGTGATTCCGCTGCTCTGGAATAAGTACAGGAGATCAGTCACCCCGGCCAGGACTGGTGATTCCGCCGCTCTGGAATAAGATCAGGGGATCAGTCACCCCGGCCGGGACTGGTGATTCCGCTGCTCTGGAATAAGTACAGGGGATCAGTCACCCCGGCCAGGACTGGTGATTCCGCTGCTCTGGAATAAGTACAGGGGATCAGTCACCCCGGCCAGGACTGGTGATTCCGCTGCTCTGGAATAAGATCAGGGGATCAGTCACCCCGGCCAGGACTGGTGATTCCGCTGCTCTGGAATAAGTACAGGGGATCAGTCACCCCGGCCAGGACTGGTGATTCCGCTGCTCTGGAATAAGTACAGGGGATCAGTCACCCCGGCCAGGACTGGTGATTCCGCTGCTCTGGAATAAGTACAGGGAATCAGTCACCCGGCCAGGACTGGTGATTCTGCTGCTCTGGAATAAGTACAGGGGATCAGTTACCCCGGCCAGAACAGGTGATTCCGCTGCTCTGGAATAAGAACAGGGGATCAGTCACCCCGGCCAGGACTGGTGATTCCGCTGCTCTGGAATAAGATCAGGAGATTAGTCACCACGGCCAGGACAGGTGATTCCGCTGCTCTGGAATAAGAACAGGGGATCAGTCACCCCGGCCAGGACTGGTGATTCCGCTGCTCTGGAATAAGTACAGGGGATCAGTCACCCCGGCCAGGACTGGTGATTCCGCTGCTCTGGAATAAGTACAGGGGATCAGTCACCCCGGCCAGGACTGGTTATTCCGCTGCTCTGAAATAAGTACAGAGGATCAGTCACCCCGGTCAGGACTGGTGATTTCGCTGCTCTGGAATAAGTACAGGGGATCAGTCACCCCGGCCAGGACTGGTGATTCCGCTGCTCTGGAATAAGTACAGGGGATCAGTCACCCCGGCCAGGACTGGTGATTCCGCTGCTCTGGAATAAGTACAGGGGATCAGTCACCCCGGCCAGGACTGGTGATTCCGCTGCTCTGGAATAAGTACAGGAGATCAGTCACACCGGCCAGGACTGGTGATTCCGCTGCTCTGGAATAAGTACAGGGGATCAGTCACCCCGGCAAGGACTGGTGATTCCGCTGCTCTGGAATAAGTACAGGGGATCAGTCACTCCGGCCAGGACTGGTGATTCCGTTGCTCTGGAATAAGTACAGGGGATCAGTCACCCCGGCCAGGACTGGTGATTCCGCTGCTCTGGAATAAGTACAGGGGATCAGTCACCCCGGCCAGGACTGGTGATTCCGCTGCTCTGGAATAAGTACAGGGGATCAGTCACCCCGGCCAGGACTGGTGATTCCGCTGCTATGGAAAAAGTACAGGGGATCAGTCACCCCGGCCAGGACAGGTGATTCCGCTGCTCTGGAATAAGTACAGGGGATCAGTCACCCCGGCCAGGACAGGTGATTCCGCTGCTCTGGAATAAGTACAGGGGATCAGTCACCCCGGCCAGGACTGGTGATTCCGCTGCTCTGGAATAAGTACAGGGGATCAGTCACCCCGGCCAGGACTGGTGATTCCGCTGCTCTGGAATAAGTACAGGGGATCAGTCACCCCGGCCAGGACTGGTGATTCCGCTGCTCTGGAATAAGTACAGGGATCAGTCACCCCGGCCAGGACTGGTGATTCCGCTGCTCTGGAATAAGTACAGGGGATCAGTCACCCCGGCCAGGACTGGTGATTCCGCTGCTCTGGAATAAGTACAGGGGATCAGTCACCCCGGCCAGGACTGTTGATTCCGCTGCTCTGGAATAAGAACAGGGGATCAGTCACCCCGGCCAGGACTGGTGATTCCGCTGCTCTGGAATATGTACAGGGGATCAGTCACCCCGGCCAGGACTGGTGATTCCGCTGCTCTGGAATAAGTACAGGGGATCAGTCACAGGGAGGTCAGGACTGGTGATTCCGCTGCTCTGGAATAAGTACAGGGGATCAGTCACCCCGGCCATGACTGGTGATTCCGCTGCTCTGGAATAAGTACAGGGGATCAGTCACCCCGGCCAGGACTGGTGATTCTGCTGCTCTGGAATAAGTACAGGGGATCAGTCACCCCGGCCAGGACTGGTGATTCCGCTGCTCTGGAATAAGTACAGGGGATCAGTCACCCCGGCCAGGACTGGTGATTCCGCTGCTCTGGAATAAGTACAGGGGATCAGTCACCCCGGCCAGGACTGGTGATTCCGCTGCTCTGGAATAAGTACAGGGGATCAGTCACCCCGGCCAGGACTGGTGATTCCGCTGCTCTGGAATAAGTACAGGGGATCAGTCACCCCGGCCAGGACTGGTGATTCCGCTGCTCTGGAATAAGTACAGGGGATCAGTCACCCCGGCCAGGACTGGTGATTCCGCTGCTCTGGAATAAGTACAGGGGATCAGTCACCCGGCCAGGACTAGTGATTCCGCTGCTCTGGAATAAGTACAGGGGATCAGTCACCCCGGCCAGGACTGGTGATTCCGCTGCTCTGGAATAAGTACAGGAGATCAGTCACCCCGGCCAGGACTGGTGATTCCGCTGCTCTGGAATAAGTACAGGGGATCAGTCACCCCGGCCAGGACTGGTGATTCCGTTGCTCTGGAATAAGTACAGGGGATCAGTCACCCCGGCCAGGACTGGTGATTCCGCTGCTCTGGAATAAGTAAAGGGGATCAGTCACCCCGGCCAGGACTGGTGATTCCGCTGCTCTGGAATAAGTACAGGGGATCAGTCACCCCGGCCAGGACTGGTGATTCCGCTGCTCTGGAATAAGTACAGGGGATCAGTCACCCCGGCCAGGACTGGTGATTCCGCTGCTCTGGAATAAGTACAGGAGATCAGTCACCCCGGCCAGGACTGGTGATTCCGCTGCTCTGGAATAAGTACAGGGGATCAGTCACCCCGGCCAGAACCAGCCGCTGACCAGGTTACGTGTACATTAGTATTTACAAAATGTTATTGGCTGTTTGCGGAAACATTGCACAACATATACCAGTGGCTGCGGAGCGAGGGCACTGCCACGGGGTACACGCGGTGCTGTCTTGGCGGGCCGTGCGCCATTATCACCAATGTGCGCTCTCAGGGAGCTATAAAGGTGACAGAATGACAAATCATACAAACTACAAATCTCTGTGGTGAGAGCGTACACCCTACAGGGCGATGCTGAGACTACCGACACACAGAGCGGACATAGCACACGCAGAGGGTGTAGCGTCACTGCTTAGCGCATCTCAGTCTAATCTTGAATTACACCGAAGAGATAATGAGCCAAATATTCACCGGAAGAGTTTGGAAAGTTCTCCGTGTGACGCCTCCATGAGGCGCATATTTATCGCAATCTGCATCTCGGATGCGGACGGAATGTGATCAACTTGCTCATATCCGCAACGCCATAATTGAATCAATTGCAGGGATGTATGACATCACACGCAGGGAGACAGCACACGAGAAACCCCTGTCCCCGCGAACCCTGACCCGGAGCGCGTGACCGCACATATCCCGCTGCCGGCCATGCCTGGTTATGGGTATTCCGGAGGGAGTGGGGGGGGGGGGGGGGGGGCAGCCGGTCATCTGATCATGTGCTCCGCTGTGACCCCCAGTGCTGTAAAGTGAGATGCTAGCTTTACAGCATCCCTTCACGGCAGCGGGGTCACAGCGGAGCTCAGTGATAAGATGGCCGCCTGCTCTCCCTATTTCACATTATTATAGTAAAAATAATACTGATAAATATGCCCGTATACCTACACCGGCTCCTCGCTACTAATCAATGCTCAGTACAACTTCCCCCTCTTACATCTGTCATCTTGTCATACTCACCCTCTCACCCTCTCCGGTACTCCACCTCTCCCTGCCGTCTCCTAGACTTCTCCTGTGCTGCTCACCACCTATTGCCTCCCTACCCCACCTGACCAGGCTCTCCCCAGCCCTCCCATACTGAGATTCCATCTCTTACCGATCTTACCGTGACATAGGACGGCCATACTTGTCTGCTATTCCGGAATGTCAGGGAGACACAGGGAACCTCGGAAAGTGGGCGGAGCCGGGCTTGATGTCACCATGGGCCCCGCAACCCGTATACTGCATCCTCATGCCCAAACGTCTGCACGTATGACATGTGTCACAGCTTCCAAAGAGCGGAGAAGTGGAGAAGTTGCCCATAGCAACCAATGAGCTCTAGCTAGTATTTTTCAAGTATATTATATAAAATGAGAGGTAGATGCTGATTGGTTGCTATGGGCAACTTCTCCACTAGTTTGAAGGCTGATAAAGGCCTCCTGCACGAGACAAAACCGGTCACTTTCCTACAATCACCACTAGAGGGAGACACAGAGCAGAAAAAATGTTTCTCAAAAGGTTTATTTTTTTTTACACCTGTTACCGTGTTTACTGCGGCCGGTGGGTGGGTCAGCGGGACAGTTGGGTGATCACGCTGGGTATATAGCACTTACACCTGGTGTTATGGGTCACTGCGTGTATATGGCGCATATATCTGGTGCTATAGGTCACTCTGGGTATATAGCGCTTACACCTGATGTTGGTGGTCACACGCCCTCCCTTCTAATCTCTGCACATGTTACATATTCCCACCTGCAGTGCAGCATGTGGTTACCCAGGTGCTCAGTTACCGGCTGCTTCTGCATGTAGCCCACACATGCTGGGCAGCTTTATTCTCACACTGCAATGTAGCTCTGAGCTAGGACACGTCCCTCCCACACCTAACTCTCTGCACATGTTACATCTGCCCCCTGCAATGTAGCTCTGAGCTAGGATACGTGCATCCTACGGGTGGTATTCATGTGACCGGCGGTCTGCTGACCGACAGTCACATGACCTCCTCCACCATCCTGCCGGCTCACTATCCCGATGGTCGGCATGCCGACCAACAGGGACTATTTCCACTCGTGGGTGTCCACGACACCCATAGAGTGGGAATAGAACCCATGGCGACCGCAGGTCGCCACCGAGCCCACAGCGTGGCGAGCGCAGCGAGCCCGCAAGGGGCTTGCTGCACTCGCCCCTGCCCGCCGGGATCCCGGCGTCGGTAAGCTGACCGGCGGTCAGGAGACCGCCGGTCAGCCATACTACACCCCCATCCTACACCTAACTCTCTGCACATGTTACATCTACCCCCTGCAGTGCAGCATGGTGGTACCCAGGTGCTCAGTTACCGGCTGCTTCTGCACGTAGCCCACACATGCTGGACAGCTTTATTCTCACACTGCAAAGTAGCTCTGAGGTCACTATAGCTGGCGGGCTCTGCACCAGGTCACTATAGCAGACGGGCTCTGCGCCAGGTCACTATAGCAGGCGGGCTCTGCACCAGGTCACTATAGCAGGCGGGCTCTGCACCAGGTCACTATAGCTGGCGGGCTCTGCACCAGGTCACTATAGCAGGCGGGCTCTGCACCAGGTCACTATAGCTGGCGGGCTCTGCACCAGGTCACTATAGCTGGCGGGCTCTGCACCAGGTCACTATAGCTGGCGGGCTCTGCGCCAGAGCACTATAGCAGGCGGGCTCTGCACCAGGTCACTATAGCTGGCGGGCTCTGCACCAGGTCACTATAGCTGGCGGGCTCTGCACCAGGTCACTATAGCTGGCGGGCTCTGCACCAGGTCACTATAGCTGGCGGGCTCTGCGCCAGGTCACTATAGCTGGCGGGCTCTGCGCCATGCAGACTAGCGTTTGCTGTGTTATCGCCTCATTGTGTATTTATGAAGTGCTGCGAAGAAATCGGACAACAGTTCCATAACTCGTGTCGCGGCCTCCGGGGGCCACTGCACGGGGCGCACTATTCCCGGGAGAGGGAGGGTGTTATAGTTCCCAACGTCTCAGCATGCGATTTTCCCGGCGCTACGTCTGATCTTACACCGGAAAGCGCCCGTCCCTGCAATGTGCTCATTGAGCTTCAGGGGCTCCTGCGTGGGCCCGGTCTAGCTGACCGCACATGCACAGCGGCCATTGTCGCGCAGGCTCCCAGAGGAACCCTCCGCCAGCTACATCTGTGATGTGCAGCCCATCAGTGTAGCTTCGGATGGCGGTAGCTGCATGGTCAGGGATACGCCGCATTCCAGATGTTGGTAAATCTGTCAGCATCGCATCCCTCATATACGACGAGGAACATCTGTAGTGCCAGTATACAGACATGGCGGTCCCGGTACCGCTCTCTCCGCCAGGACCCGTCCCCACGTACAGAGATCCGTGAGCTCCTGAGTTGTTGTTGAAACCGGACTCCCGCTACTCAGCAAATACTGCAGCCTGTCTCCCAGTGTGACCCCAGCACCTGCGCCCGTCTCCCGTCACTCTGGAGACACAGACTGGAAGCCGAGCCCTCAGTGTATGGACGTCAGCTCCCCCCAGCCCACGGCGTCCCCCCACTGTCCCACCCACAGCAGCATTATGTAACTACAGGCCCCAGCATGCCTGCTGCAGGAATCTGCCTCTGTAGGCCAGACATGCTGGTACTTGTAGTTCCATCAGATCAGTAATAGTATACAGGCCAGAGGGCCCTATTCTCCTGTACACCTGTGGGCCAGTCCAACCCTCGCAGAAGCCTAAAGGGCCAGAATAACGGCCCCCTGGGTCTGAGGCTGAAGAAGATGCAGCGCCACCTGTGAGAAGCGGACGGGCTGCGTCCTGTACCGGGGGAGGGGGAGTCGCTGGGCGCGGCCCCTGCCTTTGGCTTGCATTGCGCAGCGGGCAGAGCGTCCGTATGCCAGGCAGCGCTCTTCCCCCTGGTGATTGCGGCCCCGCCCCCTCAGGGTGACTTTGCGTCAGATGCTCAGGGGCGGAGCTAGCACAGGGCGGCAAATCATCCTGTTACATCGCTGCCTGTGGGTGTGGCCAGTGACATGTGGGCGTGTACACTGTCAGCCCCACTGTCTCCCTAAATACGTAAAAGAACAAAATTGCATCAGAAACGGGATTTTAATCCTTGTGCTTTATGGCTGACGCGCGGCCGGCGGGTCGACTGCTTGCCATCACCCTGGCCTGGTGTGTGGGGCGTATTCACCGCTTCACACTTCAACGCTCCCCGTATGCCAGAACAAGTCGCCTTATATAATAACATTTCCGCCACAGACGTCGCCAGTATGCGATCCTCCATGTTTCCTCGGCGAAAGTTTCGCTGTGCAATACGAATCTTATTTATGTATAAAGGCTCCTGGTAGGAGGGGTCAGGGGACAGACGCCGGGTGCTGCGACATGCAACGACTTGCTGATTCCCATCGCAGTGGGTGGAGCCATTACAACCTGATTTGCAACGAAGGTTCGCAAGAAGCTCAGGTGTGGTCCAGGAGGCTGACCTTGTCTTCTGTGTGTCTGAGAGAGATCCCTGGAGTCCCGGCGCGGTTGTAGCACGTTTATAGAGAAATATATGGGGGGTCATTCCGAGTAGATCGCTCGCTAGCTACTTTTAGCAGCCGTGCAAACGCTAAGCTGCCGCCCACGGGGGAGTGTATTTTCACTTTGCAAGTGTGCGAACGCCTGTGCAGCCGAGCGGTACAAAAACATTTAGTGCAGTCTCTGCACAGCCCAGGACTTACTCAGCCGCTGCGATCACTTCAGCCTGTCCGGGACCGGAATTGACGTCAGACACCCGCCCTGCAAACGCTTGGACACGCCTGCATTTTTCCAACCACTCCCAGAAAACGGTCAGTTGCCACCCACAAACGCCCTCTTCCTGTCAGTCTCCTTGCGATCGGCTGTGCGAATGGATTCTTCGTTAAATCCATCGCTCAGCATTGATGCTGTTTGTACCCGTACGACGCGCCTGCGCATTGTGGTGCATACGCATGCGCTGTAGTGACCTGTTCGCTGCGCTGCGAAAAATGGCAGCAAGCGATTAACTCGGAATGACCCCCATTGTACAGAAGGGTTTTCATATATTCCTCGTTAGTGAGTTGTCCACAATTGTTGTTTCAGAGCCTGATTCAGATTTGTTAGCAAAGGCAAGTAACGGGGCAAAACCATGTGCAGTGCAGGTGGGGCAGATGTAACATGTGCAGAGAGAGTTAGATTTGGGTGGGTTATATTGTTTCTGTGCAGGGTAAATACTGGCTGCTTTATTTCTACACTGCAATTTAGATTTCAGTTTGAATGCACCCCACCCGAATCTAACTCTCTCTGCACATGTTACATCTGCCCCACCTGCAGTGCAGAATGGTTTTGCACCGTTGCTTACTTTCTCCATCCCCGGTGTGAATAAGCCCCAGCGAGGGTCTGTCTCTTACTATAACCCCGGTATATCCCCATGCCCTGTATACAGAGATTCTGCAGGATGCACAGGTATCTACATTGCTGATTGTCAGCGAGTCACAGGATTGTCAGCGAGTCACACGCGTCCCGTCATTATATAACCCTGGTGAGAGCGGCGGCTGTATATCTCCCGGCTGATGTCATACCCCCGTGACTCACACACTTCATGTGATACATACGTGTACACAGACGTACATACAGGTCACAGGTTATAGAGAAGACTGCGGGGCCCATTTATCAAATCTCGTTGTGAATGATGAATGGTGCCCCAGCCAATCAGCTCCTAGCTGTCATTTTTCTAACACTGATTGGCTGGTGTCTTCCCACAATCCAAAAATATACCGGTAGGTTAATTGGTTCCCATGGCGTGCGCATGTGGTAGGGAATATAGGGGGGTTATTCAAGGAGCATCGCTAACCGATGCAACCGCAGTAACTCGGCGGCGGAACTGCACATGCGCTAGCAGCCACTGCCTGATTGAGACTTTTGCGGGGCGGCCAGGGGGGAGGCGGCAGATCACTGCTGGGGCGGCGCATCAAAAATGGGGACGGGGCGGCGGCATTTTCGGAGCAGCTGCCGCTCCCATCAAGTAAATGAAGGCGGACTGCTGGTCTACGCGGCCTAGCTGCGGCTGCAGGGGTTCCTCCAGAGGTGCTGAAACTGCAATTAAATTGCGGTCGCAGCCACTGGGCGGAGCATTTGCCCTGGGATGGGCGGACCCCAGAATGCTATAGACAGGATTGCAGAACCTGCAGTCCGTGCTGAATAACCCCCATAGAGTGTAAGCTACACTGGAGCAGGGAGTGATGTGAATGGCCAAAATATTCTCTGTACAGCGCCGTGGAATATGTGTGCGCTATATAAATAACTGGTAATAAATAATAATAATGTATCACTCATTGATGAATATCCCCCCTACTGTACATTCTATAATTGTATTGTTCCGGCAGTGGGTGTGGCTACAGATCAGGGGTCTCCACACTTTCCCCTGGAACGCCGGATTGAGAACATGACTTTGGACGGAGGGTGACGACATTTTTTCCCAGTTGTCCGCCCAGAAATCGGGGCGAGCTTCTTGCTGAGTAAATCTCATTCTAAAAACACTTAGGGGCCTATTTATCACCCGAATCCGCACTGCGATAATTAATACATCGCCCAGATGCAGCAATTAGCGCACGCAGGGACAGAGCGCGTGAGAGGCCTCCCCGCAGCAGCATCAGGGTCCCTTACAGGACTATTTATGTACTAAAGGACTTAGGGGGTCATTCCGAGTTGATCGCTCGCTAGCAGTATTTAGTAGCCGTGCAAACGCATTGCCGCCGCCCACCGGGGAGTGTATTTTCGCTTTGCAGAAGTGCGAACACCTGTGCAGCAGAGCGCCTGCAAAATCATTTTGTGCAAAACAAGACCAGCCCTGTAGTTACTCTTCGTGTGCATTGATTCTAATGAAGGAGGGACGGCTTTTGACGTCACACACCCGCCCAGCGAACGCCCAGCTACGCCTGCGTTTTTCTAAGCACTCCCTGAAAACGGTCGGTTGACACCCAGAAACGCCCCATTCCTGTCAATCTTCCTGCGTTCGGCCGCGCGACTGGAATGTTCGTTACACTCTGTGCAAACCCACGATGCTCATTTTACCCGTACGACGCGCCTGCGCATTGCGGGGCATACGCATGCGCAGAAATGCCGATTTTTAGCCTGATCGCCGCGCTGTGAACAACGGCAGCTAGCGATCAACTCGGAATGACCCCCCGTGTGAGTAGCTCTGTGTGTCTGATGATCACTGGTTAAAACTAAAAAAATTAATATATATATATATATACTTACCAGTCCAGGGGGCCGGGGATCTGTTCTCCGCCGTGTGCTGCCGGGCGCTGGGTCTTCCACGTGCTGCGCTGTGACCCTTGGTGCAGTAAAGTGAGGCTGCAAAATGGCAGCTTACTTTACAGCACCGGGGGTGACAGCAGCGCACAGGATCCGGCGCCCGGCAGCTCTGCGGGAGGAGCGATCTCCGGCTCCCTGGTCTGGTAAGTATATTTACTGGGGGGGCGGGGTCTGCGGCGCGCGGGGGTAGTCACAACAGGGGGGTGGCGGCACATGTGCAGAAGGACATCAGGTTATTTTTCCCGTATAAATACCCCAATACTGTTCCGGATTGTGACGCTCGGTCCCTGCGTGCGATAGGTGATACATCTGCGCAATGTAATCGATTATCGCAGTGCGGATTCGGGCGATTTTATCACATGACATCCGTCTCCTGGGATGCGGATGGTGATAAATCGGCCTCTAAGACTTATACCCCTTCCGCTGCGGCGACCCGGGTCACTGCTGGGGTAACGCCCTAATCCCTCCGTAGCGGCCGCGGCGGAGGAAAACGCTGCGGATAATATTTCAGAATTTGATCTTTTTTATATTCAATGAAAGATTTCCATTTCCTGCGTCAGCGCAGTATACAGAGTGTATATACCTGTACAATGTGTATACAGCTGATCACCAGTGTTACTCACACCCCGGGGTGACAAAGCCCAGGGGAAACATCCAACACCTCCTACTAATAATCCGTCAGCGCCGCGCTGTGCGCTCACTGACCTCCACTCCCTGAATACGCAGCGCTCCCACATCCGTGTTCTGTGTAACCTGCTGGGAGAGACTCAGGGCTCTACGGGGGTAATTCAGACCTGATCGCAGCAGCAAATTTGTTAGCAATTGGGTAAAACCATGTGCACTGCAGGGGGGGGGGCAGATGTAACACGTGCAGAGAGAGTTAGATTTGGGTGGGTTATTTTGTTTCTGTGCAGGGTAAATACTGGCTGCTTTATTTTTACACTGCAATTTAGATTTCAGTTTGAACGCACCCCACCCAAATCTAACTCTCTCTGCACATGTTACATCTGCCCCACCTGCAGTGCACATGGTTTTGCCCAACTGCTAACAGAATTCCTGCTGCGATCAGGTCTGAATTAGGCCCCATGTGCTAAAACTGGGAGAGAGATAAAGTACCAACCAACCAGCTCCCGCCATTTATAAAACACAGCCTGTGACATGACAGGTAGGAGCTGATTGGCTGCTACTTTATCTCTCTCCACCCAAGGCTTAGTAAATAGACCCCTTTATTTCTATCTACTTTATCTCTCTCCACAGCTTAGTTACATAGACCCCCCCATGAAATGTATTCACCTTTATTGCATTATGTCTATGGGGGTCATTCAGACCCGATCGCTAGGGAGCGTTTATTGCGTCCCTGCGATCAGGTAGTCGCCGCTTATAGGGGGAGGGTATATGGTGTGCGCAGGTGTGCGATCGCATGTGTAGCGGAGTCTCTGCTCCGCCCAGGACGCACTCAGCCGCTGTGATGGCGTCCTGGTGATCGGGGCCGGAGCTGACGTCAGAAACTCTATCTCCAAACGCCTGAGCCCGCCTCTGTTTCTCCGGACGCTCCCGTAATACGGTCAGTTGCCACCCACATTGCGCATTGCGGAGCATAGGCATGTGCAGCTCAGATCTGATCGCCCGCTGTGTGAATACGCCCAGCAGCGGTCAGGACTGAATTCCCCCCCTATGTTCCACGAGTCTTGCAATAAGGGTACGCGTCACGCGCTATTACACGCACCGCAGAGGTACACCGCCAATTAATAAAACCACAAAAATCATAAGTGGACCCTCAGGCGGCTGATCTGGGCTCCTGCGTTGCGATGCCACCGGCCCCCGCGGACAGCGTTTTTCTTGAAAATACGTGTAATTTCTTCTGAACAGGATTCTACGTAGACGTACGGGTGTTACTGGTTCAGCTGGTGACCCGTCACATCACCCATCTCACCCTCAGGTACAATATAACCGTGACCGGGTCTCGGCACTGGCTGTGAGGGCGCCGCGCTGCAACACCCCGGGATAACGGATGGTGGTAACCGGGGCCTTCTGGATCCGCGCCTATATTTATAGACGCACTTTTTACCAAAGCTTCCCTACGAATACACATGAGCTGCCATGTTCTGATTGGTCGCTATTGAGGTGCGTATGTCTGTAGCGGTGAACGCCCGTACTACAAGCGCCCCGCCCTCTAGAACACGATCCGCGTATAGATCACTTTCTAGGCAACTTCCACTAATAAGATCTTGCGCCAATCCTGCTCCGTATGTCACCCGTCCACCGTGAATGGTCCACGTCTTCTCCCGTGAATGTGGCGGCGGCGCGCTCACACAAACCCTCAGGAGACGCGCGACAACATAAAACATATTACATATATTACACATAACGCCCCAAACTAATCCCAGCGCCTGGGATACAGAGAGACCGGCGTCCGCGGGCGTGACCCCACAACGCCAAAGAGACCCTCGCGGCGGACTCAAAACCGGCTCCACCAATCGTGGACACCTGGGGACACATGTAATAGGGTGGGAGTTTGCCGGAGGTGCGGAATGTCGGCCGATCTCGGACCATCTCCCGCCGTGCCGAAACCGGATTTGGCGCGAGATATTATCGCCTAATGTTTTTGAATGTTCTGTGATTCACGTGTTGCTGACGCGTTTGGCGATATTCCTGCAGCCGTTCCGGTCGTGCCCACGTACGCTTCTGCCTCATTCTGCTGTAACTTCCCCTGACACCATGTGAGACGGCGGCGCAGCGCTCGCCAGAGAACATTGTAATGAGCTGTGTACACAGGGAGGATCCGGGGCAGGTGACTTCCTCCACCGCGATTGGCTGCCACTGTACACAGGAGGTGCCGCCGGGCTGCGCAAACACCGACAACTCGTTCTCAACAAAACCTCCAGCAACGTCAGCAGCACAGAGCAACACAGCACATCATACGCACGCGGGAGTCTATGTGCTCACTGCCAGCTGTATACACGGTGTACTGTACACTGCTGTAACATGTGACCTGCGGCAGACTTCCCAGCTGTACTTCCATCCAGAAAACACAGGGCGCTGATTCTGATGTAACCGGCTGCCTCTGCATGTAGCCCACACATGGAGGACACGCCCCTCCCACACCTAACTCTCTGCACATGTTACATCTGCCCCCCTGCAGTGCAGCATGGTGTTATCCAGGTGCTCAGTTACTGGCTGCTTCTGCATGTAGCAAACACATGGTGGGCAGCTTTATTCTCACACTGCAATGTAGCTCTGAGCTAGAACATGACCCTCCTACAGCTCTCTGCACATGTTACATCTGCTCCTCTACAGTGCAGCATGGTGTTACCCAGGTGCTCAGTTACTGGCTGCTTCTGCATGTAGCCCACACATGCTGGGCAGCTTTATTCTCACACTACAATGTAGCTCTGAGCTAGGACACGCCCATCACACACCTAACTCTCTGCACATGTTACATCTGTCCCCCTGCAGTGCAGCATGGTGTTATACAGGTGCTCAGTTACTGGCAGCTCTGCATGTAGCCCACACATGGAGGACACGCCGCTCCCACACCTAACTCTCTGCACATGTTACATCTGTCCCCCTGCAGTGCAGCATGGTGTTACCCAGGTGCTCAGTTACTGGCTGCTTCTGCATGTAGCCCACACATGCTGGGCAGCATTATTCTCACACTGCAATGTAGCTCTGAGCTAGGACACGCCCATCCCACACCTAACTCTCTGCACATGTTACATCTGCCCCCTGCAGTGCAGCATGGTGTTACCCAGGTGCTCAGTTACTGGCTGCTTCTGCATATAGCCCACACATGCTGGGCAGCTTTATTCTCAAACTGCAATGCAGATCTGAGCTAGGACACACCCCTCCCACACCTAACTCTCTGCACATGTTACATCTGCCCCCTTGCAGTGCAGCATGGTGCTACCCAGGTGCTCAGTTACTGGATGCTCCTGCATATAGCCCACACATGCTTGGCAGCTTTAGTCTCACACTGCAATGTAGATCTGAGCTAGAACATGACCCTCCTACAGCTCTCTGCACATGTTACATCTGCTCCTCTACAGTACAGCATGGTGTTACCCAGGTGCTCAGTTACTGGCTGCTTCTGCATGTAGCCCACACATGCTGGGCAGCATTATTCTAACACTGCAATGTAGCTCTGAGCTAGGACACGCCCCTCCTCTCAGAACTAACTCTCTGCACATGTTACATCTGCCCCCTGTAGTACAGCATGGTGTTACCCAGGTGCTCATTTACTGGCTGCTTCTGGATGTAGCCCACAAATGCTTGGCAGCTTTATTGTCACACTGCACTGTAGATCTGAGCTAGGACACACCCCTCCCACACCTAACTCTCTGCACATGTTACATCTACCCCCTGCAGTACAGCATGGTGTTACCCAGGTGAGCAGTTACTGGCTGCTTCTGCATGTAGTCCACACATGCTGGGCAGCTTTATTCTCACACTGCAGTGTAGCTCTGAGCTAGGGCACGCCTCTCCAACAACTAACTCTCTGCACATGTTACATCTGCCTCCCTACAGTGCAGCATGGTATTACCCAGGTGCTCAGTTACTGGCTGCTTCTGCATGTAGCCCACACATGCTGGACAGCTATATTCTCACACTGCACTGTAGCTCTGAGCTAGGACACGCCACTCCCACACCTAACTCTCTGCACATGTTACATCTGCCCTCTGCAGTGCAGCATGGTGTTACCCAGGTGCTCAGTTACTGGGTGCTTCTGCATGTCGCCCACACATGCTGGGCAGCTTTAGTCTCACACTGCAATGTAGCTCTGAGCTAGAACACGCCCCTCCCACACCTAACTCTCTGCACGTTACATCTGCCCCCTTGTAGTGCACCATCATGTTACCCAGGTGCTCAGTTACTGGCTGCTTCTGCATGTAGCCCACACATGCTGGTCAGTTTTATTCTCACACTGCAGTGTAGATCTGAGCAAGAAACACGGCCCTCCTACACCTCTCTGCACATGTTACATCTGTCCCCCTGCAGTGCAGCATGGTGCTACCCAGGTGCTCAGTTACTGGCTGCTTCTGCATGTATCCCACACATGCTGGGCAGCTTTATTGTCACACTGAAATGTAGATCTGAGCTAGGACACCCCCCTCCAACACCCAATTCTCTGCACATGTTACATCTGCCACCCTTCAGTGCAGCATGTGGTTAACTAGGTGCTCATTTACTGGCTGCGTCTGCATGTAGCCCACACATGCTGGGCACCTTTATTCTCACACTGCAATGTAGCTCTGAGCTAGGATATTCCCCTCCCACACCTAACTCTCTGCACATGTTACATATGCCCTCCTGCAGCGCAGCATGGTGCTACCCAGGTACAGTTACTGGCTGCTTCTGCATGTAGCCCACACATGCTGGGCAGCTTTATTCTCACACTGCAATGTAGCTCTGAGCTAGGACACGACCCTCCCACACCTAACTCTCTGCACATGTTACATCTGCCCCCTTGCAGTGCACCATCATGTTACCCAGGTGCTCATTTACTGGCTGCTTCTGCATGTAGCCCACAGATGGTGGGCAGCTTTATTCTCATACTGCAATGTAGCTCTGAGCTAGGACATGCCCCTCCAACACCCAACTCTCTGCACATGTTACACTGCCCCACGCAGTGCAGCATGGTGTTACCCAGGTGCTCAGTTACTGGCTGCTTCTGCATGTAGCCCACACATGCTGGACAGCTTTATTCTCACACTGCAATGTAGCTCTGAGCTAGGACACACCCCTCCCACACCTAACTCTCTGCGCATGTTACATCTGCCCCCTGCAGTGCAGCATGGTATTATCCAGGTGCTCAGTTACAGCAGCTTCTGCATGTAGCCCACACATGCTGGACAGCTTTATTCTCACACTGCAATGTAGCTCTGAGCTAGGACACGTCCCTCCAACACCCAACTCTCTGCACATGTTACATCTGCCCCCTGCAGTGCAGCATGGTGTTATCTAGGTGCTCAGTTACTGGCTGCTTCTGCATGTAGCCCACACATGCTGGGCAGCTTTATTCTAACAGTGCAATGTAGAACTGAGCTAGGACACACCCCTCCCACACCTAACTCTCTGCACATGTTACATCTGCCCCCTGCAGCACAGTATGGTGTTACCCAGGTGCACAGTTACTGGCTGCTTCTGCATGTAGCCCACACATGCTGGGCAGCTTTATTCTCACACTACAATGTAGCACTGAGGTAGTACACGCCGCTCCCACATCTAACTCTCTGCACATGTTACATCTGCCCCTCTGCAGTACAGCATGGTGTTACCCAGGTGCTCAGTTACTGGCAGCTTTTGCATGTAGCCCACACATGCTGGTCAGCTTTAATCTCACATTGCAATGTAGCTCTGAGCTAGAACACGCCCCTCCCACACCTAACTCTCTGCACATGTTACATCTGCCCCCTTGTAGTGCACCATCATGTTACCCAGGTGCTCAGTTACTTGCTGCTTCTGCATGTAGCCCCAGCTTTATTCTCACACTGCAGTGTAGATCTGAGCAAGAAACACGGCCCTCCTACACCTCTCTGCACATGTTACATCTGTCCCCCTGCAGTGCAGCATGGTGCTACCCAGGTGCTCAGTTACTGGCTGCTTCTGCATGTATCCCACAAATGCTGGGCAGCTGTATTGTCACACTGAAATGTAGATCTGAGCTAGGACACCCCCCTCCAACACCCAATTCTCTGCACATGTTACATCTGCCACCCTTCAGTGCAGCATGTGGTTACCTAGGTGCTCATTTACTGTCTGCTTCTGCATGTAGCCCACACATGCTGGGCAGCTTTATTCTCACACTGCAGTGTAGATCTGAGCAAGAAACACGGCCCTCCTACAACTCTCTGCACATGTTACATCTGCCACCCTTCAGTGCAGCATGTGGTTACCCAGGTGCTCAGTCACTGGCTGCTTCTGTATGTAGCCCACATATGCTGGTAGCATTATTACAACACTGTATTGTAGATCTGAGCTAGGATACGTCCCCTTCCCACTACTAACTCTCTGCACATGTTACATATACTCCCCTGCAGTGCAGCATGGTGTTATCCAGGTGCTCAGTTACTGGCTGCTTCTGCATGTAGCCCACAAATGCTGGGCAGCTTTATTGTCACACTGAAATGTAGATCTGAGCTAGGACACGCCCCTCCAACACCCAATTCTCTGCACATGTTACATCTGCCAACCTTCAGTGCAGCATGTGGTTACCTAGGTGCTCATTTACTGGCTGCTTCTGCATGTAGCCCACACATGCTGGGCAGCAATATTCTCACACTGCAAAGTAGCTCTGAGCTACGATATTCCCCTACCACACCTAACTCTCTGCACATGTTACATCTGCCCTACTGCAGCGCAGCATGGTGTTACCCAGGTGCTCAGTTACTGGCTGCTTCTGCATGTAGCCCACACATGCTGAGCAGCCTTATTCTCACACTGCAATGTAGATCTGAGCAAGGACATGCCCCTCCAACACCCAACTCTCTGCACATGTTACACTGCCCCCCGCAGTGCAGCATGGTGTTACCCAGGTGCTCAGTTACTGGCTGCTTCTGCATGTAGCCCACACATGCTGGAAAGCTTTATTCTCACACTGCAATGTAGATCTGAGCTAGGACACACCCCTCCCACACCTAACTCTCTGCACATGATACATCTGCCCTCTGCAGTGCAGCATGGTGTTACCCAGGTGTTCCGTTACTGGCTGCTTCTGCATGTAGCTCACACATGCTGGGCAGCTTTATTCTCACACTGCAATGTAGCTCTGAGCTAGGACACACCCCTCCCACACCTAACTCTCTGCACATGTTACATCTGCCGTCCTGCAGCGCAGCATGATGTTACCCAGGTGCTCAGTTACTGGCTGCTTCTGCATGTAGCCCACACATGCTGGACAGCTATATTCTCACACTGCACTGTAGCTCTGAGCTAGGACACGCCACTCCCACACCTAACTCTCTGCACATGTTACATCTGCCCTCTGCAGTGCAGCATGGTGTTACCCAGTTGCTCAGTTACTGGCTGCTTCTGCATGTAGTTCACACATGCTGGGCAGCCTTATTCTCACACTGCAATGTAGCTCTGAGCTAGGAAGAGCCCCTCCCACACCCAACTCTCTGCACATGTTACATCTGCCTCCTTACAGTGCAGCATGGTGTTACCCAGGTGCTCAGTTACTGGGTGCTTCTGCATGTCGCCCACACATGCTGGGCAGCTTTATTCTCACACTGCAAAGTAGCTCTGAGCTAGGACACGACCCTCCCAGACCTAACTCTCTGCACATGTTACATCTGCCCCTGCAGTGCAGCAGGGTGTTACCCAGGTGCCCAGTTACTGGAAGCTTCTGCATGTTGCCCACACATGCTGGGCAGCTTTATTCTCACACTGCAATGTAGATCTGAGCTAGGATACGGCCCTCCCACACCTTACTCTGCACATGTTACATCTGTCCGCTTGCAGTGCAGCATGGTGTTACCCAGGTGCTCAGTTACTGGCTGCTTCTGCATGTAGCCCACACATGCTGGGCAGCATTATTCTCACACTGCAATGTAGCTCTGAGGTAGGACACGCCCCTCCCACACCTAACTTTCTGCACATGTTACATCTGCCTCCTTACAGTGCAGCATGGTGTTACCCAGGTGCTCAGTTACTGGCTGCTTCTGCATGTAGCCCACACAAGCTGTGCAGCTTTATTCTCACACTGCAATCTAGATCTGAGCTAGGACACGCCCATCCCACAACTAACTCTCTGCACATGTTACATCTGCCCCCTGCAGCACAGCATGCTGTTACCCAGATGCTCAGTTACTGGCTGCTTCTGCATGTAGCCCACACATGCTGGGCAGCTTTATTCTCACACTGCAATGTAGCTCTGAGCTACTACACGCCCCTCCCACACCTAACTCTCTGCACATGTTACATTTGCCCCTCTGCAGTGCAGCATGGTATTACCCAGGTGCTCAGTTACGGCAGCTTCTGCATGTAGCCCACACATGCTGGACAGCTTTATTCTCACACTGCAATGTAGCTCTGAGCTAGGGCACGTCCCTCCAACACCCAAATCTCTGCACATGTTACATCTGCCCCCCCGCAGTGCAGCATGGTGTTACCCAGGTGCTCAGTTACTGGCTGCTTCTGCATGTAGCCCACACATGCTGGAAAGCTTTATTCTCACACTGCAATGTAGATCTGAGCTAGGACACACCCCTCCCACACCTAACTCTCTGCACATGATACATCTGCCCTCTGCAGTGCAGCATCGTGTTACCCAGGTGTTCCGTTACTGGCTGCTTCTGCATGTAGCTCACACATGCTGGGCAGCTTTATTCTCACACTGCAATGTAGCTCTGAGCTAGGACACACCCCTCCCACACCTAACTCTCTGCACATGTTACATCTGCCGTCCTGCAGCGCAGCATGATGTTACCCAGGTGCTCAGTTACTGGCTGCTTCTGCATGTAGCCCACACATGCTGGACAGCTATATTCTCACACTGCACTGTAGCTCTGAGCTAGGACACGCCACTCCCACACCTAACTCTCTGCACATGTTACATCTGCCCTCTGCAGTGCAGCATGGTGTTACCCAGTTGCTCAGTTACTGGCTGCTTCTGCGTGTAGTTCACACATGCTGGGCAGCCTTATTCTCACACTGCAATGTAGCTCTGAGCTAGGAAGAGCCCCTCCCACACCCAACTCTCTGCACATGTTACATCTGCCTCCTTACAGTGCAGCATGGTGTTACCCAGGTGCTCAGTTACTGGGTGCTTCTGCATGTCGCCCACACATGCTGGGCAGCTTTATTCTCACACTGCAAAGTAGCTCTGAGCTAGGACACGACCCTCCCAGACCTAACTCTCTGCACATGTTACATCTGCCCCTGCAGTGCAGCAGGGTGTTACCCAGGTGCCCAGTTACTGGATGCTTCTGCATGTTGCCCACACATGCTGGGCAGCTTTATTCTCACACTGCAATGTAGATCTGAGCTAGGATACGGCCCTCCCACACCTTACTCTGCACATGTTACATCTGTCCGCTTGCAGTGCAGCATGGTGTTACCCAGGTGCTCAGTTACTGGCTGCTTCTGCATGTAGCCCACACATGCTGGGCAGCATTATTCTCACACTGCAATGTAGCTCTGAGGTAGGACACGCCCCTCCCACACCTAACTTTCTGCACATGTTACATCTGCCTCCTTACAGTGCAGCATGCTGTTACCCAGGTGCTCAGTTACTGGCTGCTTCTGCATGTAGCCCACACATGCTGGGCAGCTTTATTCTCACACTGCAATGTAGCTCTGAGCTACTACACGCCCCTCCCACACCTAACTCTCTGCACATGTTACATTTGCCCCTCTGCAGTGCAGCATGGTATTACCCAGGTGCTCAGTTACGGCAGCTTCTGCATGTAGCCCACACATGCTGGACAGCTTTATTCTCACACTGCAATGTAGCTCTGAGCTAGGGCACGTCCCTCCAACACCCAAATCTCTGCACATGTTACATCTGCCCCCTGCAGTGCAGCATGGTGTTATCCAGGTGCTCAGTTACTGGCTGCTTCTGCATGTAGTCCACACATGCTGGGCAGCTTTATTCTAACAGTGCAATGTAGAACTGAGCTAGGACACACCCCTCCCACACCTAACCCTCTGCACATGTTACATCTGCCCCCTGCAGCACAGTATGGTGTTACCCAGGTGCACAGTTACTGGCTGCTTCTGCATGTAGCCCACACATGCTGGGCAGCTTTATTCTCACACTACAATGTAGCACTGAGGTAGTACACGCAGCTTCCACATCTAACTCTCTGCACATGTTACATCTGCCCCTCTGCAGTGCAGCATGGTGTTACCCAGGTGCTCAGTTACTGGCAGCTTTATCATGTAGCCCACACATGCTGGTCAGCTTTAATCTCACACTGCAATGTAGCTCTGAGCTAGAACACGCCCCTCCCACACCTAACTCTCTGCACATGTTACATCTGCCCCCTTGTAGTGCACCATCATGTTACCCAGGTGCTCAGTTACTGGCTGCTTCTGCATGTAGCCCACACATGCTGGTCAGCTTTATTCTCACACTGCAGTGTAGATCTGAGCAAGAAACACGGCCCTCCTATACCTTTCTGCACATGTTACATCTGTCCCCCTGCAGTGCAGCATGGTGCTACCCAGGTGCTCAGTTACTGGCTGCTTCTGCATGTATCCCACACATGCTGAGCAGCTTTATTGTCACACTGAAATGTAGATCTGAGCTAGGACACCCCCCTCCAACACCCAATTCTCTGCACATGTTACATCTGCCACCCTTCAGTGCAGCATGTTGTTACCTAGGTGCTCATTTACTGGCTGCTTCTGCATGTAGCCCACACATGCTGGGCAGCTTTATTCTCACACTGCAAAGTAGCTCTGAGCTAGGATATTCCCCTCCCACACCTAACTCTCTGCACATGTTACATCTGCCCTCCTGCAGCGCAGCATGGTGTTACCCAGGTGCTCAGTTACTGGCTGCTTCTGCATGTAGCCCACACATGCTGGGCAGCTTTATTCTCACACTACAATGTAGCTCTGAGCTAGGACACGCCCATCACACACCTAACTCTCTGCACATGTTACATCTGTCCCCCTGCAGTGCAGCATGGTGTTATACAGGTGCTCAGTTACTGGCAGCTCTGCATGTAGCCCACACATGGAGGACACGCCGCTCCCACACCTAATTCTCTGCACATGTTACATCTGTCCCCCTGCAGTGCAGCATGGTGTTACCCAGGTGCTCAGTTACTGGCTGCTTCTACATGTAGCCCACACATGCTGGGCAGCATTATTCTCACACTGCAATGTAGCTCTGAGCTAGGACACGCCCATCCCACACCTAACTCTCTGCACATGTTACATCTGCCCCCTGCAGTGCAGCATGGTGTTACCCAGGTGCTCAGTTACTGGCTGCTTCTGCATATAGCCCACACATGCTGGGCAGCTTTATTCTCACACTGCAATGCAGATCTGAGCTAGGACACACCCCTCCCACACCTAACTCTCTGCACATGTTACATCTGCCCCCTTGCAGTGCAGCATGGTGCTACCCAGGTGCTCAGTTACTGGATGCTCCTGCATATAGCCCACACATGCTGGGCAGCTTTAGTCTCACACTGCAATGTAGATCTGAGCTAGAACATGACCCTCCCACACCTAACTCTCTGCACATGTTACATCTGCTCCTCTACAGTACAGCATGGTGTTACCCAGGTGCTCAGTTACTGGCTGCTTCTGCATGTAGCCCACACATGCTGGGCAGCATTATTCTAACACTGCAATGTAGCTCTGAGCTAGGACACGCCCCTCCTCTCAGAACACTAACTCTCTGCACATGTTACATCTGCCCCCTGTAGTACAGCATGGTGTTACCCAGGTGCTCAGTTACTGGCTGCTTCTGGATGTAGCCCACAAATGCTGGGCAGCTTTATTGTCACACTGCACTGTAGATCTGAGCTAGGACACACCCCTCCCACACCTAGCTCTCTGCACATGTTACATCTGCCTCCCTACAGTGCAGCATGGTATTACCCAGGTGCTCAGTTACTGGCTGCTTCTGCATGTAGCCCACACATGCTGGACAGCTATATTCTCACACTGCACTGTAGCTCTGAGCTAGGACACGCCACTCCCACACCTAACTCTCTGCACATGTTACATCTGCCCTCTGCAGTGCAGCATGGTGTTACCCAGGTGCTCAGTTACTGGCTGCTTCTGCATGTAGCCCACACATGCTGGTCAGTTTTATTCTCACACTGCAGTGTAGATCTGAGCAAGAAACACGGCCCTCCTACACCTCTCTGCACATGTTACATCTGTCCCCCTGCAGTGCAGCATGGTGCTACCCAGGTGCTCAGTTACTGGCTGCTTCTGCATGTATCCCACACATGCTGGGCAGCTTTATTGTCACACTGAAATGTAGATCTGAGCTAGGACACCCCCCTCCAACACCCAATTCTCTGCACATGTTACATCTGCCACCCTTCAGTGCAGCATGTGGTTAACTAGGTGCTCATTTACTGGCTGCGTCTGCATGTAGCCCACACATGCTGGGCACCTTTATTCTCACACTGCAATGTAGCTCTGAGCTAGGATATTCCTCTCCCACACCTAACTCTCTGCACATGTTACATCTGCCCTCCTGCAGCGCAGCATGGTGCTACCCAGGTACAGTTACTGGCTGCTTCTGCATGTAGCCCACACATGCTGGGCAGCTTTATTCTCACACTGCAATGTAGCTCTGAGCTAGGACACGACCCTCCCACACCTAACTCTCTGCACATGTTACATCTGCCCCCTTGCAGTGCACCATCATGTTACCCAGGTGCTCATTTACTGGCTGCTTCTGCATGTAGCCCACAGATGGTGGGCAGCTTTATTCTCATACTGCAATGTAGCTCTGAGCTAGGACATGCCCCTCCAACACCCAACTCTCTGCACATGTTACACTGCCCCACGCAGTGCAGCATGGTGTTACCCAGGTGCTCAGTTACTGGCTGCTTCTGCATTTAGCCCACACATGCTGGACAGCTTTATTCTCACACTGCAAAGTAGCTCTGAGCTAGGATATTCCCCTCCCACACCTAACTCTCTGCACATGTTACATCTGCCCTCCTGCAGCGCAGCATGGTGTTACCCAGGTGCTCAGTTACTGGCTGCTTCTGCATGTAGCCCACACATGCTGGTCAGTTTTATTCTCACACTGCAGTGTAGATCTGAGCAAGAAACACGGCCCTCCTACACCTCTCTGCACATGTTACATCTGTCCCCCTGCAGTGCAGCATGGTGCTACCCAGGTGCTCAGTTACTGGCTGCTTCTGCATGTATCCCACACATGCTGGGCAGCTTTATTGTCACACTGAAATGTAGATCTGAGCTAGGTCACCCCCCTCCAACACCCAATTCTCTGCACATGTTACATCTGCCACCCTTCAGTGCAGCATGTGGTTAACTAGGTGCTCATTTACTGGCTGCGTCTGCATGTAGCCCACACATGCTGGGCACCTTTATTCTCACACTGCAATGTAGCTCTGAGCTAGGATATTCCCCTCCCACACCTAACTCTCTGCACATGTTACATCTGCCCTCCTGCAGCGCAGCATGGTGCTACCCAGGTACAGTTACTGGCTGCTTCTGCATGTAGCCCACACATGCTGGGCAGCTTTATTCTCACACTGCAATGTAGCTCTGAGCTAGGACACGACCCTCCCACACCTAACTCTCTGCACATGTTACATCTGCCCCCTTGCAGTGCACCATCATGTTACCCAGGTGCTCATTTACTGGCTGCTTCTGCATGTAGCCCACAGATGGTGGGCAGCTTTATTCTCATACTGCAATGTAGCTCTGAGCTAGGACATGCCCCTCCAACACCCAACTCTCTGCACATGTTACACTGCCCCACGCAGTGCAGCATGGTGTTACCCAGGTGCTCAGTTACTGGCTGCTTCTGCATTTAGCCCACACATGCTGGACAGCTTTATTCTCACACTGCAAAGTAGCTCTGAGCTAGGATATTCCCCTCCCACACCTAACTCTCTGCACATGTTACATCTGCCCTCCTGCAGCGCAGCATGGTGTTACCCAGGTGCTCAGTTACTGGCTGCTTCTGCATGTAGCCCACACATGCTGGGCAGCTTTATTCTCACACTACAATGTAGCTCTGAGCTAGGACACGCCCATCACACACCTAACTCTCTGCACATGTTACATCTGTCCCCCTGCAGTGCAGCATGGTGTTATACAGGTGCTCAGTTACTGGCAGCTCTGCATGTAGCCCACACATGGAGGACACGCCGCTCCCACACCTAATTCTCTGCACATGTTACATCTGTCCCCCTGCAGTGCAGCATGGTGTTACCCAGGTGCTCAGTTACTGGCTGCTTCTACATGTAGCCCACACATGCTGGGCAGCATTATTCTCACACTGCAATGTAGCTCTGAGCTAGGACACGCCCATCCCACACCTAACTCTCTGCACATGTTACATCTGCCCCCTGCAGTGCAGCATGGTGTTACCCAGGTGCTCAGTTACTGGCTGCTTCTGCATATAGCCCACACATGCTGGGCAGCTTTATTCTCACACTGCAATGCAGATCTGAGCTAGGACACACCCCTCCCACACCTAACTCTCTGCACATGTTACATCTGCCCCCTTGCAGTGCAGCATGGTGCTACCCAGGTGCTCAGTTACTGGATGCTCCTGCATATAGCCCACACATGCTGGGCAGCTTTAGTCTCACACTGCAATGTAGATCTGAGCTAGAACATGACCCTCCTACAGCTCTCTGCACATGTTACATCTGCTCCTCTACAGTACAGCATGGTGTTACCCAGGTGCTCAGTTACTGGCTGCTTCTGCATGTAGCCCACACATGCTGGGCAGCATTATTCTAACACTGCAATGTAGCTCTGAGCTAGGACACGCCCCTCCTCTCAGAACACTAACTCTCTGCACATGTTACATCTGCCCCCTGTAGTACAGCATGGTGTTACCCAGGTGCTCAGTTACTGGCTGCTTCTGGATGTAGCCCACAAATGCTGGGCAGCTTTATTGTCACACTGCACTGTAGATCTGAGCTAGGACACACCCCTCCCACACCTAACTCTCTGCACATGTTACATCTGCCTCCCTACAGTGCAGCATGGTATTACCCAGGTGCTCAGTTACTGGCTGCTTCTGCATGTAGCCCACACATGCTGGACAGCTATATTCTCACACTGCACTGTAGCTCTGAGCTAGGACACGCCACTCCCACACCTAACTCTCTGCACATGTTACATCTGCCCTCTGCAGTGCAGCATGGTGTTACCCAGGTGCTCAGTTACTGGCTGCTTCTGCATGTAGCCCACACATGCTGGTCAGTTTTATTCTCACACTGCAGTGTAGATCTGAGCAAGAAACACGGCCCTCCTACACCTCTCTGCACATGTTACATCTGTCCCCCTGCAGTGCAGCATGGTGCTACCCAGGTGCTCAGTTACTGGCTGCTTCTGCATGTATCCCACACATGCTGGGCAGCTTTATTGTCACACTGAAATGTAGATCTGAGCTAGGACACCCCCCTCCAACACCCAATTCTCTGCACATGTTACATCTGCCACCCTTCAGTGCAGCATGTGGTTAACTAGGTGCTCATTTACTGGCTGCGTCTGCATGTAGCCCACACATGCTGGGCACCTTTATTCTCACACTGCAATGTAGCTCTGAGCTAGGATATTCCCCTCCCACACCTAACTCTCTGCACATGTTACATCTGCCCTCCTGCAGCGCAGCATGGTGCTACCCAGGTACAGTTACTGGCTGCTTCTGCATGTAGCCCACACATGCTGGGCAGCTTTATTCTCACACTGCAATGTAGCTCTGAGCTAGGACACGACCCTCCCACACCTAACTCTCTGCACATGTTACATCTGCCCCCTTGCAGTGCACCATCATGTTACCCAGGTGCTCATTTACTGGCTGCTTCTGCATGTAGCCCACAGATGGTGGGCAGCTTTATTCTCATACTGCAATGTAGCTCTGAGCTAGGACATGCCCCTCCAACACCTAACTCTCTGCACATGTTACATCTGCCCTCCTGCAGCGCAGCATGGTGTTACCCAGGTGCTCAGTTACTGGCTGCTTCTGCATGTAGCCCACACATGCTGGGCAGCTTTATTCTCACACTACAATGTAGCTCTGAGCTAGGACACGCCCATCACACACCTAACTCTCTGCACATGTTACATCTGTCCCCCTGCAGTGCAGCATGGTGTTATACAGGTGCTCAGTTACTGGCAGCTCTGCATGTAGCCCACACATGGAGGACACGCCGCTCCCACACCTAATTCTCTGCACATGTTACATCTGTCCCCCTGCAGTGCAGCATGGTGTTACCCAGGTGCTCAGTTACTGGCTGCTTCTACATGTAGCCCACACATGCTGGGCAGCATTATTCTCACACTGCAATGTAGCTCTGAGCTAGGACACGCCCATCCCACACCTAACTCTCTGCACATGTTACATCTGCCCCCTGCAGTGCAGCATGGTGTTACCCAGGTGCTCAGTTACTGGCTGCTTCTGCATATAGCCCACACATGCTGGGCAGCTTTATTCTCACACTGCAATGCAGATCTGAGCTAGGACACACCCCTCCCACACCTAACTCTCTGCACATGTTACATCTGCCCCCTTGCAGTGCAGCATGGTGCTACCCAGGTGCTCAGTTACTGGATGCTCCTGCATATAGCCCACACATGCTGGGCAGCTTTAGTCTCACACTGCAATGTAGATCTGAGCTAGAACATGACCCTCCTACAGCTCTCTGCACATGTTACATCTGCTCCTCTACAGTACAGCATGGTGTTACCCAGGTGCTCAGTTACTGGCTGCTTCTGCATGTAGCCCACACATGCTGGGCAGCATTATTCTAACACTGCAATGTAGCTCTGAGCTAGGACACGCCCCTCCTCTCAGAACACTAACTCTCTGCACATGTTACATCTGCCCCCTGTAGTACAGCATGGTGTTACCCAGGTGCTCAGTTACTGGCTGCTTCTGGATGTAGCCCACAAATGCTGGGCAGCTTTATTGTCACACTGCACTGTAGATCTGAGCTAGGACACACCCCTCCCACACCTAACTCTCTGCACATGTTACATCTGCCTCCCTACAGTGCAGCATGGTATTACCCAGGTGCTCAGTTACTGGCTGCTTCTGCATGTAGCCCACACATGCTGGACAGCTATATTCTCACACTGCACTGTAGCTCTGAGCTAGGACACGCCACTCCCACACCTAACTCTCTGCACATGTTACATCTGCCCTCTGCAGTGCAGCATGGTGTTACCCAGGTGCTCAGTTACTGGCTGCTTCTGCATGTAGCCCACACATGCTGGTCAGTTTTATTCTCACACTGCAGTGTAGATCTGAGCAAGAAACACGGCCCTCCTACACCTCTCTGCACATGTTACATCTGTCCCCCTGCAGTGCAGCATGGTGCTACCCAGGTGCTCAGTTACTGGCTGCTTCTGCATGTATCCCACACATGCTGGGCAGCTTTATTGTCACACTGAAATGTAGATCTGAGCTAGGACACCCCCCTCCAACACCCAATTCTCTGCACATGTTACATCTGCCACCCTTCAGTGCAGCATGTGGTTAACTAGGTGCTCATTTACTGGCTGCGTCTGCATGTAGCCCACACATGCTGGGCACCTTTATTCTCACACTGCAATGTAGCTCTGAGCTAGGATATTCCCCTCCCACACCTAACTCTCTGCACATGTTACATCTGCCCTCCTGCAGCGCAGCATGGTGCTACCCAGGTACAGTTACTGGCTGCTTCTGCATGTAGCCCACACATGCTGGGCAGCTTTATTCTCACACTGCAATGTAGCTCTGAGCTAGGACACGACCCTCCCACACCTAACTCTCTGCACATGTTACATCTGCCCCCTTGCAGTGCACCATCATGTTACCCAGGTGCTCATTTACTGGCTGCTTCTGCATGTAGCCCACAGATGGTGGGCAGCTTTATTCTCATACTGCAATGTAGCTCTGAGCTAGGACATGCCCCTCCAACACCCAACTCTCTGCACATGTTACACTGCCCCACGCAGTGCAGCATGGTGTTACCCAGGTGCTCAGTTACTGGCTGCTTCTGCATTTAGCCCACACATGCTGGACAGCTTTATTCTCACACTGCAAAGTAGCTCTGAGCTAGGATATTCCCCTCCCACACCTAACTCTCTGCACATGTTACATCTGCCCTCCTGCAGCGCAGCATGGTGTTACCCAGGTGCTCAGTTACTGGCTGCTTCTGCATGTAGCCCACACATGCTGGGCAGCTTTATTCTCACACTACAATGTAGCTCTGAGCTAGGACACGCCCATCACACACCTAACTCTCTGCACATGTTACATCTGTCCCCCTGCAGTGCAGCATGGTGTTATACAGGTGCTCAGTTACTGGCAGCTCTGCATGTAGCCCACACATGGAGGACACGCCGCTCCCACACCTAATTCTCTGCACATGTTACATCTGTCCCCCTGCAGTGCAGCATGGTGTTACCCAGGTGCTCAGTTACTGGCTGCTTCTACATGTAGCCCACACATGCTGGGCAGCATTATTCTCACACTGCAATGTAGCTCTGAGCTAGGACACGCCCATCCCACACCTAACTCTCTGCACATGTTACATCTGCCCCCTGCAGTGCAGCATGGTGTTACCCAGGTGCTCAGTTACTGGCTGCTTCTGCATATAGCCCACACATGCTGGGCAGCTTTATTCTCACACTGCAATGCAGATCTGAGCTAGGACACACCCCTCCCACACCTAACTCTCTGCACATGTTACATCTGCCCCCTTGCAGTGCAGCATGGTGCTACCCAGGTGCTCAGTTACTGGATGCTCCTGCATATAGCCCACACATGCTGGGCAGCTTTAGTCTCACACTGCAATGTAGATCTGAGCTAGAACATGACCCTCCTACAGCTCTCTGCACATGTTACATCTGCTCCTCTACAGTACAGCATGGTGTTACCCAGGTGCTCAGTTACTGGCTGCTTCTGCATGTAGCCCACACATGCTGGGCAGCATTATTCTAACACTGCAATGTAGCTCTGAGCTAGGACACGCCCCTCCTCTCAGAACACTAACTCTCTGCACATGTTACATCTGCCCCCTGTAGTACAGCATGGTGTTACCCAGGTGCTCAGTTACTGGCTGCTTCTGGATGTAGCCCACAAATGCTGGGCAGCTTTATTGTCACACTGCACTGTAGATCTGAGCTAGGACACACCCCTCCCACACCTAACTCTCTGCACATGTTACATCTGCCTCCCTACAGTGCAGCATGGTATTACCCAGGTGCTCAGTTACTGGCTGCTTCTGCATGTAGCCCACACATGCTGGACAGCTATATTCTCACACTGCACTGTAGCTCTGAGCTAGGACACGCCACTCCCACACCTAACTCTCTGCACATGTTACATCTGCCCTCTGCAGTGCAGCATGGTGTTACCCAGGTGCTCAGTTACTGGCTGCTTCTGCATGTAGCCCACACATGCTGGTCAGTTTTATTCTCACACTGCAGTGTAGATCTGAGCAAGAAACACGGCCCTCCTACACCTCTCTGCACATGTTACATCTGTCCCCCTGCAGTGCAGCATGGTGCTACCCAGGTGCTCAGTTACTGGCTGCTTCTGCATGTATCCCACACATGCTGGGCAGCTTTATTGTCACACTGAAATGTAGATCTGAGCTAGGACACCCCCCTCCAACACCCAATTCTCTGCACATGTTACATCTGCCACCCTTCAGTGCAGCATGTGGTTAACTAGGTGCTCATTTACTGGCTGCGTCTGCATGTAGCCCACACATGCTGGGCACCTTTATTCTCACACTGCAATGTAGCTCTGAGCTAGGATATTCCCCTCCCACACCTAACTCTCTGCACATGTTACATCTGCCCTCCTGCAGCGCAGCATGGTGCTACCCAGGTACAGTTACTGGCTGCTTCTGCATGTAGCCCACACATGCTGGGCAGCTTTATTCTCACACTGCAATGTAGCTCTGAGCTAGGACACGACCCTCCCACACCTAACTCTCTGCACATGTTACATCTGCCCCCTTGCAGTGCACCATCATGTTACCCAGGTGCTCATTTACTGGCTGCTTCTGCATGTAGCCCACAGATGGTGGGCAGCTTTATTCTCATACTGCAATGTAGCTCTGAGCTAGGACATGCCCCTCCAACACCCAACTCTCTGCACATGTTACACTGCCCCACGCAGTGCAGCATGGTGTTACCCAGGTGCTCAGTTACTGGCTGCTTCTGCATTTAGCCCACACATGCTGGACAGCTTTATTCTCACACTGCAAAGTAGCTCTGAGCTAGGATATTCCCCTCCCACACCTAACTCTCTGCACATGTTACATCTGCCCTCCTGCAGCGCAGCATGGTGTTACCCAGGTGCTCAGTTACTGGCTGCTTCTGCATGTAGCCCACACATGCTGGGCAGCTTTATTCTCACACTACAATGTAGCTCTGAGCTAGGACACGCCCATCACACACCTAACTCTCTGCACATGTTACATCTGTCCCCCTGCAGTGCAGCATGGTGTTATACAGGTGCTCAGTTACTGGCAGCTCTGCATGTAGCCCACACATGGAGGACACGCCGCTCCCACACCTAATTCTCTGCACATGTTACATCTGTCCCCCTGCAGTGCAGCATGGTGTTACCCAGGTGCTCAGTTACTGGCTGCTTCTACATGTAGCCCACACATGCTGGGCAGCATTATTCTCACACTGCAATGTAGCTCTGAGCTAGGACACGCCCATCCCACACCTAACTCTCTGCACATGTTACATCTGCCCCCTGCAGTGCAGCATGGTGTTACCCAGGTGCTCAGTTACTGGCTGCTTCTGCATATAGCCCACACATGCTGGGCAGCTTTATTCTCACACTGCAATGCAGATCTGAGCTAGGACACACCCCTCCCACACCTAACTCTCTGCACATGTTACATCTGCCCCCTTGCAGTGCAGCATGGTGCTACCCAGGTGCTCAGTTACTGGATGCTCCTGCATATAGCCCACACATGCTGGGCAGCTTTAGTCTCACACTGCAATGTAGATCTGAGCTAGAACATGACCCTCCTACAGCTCTCTGCACATGTTACATCTGCTCCTCTACAGTACAGCATGGTGTTACCCAGGTGCTCAGTTACTGGCTGCTTCTGCATGTAGCCCACACATGCTGGGCAGCATTATTCTAACACTGCAATGTAGCTCTGAGCTAGGACACGCCCCTCCTCTCAGAACACTAACTCTCTGCACATGTTACATCTGCCCCCTGTAGTACAGCATGGTGTTACCCAGGTGCTCAGTTACTGGCTGCTTCTGGATGTAGCCCACAAATGCTGGGCAGCTTTATTGTCACACTGCACTGTAGATCTGAGCTAGGACACACCCCTCCCACACCTAACTCTCTGCACATGTTACATCTGCCTCCCTACAGTGCAGCATGGTATTACCCAGGTGCTCAGTTACTGGCTGCTTCTGCATGTAGCCCACACATGCTGGACAGCTATATTCTCACACTGCACTGTAGCTCTGAGCTAGGACACGCCACTCCCACACCTAACTCTCTGCACATGTTACATCTGCCCTCTGCAGTGCAGCATGGTGTTACCCAGGTGCTCAGTTACTGGCTGCTTCTGCATGTAGCCCACACATGCTGGTCAGTTTTATTCTCACACTGCAGTGTAGATCTGAGCAAGAAACACGGCCCTCCTACACCTCTCTGCACATGTTACATCTGTCCCTCTGCAGTGCAGCATGGTGCTACCCAGGTGCTCAGTTACTGGCTGCTTCTGCATGTATCCCACACATGCTGGGCAGCTTTATTGTCACACTGAAATGTAGATCTGAGCTAGGACACCCCCCTCCAACACCCAATTCTCTGCACATGTTACATCTGCCACCCTTCAGTGCAGCATGTGGTTAACTAGGTGCTCATTTACTGGCTGCGTCTGCATG
The DNA here is from genome assembly GCF_028390025.1 of Pseudophryne corroboree. Taxonomy (NCBI): domain Eukaryota; kingdom Metazoa; phylum Chordata; class Amphibia; order Anura; family Myobatrachidae; genus Pseudophryne; species Pseudophryne corroboree. The sequence goes on along the minus strand of NC_086452.1, from coordinate 472,466,581 downwards.
TAGCCCACACATGCTGGGCACCTTTATTCTCACACTGCAATGTAGCTCTGAGCTAGGATATTCCCCTCCCACACCTAACTCTCTGCACATGTTACATCTGCCCTCCTGCAGCGCAGCATGGTGCTACCCAGGTACAGTTACTGGCTGCTTCTGCATGTAGCCCACACATGCTGGGCAGCTTTATTCTCACACTGCAATGTAGCTCTGAGCTAGGACACGACCCTCCCACACCTAACTCTCTGCACATGTTACATCTGCCCCCTTGCAGTGCACCATCATGTTACCCAGGTGCTCATTTACTGGCTGCTTCTGCATGTAGCCCACAGATGGTGGGCAGCTTTATTCTCATACTGCAATGTAGCTCTGAGCTAGGACATGCCCCTCCAACACCCAACTCTCTGCACATGTTACACTGCCCCCCGCAGTGCAGCATGGTGTTACCCAGGTGCTCAGTTACTGGCTGCTTCTGCATTTAGCCCACACATGCTGGACCGCTTTATTCTCACACTGCAATGTAGCTCTGAGCTAGGACACACCCCTCCCACACCTAACTCTCTGCGCATGTTACATCTGCCCCCTGCAGTGCAGCATGGTATTACCCAGGTGCTCAGTTACAGCAGCTTCTGCATGTAGCCCACACATGCTGGACAGCTTTATTCTCACACTGCAATGTAGCTCTGAGCTAGGACACGTCCCTCCAACACCCAACTCTCTGCACATGTTACATCTGCCCCCTGCAGTGCAGCATGGTGTTATCTAGGTGCTCAGTTACTGGCTGCTTCTGCATGTAGCCCACACATGCTGGGCAGCTTTATTCTAACAGTGCAATGTAGAACTGAGCTAGGACACACCCCTCCCACACCTAACTCTCTGCACATGTTACATCTGCCCCCTGCAGCACAGTATGGTGTTACCCAGGTGCACAGTTACTGGCTGCTTCTGCATGTAGCCCACACATGCTGGGCAGCTTTATTCTCACACTACAATGTAGCACTGAGGTAGTACACGCCGCTCCCACATCTAACTCTCTGCACATGTTACATCTGCCCCTCTGCAGTACAGCATGGTGTTACCCAGGTGCTCAGTTACTGGCAGCTTTTGCATGTAGCCCACACATGCTGGTCAGCTTTAATCTCACATTGCAATGTAGCTCTGAGCTAGAACACGCCCCTCCCACACCTAACTCTCTGCACATGTTACATCTGCCCCCTTGTAGTGCACCATCATGTTACCCAGGTGCTCAGTTACTTGCTGCTTCTGCATGTAGCCCCAGCTTTATTCTCACACTGCAGTGTAGATCTGAGCAAGAAACACGGCCCTCCTACACCTCTCTGCACATGTTACATCTGTCCCCCTGCAGTGCAGCATGGTGCTACCCAGGTGCTCAGTTACTGGCTGCTTCTGCATGTATCCCAAAAATGCTGGGCAGCTTTATTGTCACACTGAAATGTAGATCTGAGCTAGGACACCCCCCTCCAACACCCAATTCTCTGCACATGTTACATCTGCCACCCTTCAGTGCAGCATGTGGTTACCTAGGTGCTCATTTACTGGCTGCTTCTGCATGTAGCCCACACATGCTGGGCAGCTTTATTCTCACACTGCAGTGTAGATCTGAGCAAGAAACACGGCCCTCCTACACCTCTCTGCACATGTTACATCTGCCACCCTTCAGTGCAGCATGTGGTTACCCAGGTGCTCAGTCACTGGCTGCTTCTGTATGTAGCCCACATATGCTGGTAGTATTATTACAACACTGTATTGTAGATCTGAGCTAGGATACGTCCCCTTCCCACTACTAACTCTCTGCACATGTTACATATACTCCCCTGCAGTGCAGCATGGTGTTATCCAGGTGCTCAGTTACTGGCTGCTTCTGCATGTAGCCCACAAATGCTGGGCAGCTTTATTGTCACACTGAAATGTAGATCTGAGCTAGGACACGCCCCTCCAACACCCAATTCTCTGCACATGTTACATCTGCCAACCTTCAGTGCAGCATGTGGTTACCTAGGTGCTCATTTACTGGCTGCTTCTGCATGTAGCCCACACATGCTGGGCAGCAATATTCTCACACTGCAAAGTAGCTCTGAGCTACGATATTCCCCTACCACACTTAACTCTCTGCACATGTTACATCTGCCCTACTGCAGCGCAGCATGGTGTTACCCAGGTGCTCAGTTACTGGCTGCTTCTGCATGTAGCCCACACATGCTGAGCAGCCTTATTCTCACACTGCAATGTAGATCTGAGCAAGGACATGCCCCTCCAACACCCAACTCTCTGCACATGTTACACTGCCCCCCGCAGTGCAGCATGGTGTTACCCAGGTGCTCAGTTACTGGCTGCTTCTGCATGTAGCCCACACATGCTGGAAAGCTTTATTCTCACACTGCAATGTAGATCTGAGCTAGGACACACCCCTCCCACACCTAACTCTCTGCACATGATACATCTGCCCTCTGCAGTGCAGCATGGTGTTACCCAGGTGTTCCGTTACTGGCTGCTTCTGCATGTAGCTCACACATGCTGGGCAGCTTTATTCTCACACTGCAATGTAGCTCTGAGCTAGGACACACCCCTCCCACACCTAACTCTCTGCACATGTTACATCTGCCGTCCTGCAGGGCAGCATGATGTTACCCAGGTGCTCAGTTACTGGCTGCTTCTGCATGTAGCCCACACATGCTGGGCAGCATTATTCTCACACTGCAATGTAGCTCTGAGGTAGGACACGCCCCTCCCACACCTAACTTTCTGCACATGTTACATCTGCCTCCTTACAGTGCAGCATGGTGTTACCCAGGTGCTCAGTTACTGGCTGCTTCTGCATGTAGCCCACACAAGCTGTGCAGCTTTATTCTCACACTGCAATCTAGATCTGAGCTAGGACACGCCCATCCCACAACTAACTCTCTGCACATGTTACATCTGCCCCCTGCAGCACAGCATGCTGTTACCCAGGTGCTCAGTTACTGGCTGCTTCTGGATGTAGCCCACAAATGCTGGGCAGCTTTATTGTCACACTGCACTGTAGATCTGAGCTAGGACACGACCCTCCCAGACCTAACTCTCTGCACATGTTACATCTGCCCCTGCAGTGCAGCAGGGTGTTACCCAGGTGCCCAGTTACTGGATGCTTCTGCATGTTGCCCACACATGCTGGGCAGCTTTATTCTCACACTGCAATGTAGATCTGAGCTAGGATACGGCCCTCCCACACCTTACTCTGCACATGTTACATCTGTCCGCTTGCAGTGCAGCATGGTGTTACCCAGGTGCTCAGTTACTGGCTGCTTCTGCATGTAGCCCACACATGCTGGGCAGCATTATTCTCACACTGCAATGTAGCTCTGAGGTAGGACACGCCCCTCCCACACCTATCTTTCTGCACATGTTACATCTGCCTCCTTACAGTGCAGCATGGTGTTACCCAGGTGCTCAGTTACTGGCTGCTTCTGCATGTAGCCCACACAAGCTGTGCAGCTTTATTCTCACACTGCAATCTAGATCTGAGCTAGGACACGCCCATCCCACAACTAACTCTCTGCACATGTTACATCTGCCCCCTGCAGCACAGCATGCTGTTACCCAGGTGCTCAGTTACTGGCTGCTTCTGGATGTAGCCCACAAATGCTGGGCAGCTTTATTGTCACACTGCACTGTAGATCTGAGCTACTACACGCCCCTCCCACACCTAACTCTCTGCACATGTTACATGTGCCCCTCTGCAGTGCAGCATGGTATTACCCAGGTGCTCAGTTACGGCAGCTTCTGCATGTAGCCCACACATGCTGGACAGCTTTATTCTCACACTGCAATGTAGCTCTGAGCTAGGGCACGTCCCTCCAACACCCAAATCTCTGCACATGTTACATCTGCCCCCTGCAGTGCAGCATGGTGTTATCCAGGTGCTCAGTTACTGGCTGCTTCTGCATGTAGTCCACACATGCTGGGCAGCTTTATTCTAACAGTGCAATGTAGAACTGAGCTAGGACACACCCCTCCCACACCTAACCCTCTGCACATGTTACATCTGCCCCCTGCAGCACAGTATGGTGTTACCCAGGTGCACAGTTACTGGCTGCTTCTGCATGTAGCCCACACATGCTGGGCAGCTTTATTCTCACACTACAATGTAGCACTGAGGTAGTACACGCAGCTTCCACATCTAACTCTCTGCACATGTTACATCTGCCCCTCTGCAGTGCAGCATGGTGTTACCCAGGTGCTCAGTTACTGGCAGCTTTTGCATGTAGCCCACACATGCTGGTCAGCTTTAATCTCACACTGCAATGTAGCTCTGAGCTAGAACATGCCCCTCCCACACCTAACTCTCTGCACATGTTACATCTGCCCCCTTGTAGTGCACCATCATGTTACCCAGGTGCTCAGTTACTGGCTGCTTCTGCATGTAGCCCACACATGCTGGTCAGCTTTATTCTCACACTGCAGTGTAGATCTGAGCAAGAAACACGGCCCTCCTATACCTTTCTGCACATGTTACATCTGTCCCCCTGCAGTGCAGCATGGTGCTACCCAGGTGCTCAGTTACTGGCTGCTTCTGCATGTATCCCACACATGCTGAGCAGCTTTATTGTCACACTGAAATGTAGATCTGAGCTAGGACACCCCCCTCCAACACCCAATTCTCTGCACATGTTACATCTGCCACCCTTCAGTGCAGCATGTTGTTACCTAGGTGCTCATTTACTGGCTGCTTCTGCATGTAGCCCACACATGCTGGGCAGCTTTATTCTCACACTGCAGTGTAGATCTGAGCAAGAAACACGGCCCTCCTACACCTCTCTGCACATGTTACATCTGCCACCCTTCAGTGCAGCATGTGGTTACCCAGGTGCTCAGTCACTGGCTGCTTCTGTATGTAGCCCACATATGCTGGTAGTATTATTACAACACTGTATTGTAGATCTGAGCTAGGATACGTCCCCTTCCCACTACTAACTCTCTGCACATGTTACATATACTCCCCTGCAGTGCAGCATGGTGTTATCCAGGTGCTCAGTTACTGGCTGCTTCTGCATGTAGCCCACAAATGCTGGGCAGCTTTATTGTCACACTGAAATGTAGATCTGAGCTAGGACACGCCCCTCCAACACCCAATTCTCTGCACATGTTACATCTGCCAACCTTCAGTGCAGCATGTGGTTACCTAGGTGCTCATTTACTGGCTGCTTCTGCATGTAGCCCACACATGCTGGGCAGCAATATTCTCACACTGCAAAGTAGCTCTGAGCTACGATATTCCCCTACCACACCTAACTCTCTGCACATGTTACATCTGCCCTACTGCAGCGCAGCATGGTGTTACCCAGGTGCTCAGTTACTGGCTGCTTCTGCATGTAGCCCACACATGCTGAGCAGCCTTATTCTCACACTGCAATGTAGATCTGAGCAAGGACATGCCCCTCCAACACCCAACTCTCTGCACATGTTACACTGCCCCCCGCAGTGCAGCATGGTGTTACCCAGGTGCTCAGTTACTGGCTGCTTCTGCATGTAGCCCACACATGCTGGAAAGCTTTATTCTCACACTGCAATGTAGATCTGAGCTAGGACACACCCCTCCCACACCTAACTCTCTGCACATGATACATCTGCCCTCTGCAGTGCAGCATGGTGTTACCCAGGTGTTCCGTTACTGGCTGCTTCTGCATGTAGCTCACACATGCTGGGCAGCTTTATTCTCACACTGCAATGTAGCTCTGAGCTAGGACACACCCCTCCCACACCTAACTCTCTGCACATGTTACATCTGCCGTCCTGCAGGGCAGCATGATGTTACCCAGGTGCTCAGTTACTGGCTGCTTCTGCATGTAGCCCACACATGCTGGGCAGCATTATTCTCACACTGCAATGTAGCTCTGAGGTAGGACACGCCCCTCCCACACCTAACTTTCTGCACATGTTACATCTGCCTCCTTACAGTGCAGAATGGTGTTACCCAGGTGCTCAGTTACTGGCTGCTTCTGCATGTAGCCCACACAAGCTGTGCAGCTTTATTCTCACACTGCAATCTAGATCTGAGCTAGGACACGCCCATCCCACAACTAACTCTCTGCACATGTTACATCTGCCCCCTGCAGCACAGCATGCTGTTACCCAGGTGCTCAGTTACTGGCTGCTTCTGGATGTAGCCCACAAATGCTGGGCAGCTTTATTGTCACACTGCACTGTAGATCTGAGCTAGGACACGACCCTCCCAGACCTAACTCTCTGCACATGTTACATCTGCCCCTGCAGTGCAGCAGGGTGTTACCCAGGTGCCCAGTTACTGGATGCTTCTGCATGTTGCCCACACATGCTGGGCAGCTTTATTCTCACACTGCAATGTAGATCTGAGCTAGGATACGGCCCTCCCACACCTTACTCTGCACATGTTACATCTGTCCGCTTGCAGTGCAGCATGGTGTTACCCAGGTGCTCAGTTACTGGCTGCTTCTGCATGTAGCCCACACATGCTGGGCAGCATTATTCTCACACTGCAATGTAGCTCTGAGGTAGGACACGCCCCTCCCACACCTATCTTTCTGCACATGTTACATCTGCCTCCTTACAGTGCAGCATGGTGTTACCCAGGTGCTCAGTTACTGGCTGCTTCTGCATGTAGCCCACACAAGCTGTGCAGCTTTATTCTCACACTGCAATCTAGATCTGAGCTAGGACACGCCCATCCCACAACTAACTCTCTGCACATGTTACATCTGCCCCCTGCAGCACAGCATGCTGTTACCCAGGTGCTCAGTTACTGGCTGCTTCTGGATGTAGCCCACAAATGCTGGGCAGCTTTATTGTCACACTGCACTGTAGATCTGAGCTACTACACGCCCCTCCCACACCTAACTCTCTGCACATGTTACATGTGCCCCTCTGCAGTGCAGCATGGTATTACCCAGGTGCTCAGTTACGGCAGCTTCTGCATGTAGCCCACACATGCTGGACAGCTTTATTCTCACACTGCAATGTAGCTCTGAGCTAGGGCACGTCCCTCCAACACCCAAATCTCTGCACATGTTACATCTGCCCCCTGCAGTGCAGCATGGTGTTATCCAGGTGCTCAGTTACTGGCTGCTTCTGCATGTAGTCCACACATGCTGGGCAGCTTTATTCTAACAGTGCAATGTAGAACTGAGCTAGGACACACCCCTCCCACACCTAACCCTCTGCACATGTTACATCTGCCCCCTGCAGCACAGTATGGTGTTACCCAGGTGCACAGTTACTGGCTGCTTCTGCATGTAGCCCACACATGCTGGGCAGCTTTATTCTCACACTACAATGTAGCACTGAGGTAGTACACGCAGCTTCCACATCTAACTCTCTGCACATGTTACATCTGCCCCTCTGCAGTGCAGCATGGTGTTACCCAGGTGCTCAGTTACTGGCAGCTTTTGCATGTAGCCCACACATGCTGGTCAGCTTTAATCTCACACTGCAATGTAGCTCTGAGCTAGAACATGCCCCTCCCACACCTAACTCTCTGCACATGTTACATCTGCCCCCTTGTAGTGCACCATCATGTTACCCAGGTGCTCAGTTACTGGCTGCTTCTGCATGTAGCCCACACATGCTGGTCAGCTTTATTCTCACACTGCAGTGTAGATCTGAGCAAGAAACACGGCCCTCCTATACCTTTCTGCACATGTTACATCTGTCCCCCTGCAGTGCAGCATGGTGCTACCCAGGTGCTCAGTTACTGGCTGCTTCTGCATGTATCCCACACATGCTGAGCAGCTTTATTGTCACACTGAAATGTAGATCTGAGCTAGGACACCCCCCTCCAACACCCAATTCTCTGCACATGTTACATCTGCCACCCTTCAGTGCAGCATGTTGTTACCTAGGTGCTCATTTACTGGCTGCTTCTGCATGTAGCCCACACATGCTGGGCAGCTTTATTCTCACACTGCAGTGTAGATCTGAGCAAGAAACACGGCCCTCCTACACCTCTCTGCACATGTTACATCTGCCACCCTTCAGTGCAGCATGTGGTTACCCAGGTGCTCAGTCACTGGCTGCTTCTGTATGTAGCCCACATATGCTGGTAGTATTATTACAACACTGTATTGTAGATCTGAGCTAGGATACGTCCCCTTCCCACTACTAACTCTCTGCACATGTTACATATACTCCCCTGCAGTGCAGCATGGTGTTATCCAGGTGCTCAGTTACTGGCTGCTTCTGCATGTAGCCCACAAATGCTGGGCAGCTTTATTGTCACACTGAAATGTAGATCTGAGCTAGGACACGCCCCTCCAACACCCAATTCTCTGCACATGTTACATCTGCCAACCTTCAGTGCAGCATGTGGTTACCTAGGTGCTCATTTACTGGCTGCTTCTGCATGTAGCCCACACATGCTGGGCAGCAATATTCTCACACTGCAAAGTAGCTCTGAGCTACGATATTCCCCTACCACACCTAACTCTCTGCACATGTTACATCTGCCCTACTGCAGCGCAGCATGGTGTTACCCAGGTGCTCAGTTACTGGCTGCTTCTGCATGTAGCCCACACATGCTGAGCAGCCTTATTCTCACACTGCAATGTAGATCTGAGCAAGGACATGCCCCTCCAACACCCAACTCTCTGCACATGTTACACTGCCCCCCGCAGTGCAGCATGGTGTTACCCAGGTGCTCAGTTACTGGCTGCTTCTGCATGTAGCCCACACATGCTGGAAAGCTTTATTCTCACACTGCAATGTAGATCTGAGCTAGGACACACCCCTCCCACACCTAACTCTCTGCACATGATACATCTGCCCTCTGCAGTGCAGCATGGTGTTACCCAGGTGTTCCGTTACTGGCTGCTTCTGCATGTAGCTCACACATGCTGGGCAGCTTTATTCTCACACTGCAATGTAGCTCTGAGCTAGGACACACCCCTCCCACACCTAACTCTCTGCACATGTTACATCTGCCGTCCTGCAGGGCAGCATGATGTTACCCAGGTGCTCAGTTACTGGCTGCTTCTGCATGTAGCCCACACATGCTGGGCAGCATTATTCTCACACTGCAATGTAGCTCTGAGGTAGGACACGCCCCTCCCACACCTAACTTTCTGCACATGTTACATCTGCCTCCTTACAGTGTAGCATGGTGTTACCCAGGTGCTCAGTTACTGGCTGCTTCTGCATGTAGCCCACACAAGCTGTGCAGCTTTATTCTCACACTGCAATCTAGATCTGAGCTAGGACACGCCCATCCCACAACTAACTCTCTGCATATGTTACATCTGCCCCCTGCAGCACAGCATGCTGTTACCCAGGTGCTCAGTTACTGGCTGCTTCTGGATGTAGCCCACAAATGCTGGGCAGCTTTATTGTCACACTGCACTGTAGATCTGAGCTAGGACACGACCCTCCCAGACCTAACTCTCTGCACATGTTACATCTGCCCCTGCAGTGCAGCAGGGTGTTACCCAGGTGCCCAGTTACTGGATGCTTCTGCATGTTGCCCACACATGCTGGGCAGCTTTATTCTCACACTGCAATGTAGATCTGAGCTAGGATACGGCCCTCCCACACCTTACTCTGCACATGTTACATCTGTCCGCTTGCAGTGCAGCATGGTGTTACCCAGGTGCTCAGTTACTGGCTGCTTCTGCATGTAGCCCACACATGCTGGGCAGCATTATTCTCACACTGCAATGTAGCTCTGAGGTAGGACACGCCCCTCCCACACCTATCTTTCTGCACATGTTACATCTGCCTCCTTACAGTGCAGCATGGTGTTACCCAGGTGCTCAGTTACTGGCTGCTTCTGCATGTAGCCCACACAAGCTGTGCAGCTTTATTCTCACACTGCAATCTAGATCTGAGCTAGGACACGCCCATCCCACAACTAACTCTCTGCACATGTTACATCTGCCCCCTGCAGCACAGCATGCTGTTACCCAGGTGCTCAGTTACTGGCTGCTTCTGGATGTAGCCCACAAATGCTGGGCAGCTTTATTGTCACACTGCACTGTAGATCTGAGCTACTACACGCCCCTCCCACACCTAACTCTCTGCACATGTTACATGTGCCCCTCTGCAGTGCAGCATGGTATTACCCAGGTGCTCAGTTACGGCAGCTTCTGCATGTAGCCCACACATGCTGGACAGCTTTATTCTCACACTGCAATGTAGCTCTGAGCTAGGGCACGTCCCTCCAACACCCAAATCTCTGCACATGTTACATCTGCCCCCTGCAGTGCAGCATGGTGTTATCCAGGTGCTCAGTTACTGGCTGCTTCTGCATGTAGTCCACACATGCTGGGCAGCTTTATTCTAACAGTGCAATGTAGAACTGAGCTAGGACACACCCCTCCCACACCTAACCCTCTGCACATGTTACATCTGCCCCCTGCAGCACAGTATGGTGTTACCCAGGTGCACAGTTACTGGCTGCTTCTGCATGTAGCCCACACATGCTGGGCAGCTTTATTCTCACACTACAATGTAGCACTGAGGTAGTACACGCAGCTTCCACATCTAACTCTCTGCACATGTTACATCTGCCCCTCTGCAGTGCAGCATGGTGTTACCCAGGTGCTCAGTTACTGGCAGCTTTTGCATGTAGCCCACACATGCTGGTCAGCTTTAATCTCACACTGCAATGTAGCTCTGAGCTAGAACACGCCCCTCCCACACCTAACTCTCTGCACATGTTACATCTGCCCCCTTGTAGTGCACCATCATGTTACCCAGGTGCTCAGTTACTGGCTGCTTCTGCATGTAGCCCACACATGCTGGTCAGCTTTATTCTCACACTGCAGTGTAGATCTGAGCAAGAAACACGGCCCTCCTATACCTTTCTGCACATGTTACATCTGTCCCCCTGCAGTGCAGCATGGTGCTACCCAGGTGCTCAGTTACTGGCTGCTTCTGCATGTATCCCACACATGCTGAGCAGCTTTATTGTCACACTGAAATGTAGATCTGAGCTAGGACACCCCCCTCCAACACCCAATTCTCTGCACATGTTACATCTGCCACCCTTCAGTGCAGCATGTTGTTACCTAGGTGCTCATTTACTGGCTGCTTCTGCATGTAGCCCACACATGCTGGGCAGCTTTATTCTCACACTGCAAAGTAGCTCTGAGCTAGGATATTCCCCTCCCACACCTAACTCTCTGCACATGTTACATCTGCCCTCCTGCAGCGCAGCATGGTGTTACCCAGGTGCTCAGTTACTGGCTGCTTCTGCATGTAGCCCACACATGCTGTGCAGCTTTATTCTCACACTGCAGTATAGATCTGAGCTAGGACACACCCCTCCCACTCCTAACTCTCTGCACATGTTATATCTGCCCTCTGCAGTGCAGCATGGTGTTACCCAGGTGTTCCGTTACTGGCTGCTACTGCATGTATCCCACACATGCTGGGCAGCTTTATTGTCACACTGAAATGTAGATCTGAGCTAGGACACGCCCATCACACACCTAACTCTCTGCACATGTTACATCTGTCCCCCTGCAGTGCAGCATGGTGTTATACAGGTGCTCAGTTACTGGCAGCTCTGCATGTAGCCCACACATGGAGGACACGCCGCTCCCACACCTAACTCTCTGCACATGTTACATCTGTCCCCCTGCAGTGCAGCATGGTGTTACCCAGGTGCTCAGTTACTGGCTGCTTCTGCATGTAGCCCACACATGCTGGGCAGCATTATTCTCACACTGCAATGTAGCTCTGAGCTAGGACACGCCCATCCCACACCTAACTCTCTGCACATGTTACATCTGCCCCCTGCAGTGCAGCATGGTGTTACCCAGGTGCTCAGTTACTGGCTGCTTCTGCATATAGCCCACACATGCTGGGCAGCTTTATTCTCACACTGCAATGCAGATCTGAGCTAGGACACACCCCTCCCACACCTAACTCTCTGCACATGTTACATCTGCCCCCTTGCAGTGCAGCATGGTGCTACCCAGGTGCTCAGTTACTGGATGCTCCTGCATATAGCCCACACATGCTGGGCAGCTTTAGTCTCACACTGCAATGTAGATCTGAGCTAGAACATGACCCTCCTACAGCTCTCTGCACATGTTACATCTGCTCCTCTACAGTACAGCATGGTGTTACCCAGGTGCTCAGTTACTGGCTGCTTCTGCATGTAGCCCACACATGCTGGGCAGCATTATTCTAACACTGCAATGTAGCTCTGAGCTAGGACACGCCCCTCCTCTCAGAACACTAACTCTCTGCACATGTTACATCTGCCCCCTGTAGTACAGCATGGTGTTACCCAGGTGCTCAGTTACTGGCTGCTTCTGGATGTAGCCCACAAATGCTGGGCAGCTTTATTGTCACACTGCACTGTAGATCTGAGCTAGGACACACCCCTCCCACACCTAACTCTCTGCACATGTTACATCTGCCTCCCTACAGTGCAGCATGGTATTACCCTGGTGCTCAGTTACTGGCTGCTTCTGCATGTAGCCCACACATGCTGGACAGCTATATTCTCACACTGCACTGTAGCTCTGAGCTAGGACACGCCACTCCCACACCTAACTCTCTGCACATGTTACATCTGCCCTCTGCAGTGCAGCATGGTGTTACCCAGGTGCTCAGTTACTGGGTGCTTCTGCATGTCGCCCACACATGCTGGGCAGCTTTAGTCTCACACTGCAATGTAGCTCTGAGCTAGAACACGCCCCTCCCACACCTAACTCTCTGCACATGTTACATCTGCCCCCTTGTAGTGCACCATCATGTTACCCAGGTGCTCAGTTACTGGCTGCTTCTGCATGTAGCCCACACATGCTGGTCAGTTTTATTCTCACACTGCAGTGTAGATCTGAGCAAGAAACACGGCCCTCCTACACCTCTCTGCACATGTTACATCTGTCCCCCTGCAGTGGAGCATGGTGCTACCCAGGTGCTCAGTTACTGGCTGCTTCTGCATGTATCCCACACATGCTGGGCAGCTTTATTGTCACACTGAAATGTAGATCTGAGCTAGGACACCCCCCTCCAACACCCAATTCTCTGCACATGTTACATCTGCCACCCTTCAGTGCAGCATGTGGTTAACTAGGTGCTCATTTACTGGCTGCGTCTGCATGTAGCCCACACATGCTGGGCACCTTTATTCTCACACTGCAATGTAGCTCTGAGCTAGGATATTCCCCTCCCACACCTAACTCTCTGCACGTGTTACATCTGCCCTACTGCAGCGCAGCATGGTGCTACCCAGGTACAGTTACTGGCTGCTTCTGCATGTAGCCCACACATGCTGGGCAGCTTTATTCTCACACTGCAATGTAGCTCTGAGCTAGGACACGACCCTCCCACACCTAACTCTCTGCACATGTTACATCTGCCCCCTTGCAGTGCACCATCATGTTACCCAGGTGCTCATTTACTGGCTGCTTCTGCATGTAGCCCACAGATGGTGGGCAGCTTTATTCTCATACTGCAATGTAGCTCTGAGCTAGGACATGCCCCTCCAACACCCAACTCTCTGCACATGTTACACTGCCCCCCGCAGTGCAGCATGGTGTTACCCAGGTGCTCAGTTACTGGCTGCTTCTGCATTTAGCCCACACATGCTGGACAGCTTTATTCTCACACTGCAATGTAGCTCTGAGCTAGGACACACCCCTCCCACACCTAACTCTCTGCGCATGTTACATCTGCCCCCTGCAGTGCAGCATGGTATTACCCAGGTGCTCAGTTACAGCAGCTTCTGCATGTAGCCCACACATGCTGGACAGCTTTATTCTCACACTGCAATGTAGCTCTGAGCTAGGACACGTCCCTCCAACACCCAACTCTCTGCACATGTTACATCTGCCCCCTGCAGTGCAGCATGGTGTTATCTAGGTGCTCAGTTACTGGCTGCTTCTGCATGTAGCCCACACATGCTGGGCAGCTTTATTCTAACAGTGCAATGTAGAACTGAGCTAGGACACACCCCTCCCACACCTAACTCTCTGCACATGTTACATCTGCCCCCTGCAGCACAGTATGGTGTTACCCAGGTGCACAGTTACTGGCTGCTTCTGCATGTAGCCCACACATGCTGGGCAGCTTTATTCTCACACTACAATGTAGCACTGAGGTAGTACACGCCGCTCCCACATCTAACTCTCTGCACATGTTACATCTGCCCCTCTGCAGTACAGCATGGTGTTACCCAGGTGCTCAGTTACTAGCAGCTTTTGCATGTAGCCCACACATGCTGGTCAGCTTTAATCTCACATTGCAATGTAGCTCTGAGCTAGAACACGCCCCTCCCACACCTAACTCTCTGCACATGTTACATCTGCCCCCTTGTAGTGCACCATCATGTTACCCAGGTGCTCAGTTACTTGCTGCTTCTGCATGTAGCCCCAGCTTTATTCTCACACTGCAGTGTAGATCTGAGCAAGAAACACGGCCCTCCTACACCTCTCTGCACATGTTACATCTGTCCCCCTGCAGTGCAGCATGGTGCTACCCGGGTGCTCAGTTACTGGCTGCTTCTGCATGTATCCCACAAATGCTGGGCAGCTTTATTGTCACACTGAAATGTAGATCTGAGCTAGGACACCCCCCTCCAACACCCAATTCTCTGCACATGTTACATCTGCCACCCTTCAGTGCAGCACGTGGTTACCTAGGTGCTCATTTACTGGCTGCTTCTGCATGTAGCCCACACATGCTGGGCAGCTTTATTCTCACACTGCAGTGTAGATCTGAGCAAGAAACACGGCCCTCCTACACCTCTCTGCACATGTTACACCTGCCACCCTTCAGTGCAGCATGTGGTTACCCAGGTGCTCAGTCACTGGCTGCTTCTGTATGTAGCCCACATATGCTGGTAGCATTATTACAACACTGTATTGTAGATCTGAGCTAGGATACGTCCCCTTCCCACTACTAACTCTCTGCACATGTTACATATACTCCCCTGCAGTGCAGCATGGTGTTATCCAGGTGCTCAGTTACTGGCTGCTTCTGCATGTAGCCCACAAATGCTGGGCAGCTTTATTGTCACACTGAAATGTAGATCTGAGCTAGGACACGCCCCTCCAACACCCAATTCTCTGCACATGTTACATCTGCCAACCTTCAGTGCAGCATGTGGTTACCTAGGTGCTCATTTACTGGCTGCTTCTGCATGTAGCCCACACATGCTGGGCAGCAACATTCTCACACTGCAAAGTAGCTCTGAGCTACGATATTCCCCTACCACACCTAACTCTCTGCACATGTTACATCTGCCCTACTGCAGCGCAGCATGGTGTTACCCAGGTGCTCAGTTACTGGCTGCTTCTGCATGTAGCCCACACATGCTGAGCAGCCTTATTCTCACACTGCAATGTAGATCTGAGCAAGGACATGCCCCTCCAACACCCAACTCTCTGCACATGTTACACTGCCCCCCGCAGTGCAGCATGGTGTTACCCAGGTGCTCAGTTACTGGCTGCTTCTGCATGTAGCCCACACATGCTGGAAAGCTTTATTCTCACACTGCAATGTAGATCTGAGCTAGGACACACCCCTCCCACACCTAACTCTCTGCACATGATACATCTGCCCTCTGCAGTGCAGCATGGTGTTACCCAGGTGTTCCGTTACTGGCTGCTTCTGCATGTAGCTCACACATGCTGGGCAGCTTTATTCTCACACTGCAATGTAGCTCTGAGCTAGGACACACCCCTCCCACACCTAACTCTCTGCACATGTTACATCTGCCGTCCTGCAGCGCAGCATGATGTTACCCAGGTGCTCAGTTACTGGCTGCTTCTGCATGTAGCCCACACATGCTGGACAGCTATATTCTCACACTGCACTGTAGATCTGAGCTAGGACACGCCACTCCCACACCTAACTCTCTGCACATGTTACATCTGCCCTCTGCAGTGCAGCATGGTGTTACCCAGTTGCTCAGTTACTGGCTGCTTCTGCATGTAGTTCACACATGCTGGGCAGCCTTATTCTCACACTGCAATGTAGCTCTGAGCTAGGAAGAGCCCCTCCCACACCCAACTCTCTGCACATGTTACATCTGCCTCCTTACAGTGCAGCATGGTGTTACCCAGGTGCTCAGTTACTGGGTGCTTCTGCATGTCGCCCACACATGCTGGGCAGCTTTATTCTCACACTGCAAAGTAGCTCTGAGCTAGGACACGACCCTCCCAGACCTAACTCTCTGCACATGTTACATCTGCCCCTGCAGTGCAGCAGGGTGTTACCCAGGTGCCCAGTTACTGGATGCTTCTGCATGTTGCCCACACATGCTGGGCAGCTTTATTCTCACACTGCAATGTAGATCTGAGCTAGGATACGGCCCTCCCACACCTTACTCTGCACATGTTACATCTGTCCGCTTGCAGTGCAGCATGGTGTTACCCAGGTGCTCAGTTACTGGCTGCTTCTGCATGTAGCCCATACATGCTGGGCAGCATTATTCTCACACTGCAATGTAGCTCTGAGGTAGGACACGCCCCTCCCACACCTAACTTTCTGCACATGTTACATCTGCCTCCTTACAGTGCAGCATGGTGTTACCCAGGTGCTCAGTTACTGGCTGCTTCTGCATGTAGCCCACACAAGCTGTGCAGCTTTATTCTCACACTGCAATCTAGATCTGAGCTAGGACACGCCCATCCCACAACTAACTCTCTGCACATGTTACATCTGCCCCCTGCAGCACAGCATGCTGTTACCCAGGTGCTCAGTTACTGGCTGCTTCTGCATGTAGCCCACACATGCTGGGCAGCTTTATTCTCACACTGCAATGTAGCTCTGAGCTACTACACGCCCCTCCCACACCTAACTCTCTGCACATGTTACATTTGCCCCTCTGCAGTGCAGCATGGTATTACCCAGGTGCTCAGTTACGGCAGCTTCTGCATGTAGCCCACACATGCTGGACAGCTTTATTCTCACACTGCAATGTAGCTCTGAGCTAGGGCACGTCCCTCCAACACCCAAATCTCTGCACATGTTACATCTGCCCCCTGCAGTGCAGCATGGTGTTATCCAGGTGCTCAGTTACTGGCTGCTTCTGCATGTAGTCCACACATGCTGGGCAGCTTTATTCTAACAGTGCAATGTAGAACTGAGCTAGGACACACCCCTCCCACACCTAACCCTCTGCACATGTTACATCTGCCCCCTGTAGCACAGTATGGTGGTACCCAGGTGCACAGTTACTGGCTGCTTCTGCATGTAGCCCACACATGCTGGGCAGCTTTATTCTCACACTACAATGTAGCACTGAGGTAGTACACGCAGCTTCCACATCTAACTCTCTGCACATGTTACATCTGCCCCTCTGCAGTGCAGCATGGTGTTACCCAGGTGCTCAGTTACTGGCAGCTTTTGCAT
Source organism: Pseudophryne corroboree (assembly GCF_028390025.1). Classification (NCBI taxonomy): domain Eukaryota; kingdom Metazoa; phylum Chordata; class Amphibia; order Anura; family Myobatrachidae; genus Pseudophryne; species Pseudophryne corroboree. The sequence goes on along the minus strand of NC_086452.1, from coordinate 472,449,250 downwards.
GTAGCCCACACATGCTGGTCAGCTTTAATCTCACACTGCAATGTAGCTCTGAGCTAGAACACGCCCCTCCCACACCTAACTCTCTGCACATGTTACATCTGCCCCCTTGTAGTGCACCATCATGTTACCCAGGTGCTCAGTTACTGGCTGCTTCTGCATGTAGCCCACACATGCTGGTCAGCTTTATTCTCACACTGCAGTGTAGATCTGAGCAAGAAACACGGCCCTCCTATACCTTTCTGCACATGTTACATCTGTCCCCCTGCAGTGCAGCATGATGCTACCCAGGTGCTCAGTTACTGGCTGCTTCTGCATGTATCCCCACATGCTGAGCAGCTTTATTGTCACACTGAAATGTAGATCTGAGCTAGGACACCCCCCTCCAACACCCAATTCTCTGCACATGTTACATCTGCCACCCTTCAGTGCAGCATGTTGTTACCTAGGTGCTCATTTACTGGCTGCTTCTGCATGTAGCCCACACATGCTGGGCAGCTTTATTCTCACACTGCAAAGTAGCTCTGAGCTAGGATATTCCCCTCCCACACCTAACTCTCTGCACATGTTACATCTGCCCTCCTGCAGCGCAGCATGGTGTTACCCAGGTGCTCAGTTACTGGCTGCTTCTGCATGTAACCCACACATGCTGTGCAGCTTTATTCTCACACTGCAGTATAGATCTGAGCTAGGACACACCCCTCCCACTCCTAACTCTCTGCACATGTTATATCTGCCCTCTGCAGTGCAGCATGGTGTTACCCAGGTGTTCCGTTACTGGCTGCTACTGCATGTATCCCACACATGCTGGGCAGCTTTATTGTCACACTGAAATGTAGATCTGAGCTAGGACACGTCCCTCACACACCCAATTCTCTGCACATGTTACATCTGCCACCCTTCAGTGCAGCATGTGGTTACCTAGGTGCTCAGTTACTGGCTGCTTCTGCATGTAGCCAACACATGCTGGGCAGCTTTATTCTCACACTGCAGTGTAGATCTGAGCAAGAAACACGGCCCTCCTACACCTCTCTGCACATGTTACATCTGCCACCCTTCAGTGCAGCATGTGGTTACCCAGGTGCTCAGTTACTGGCTGCTTCTGTATGTAGCCCACATATGCTGGTAGCATTATTACAACACTGTATTGTAGATCTGAGCTAGGATGCGTCCCCTTCCCACTACTAACTCTCTGCACATGTTACATATACTCCCCTGCAGTGCAGCATGGTGTTATCCAGGTGCTCAGTTACTGGATGCTTCTGCATATAGCCCACACATGCTGAGCAGCCTTATTCTCACACTGCAATGTAGATCTGAGCTAGGACACCACCTCCTCTCCCACACCTAACTCTCTGCACATGTTACATCTGCCTCCCCTGCAGTGCAGCATGGTGTCACCCAGGTGCTTATTTACTGGCTGCTTCTGCATGTAGCCCACAGATGGTGGGCAGCTTTATTCTCACACTGCAATGTAGCTCTGAGCTAGGACATGCCCCTCCAACACCTAACTCTCTGCACATGTTACACTGCCCCCCGCAGTGCAGCATGGTGTTACCCAGGTGCTCAATCACTGGCTGCTTCTGCATGTAGCCCACACATGCTGGGCTGCTTTAATATCACACTGCACTATAGATCTGAGCTAGGACACACCCCTCCCACACCTAACTCTCTGCACATGTTTCATCTACCCCCTGCAGTGCAGCATGGTGTTACCCAGGTGCTCAGTTACTGGCTGCTTCTGCATGTAGCCCACACATGCTGGGCAGCTTTATTCTCACACTGCAGTGTAGCTCTGAGGTAGGACACTCCCCTCCCACACCTAACTCTCTGCACATGTTACATCTGCCCCCCTGCAGAGCAGTATGGTGTTATCCAGGTGCTCAGTTACTGGCTGCTTCTGCATGTAGCCCACACATGCTGGGCAGCTTTATTCTCACAGTGCAATGTAGAACTGAGCTAGGACACACCCCTCCCACACCTAGCCCTCTGCACATGTTACATCTGCCCCCAGCAGCACAGCATGGTGTTACCCAGGTGCACAGTTACTGACTGCTTCTGCATGTTGCCCACACATGCTGGGCTGCTTTATTCTCACACTACAATGTAGCACTGAGGTAGGACACGCCGCTCCCACATCTAACTCTCTGCACATGTTACATCTGCCCCATTGTAGTGCACCATCATGTTACCCAGGTGCTCAGTTACTGGCAGCTTTTGCATGTAGCCCACACATGCTGGTCAGCTTTAATCTCACACTGTAATGTAGCTCTGAGCTAGGACACGCCCCTCCAACACCAAACTCTCTGCACATGTTACATCTGCCCCCTTGCAGTGCACCATCATGTTAACCAGGTGCTCAGTTACTGGCTGCTTCTGCATATAGCTCACACATGCTGGACAGCTTTATTCTCACAGTGCAATGTAGGTCTGAGAAAGGACACACCCCTCCTCTCCCAACACTAACTCTCTGCACATGTTACATCTGCCCCCTGCAGTACAGCATGCTGTTACCCAGGTGCTCAGTTACTGGCTGCTTCTGGATGTAGCCCACAAATGCTGGGCAGCTTTATTGTCACACTGCACTGTAGATCTGAGCTAGGACACACCCCTCCCACACCTAACTCTCTGCACATGTTACATCTACCCCCTGCAGTACAGCATGGTGTTACCCAGGTGAGCAGTTACTGGCTGCTTCTGCATGTAGTCCACACATGCTGGGCAGCTTTATTCTCACACTGCAGTGTAGCTCTGAGCTAGGGCACGCCTCTCCAACAACTAACTCTCTGCACATGTTACATCTGCCTCCCTACAGTGCAGCATGGTGTTACCCAGTTGCTCAGTTACTGGCTGCTTCTGCATGTAGTTCACACATGCTGGGCAGCCTTATTCTCACACTGCAATGTAGCTCTGAGCTAGGAAGAGCCTCTCCCACACCCAACTCTCTGCACATGTTACATCTGCCTCCTTACAGTGCAGCATGGTGTTACCCAGGTGCTCAGTTACTGGGTGCTTCTGCATGTCTCCCACACATGCTGGGCAGCTTTATTCTCACACTGCAATGTAGCTCTGAGCTAGGACACGACCCTCCCAGACCTAACTCTCTGCACATGTTACATCTGCCCCCTGCAGTGCAGCAGGGTGTTACCCAGGTGCCCAGTTACTGGATGCTTCTGCATGTAGCCCACACATGCTGGGCAGCTTTATTCTCACACTGCAATGTAGATCTGAGCTAGGATACGGCCCTCCCACACCTAACTCTGCACATGTTACATCTGTCCGCTTGCAGTGCAGCATGGTGTTACCCAGGTGCTCAGTTACTGGCTGCTTCTGCATGTAGCCCACACATGCTGGGCAGCATTATTCTCACATTGCAATGTAGCTCTGAGGTAGGACACGCCCCTCCCACACCTAACTCTCTGCACATGTTACATCTGCCTCCTTACAGTGCAGCATGGTGTTACTCAGGTGCTCAGTTACTGGCTGCTTCTGCATGTAGCCCACACAGGCTGGGTAGCTTTATTCTCACACTGCAATCCAGATCTGAGCTAGGACACGCCCCTCCCACAACTAACTCTCTGCACATGTTACATCTGCCCCCTGCAGCACAGCATGCTGTTACCCAGGTGGTCAGTTACTGGCTGCTTCTGCATGTAGCCCACACATGCTGGGCAGCTTTATTCTCACACTGCAGTGTAGCTCTGAGGTAGGACACGCCCCTCCCAGACCTAACTCTCTGCACATGTTACATCTGCCTCCTTACAGTGCAGCATGGTGTTACCCAGGTGCTCAGTTACTGGCTGCTTCTGCATGTAGCCCACACATGCTGGGCAGCTTTATTCTCACACTGCAATGTAGCTCTGAGGTAGGACACGCCCCTCCCACACCTAACTCTCTGCACATGTTACATCTGCCTCCTTACAGTGCAGCATGGTGTTACCCAGGTGCTCAGTTACTGGCTGCTTCTGCATGTAGCCCACACATGCTGGGCAGCTTTATTCTCACACTGCAATGTAGCTCTGAGGTAGGACACGCCCCTCCCACACCTAACTCTCTGCACATGTTACATCTGCCTCCTTACAGTGCAGCATGGTGTTACCCAGGTGCTCAGTTACTGGCTGCTTCTGCATGTAGCCCACACATGCTGGGCAGCTTAATTCTCACACTGCAATGTAGAACTGAGCTAGGACACACCCCTCCCACACCTAACCCTCTGCACATGTTACATCTGCCCCCAGCAGCACAGCATGGTGTTACCCAGGTGCACAGTTACTGACTGCTTCTGCATGTAGCCCACACATGCTGGGCAGCTTAATTCTCACACTGCAATGTAGAACTGAGCTAGGACACACCCCTCCCACACCTAACCCTCTGCACATGTTACATCTGCCCCCAGCAGCACAGCATGGTGTTACCCAGGTGCACAGTTACTGACTGCTTCTGCATGTAGCCCACACATGCTGGGCAGCTTTATTCTCACACTACAATGTAGCACTGAGGTAGGACACGCCGCTCCCACATCTAACTCTCTGCACATGTTACATCTGCTCCCTTGTAGTGCACCATCATGTTACCCAGGTGCTCAGTTACTGGCAGCTTTTGCATGTAGCCCACACATGCTGGTCAGTTTAATCTCACACTGCAATGTAGCTCTGAGCTAGAACACGCCCCTCCCACACCAAACTCTCTGCACATGTTACATCTGCCCCCTTGTAGTGCACCATCATGTTACCCAGGTGCTCAGTTACTGGCTGCTTCTGCATGTAGCCCACACATGCTGGTCAGCCTTATTCTCACACTGCAATGTAGATCTGAGCTAGGACACGCCCCTCCTCTCCCACACCTAACTCTTTGCACATGTTACATCTACCCCCTGCAGTGCAGCATGGTGTTACCCAGGTGCTCAGTTATTGGGTGCTTCTGCATGTAGCCCACAGATGGTGGGTAGCTTTATTCTCACACTGCAATGTAGCTCTGAGCTAGGACATGCCCCTCCAACACCTAACTCTCTGCACATGTTACATCTACCCCCTGCAGTGCAGCATGGTGTTACCCAGGTGCTCAGTTACTGGGTGCTTCTGCATGTAGCCCACACATGCTGGACAGCATTACTCTCACACTGCAATGTAGATCTGAGGTAGGATACGGCCCTCCCACACCTAACTCTGCACATGTTACATCTGTCCCCCTGCAGTGCAGCATGGTGTTATCCAGGTGCTCAGTTACTGGCTGCTTCTGGATGTAGCCCACAAATGCTGGGCAGCTTTATTGTCACACTGCACTGTAGATCTGAGCTAGGACACACCCCTCCCACACCTAACTCTCTGCACATGTTACATCTACCCCCTGCAGTACAGCATGGTGTTACCCAGGTGAGCAGTTACTGGCTGCTTCTGCATGTAGCCCACACATGCTGGGCAGCTTTATTCTCACACTGCAGTGTAGCTCTGAGCTAGGGCATGCCTCTCCAAAAACTAACTCTCTGCACATGTTACATCTGCCTCCCTACAGTGTGGCATGGTATTTCCCAGGTGCTCAGTTACTGGCTGCTTCTGCATGTAGCCCACACATGCTGGACAGCTATATTCTCACACTGCACTGTAGCTCTGAGCTAGGACACGCCACTCCCACACCTAACTCTCTGCACATGTTACATCTGCCCTCTGCAGTGCAGCATGGTGTTACCCAGGTGCTCAGTTACTGGCTGCTTCTGCATGTAGTTCACACATGCTGGGCAGCCTTATTCTCACACTGCAATGTAGCTCTGAGCTAGGAAGAGCCCCTCCCACACCCAACTCTCTGCACATGTTACATCTGCCTCCTTACAGTGCAGCATGGTGTTACCCAGGTGCTCAGTTACTGGGTGCTACTGCATGTCTCCCACACATGCTGGGCAGCTTTATTCTCACACTGCAATGTAGAACTGAGCTAGGATACGGCCCTCCCACACCTAACTCTGCACATGTTACATCTGTCCGCTTGCAGTGCAGCATGGTGTTACTCAGGTGCTCAGTTACTGGCTGCTTCTGCATGTAGCCCACACAGGCTGGGAAGCTTTATTCTCACACTGCAATGTAGATCTGAGCTAGGATACGGCCCTCCCACACCTAACTCTGCACATGTTACATCTGTCCGCTTGCAGTGCAGCATGGTGTTACCCAGGTTCTCAGTTACTGGCTGCTTCTGCATGTAGCCCACACATGCTGGGCAGCATTATTCTCACATTGCAATGTAGCTCTGAGGTAGGACACGCCCCTCCCACACCTAACTCTCTGCACATGTTACATCTGCCTCCTTACAGTGCACCATCATGTTACCCAGGTGCTCAGTTACTGGCTGCTTCTGCATGTAGCCCACACATGCTGGTCAGCCTTATTCTCACACTGCAATGTAGATCTGAGCTAGGACACGCCCCTCCTCTCCCACACCTAACTCTTTGCACATGTTACATCTACCCCCTGCAGTGCAGCATGGTGTTACCCAGGTGCTCAGTTATTGGGTGCTTCTGCATGTAGCCCACACATGCTGGACAGCATTACTCTCACACTGCAATGTAGATCTGAGGTAGGATACGGCCCTCCCACACCTAACTCTGCACATGTTACATCTGTCCCCCTGCAGTGCAGCATGGTGTTATCCAGGTGCTCAGTTACAGGCTGCTTCTGCATGTAGCCCACACATGCTGGGCAGCTTTATTCTCACACTGCAGTGTAGCTCTGAGGTAGGACACGCCCCTCCCACACCTAACTCTCTGCACATGTTACATCTGCCTCCTTACAGTGCAGCATGGTGTTACCCAGGTGCTCAGTTACTGGCTGCGTCTGCATGTAGCCCACACAAGCTGGGCAGCTTTATTCTCACACTGCAATCTACATCTGAGCTAGGACACGCCCCTCCCACAACTAACTCTCTGCACATGTTACATCTGCCCCTCTGCAGTGCAGCATGGTATTACCCAGGTGCTCAGTTACGGCAGCTTCTGCATGTAGCCCACACATGCTGGACAGCTTTATTCTCACACTGCAATGTAGATCTGAGCTAGGACACGTCACTCCAACACCTAACTCTCTGCACATGTTACATCTGTCCCCTGCAGTGCAGCATGGTGTTATCCAGGTGCTCAGTTACTGGCTGCTTCTGCATGTAGCCCACACATGCTGGGCAGCTTTATTCTCACAGTGCAATGTAGAACTGAGCTAGGACACACCCCTCCCACACCTAACCCTCTGCACATGTTACATCTGCCCCCAGCAGCACAGCATGGTGTTACCCAGGTGCACAGTTACTGACTGCTTCTGCATGTAGCCCACACATGCTGGGCAGCTTTATTCTCACACTACAATGTAGCACTGAGGTAGGACACGCCGCTCCCACATCTAACTCTCTGCACATGTTACATCTGCCCCCTTGTAGAGCACCATCATGTTACCCAGGTGCTCAGTTACTGGCAGCTTTTGCATGTAGCCCACACATGCTGGTCAGCTTTAATCTCACACTGCAATGTAGCTCTGAGCTAGAACACGCCCCTCCCACACCTAACTCTCTGCACATGTTACATCTGCCCCCTTGTAGTGCACCATCATGTTACCCAGGTGCTCAGTTACTGGCTGCTTCTGCATGTAGCCCACACATGATGGGCAGCTTTATTCTCACACTGCAGTGTAGATCTGAGCTAGAAGCACGACCCTCCTACACCTCTCTGCACATGTTACATCTACCCCCTGCAGTACAGCCTGGTGTTACCCAGGTGAGCAGTTACTGGCTGCTTCTGCATGTAGCCCACACATGCTGGGCAGCTTTATTCTCACACTGCAGTGTAGCTCTGAGCTAGGGCATGCCTCTCCAACAACTAACTCTCTGCACATGTTACATCTGCCTCCCTACAGTGTGGCATGGTATTACCCAGGTGCTCAGTTACTGGCTGCTTCTGCATATAGCCCACACATGCTGGGCAGCTTTATTCTCACACTGCAATGTAGCTCTGAGCTAGGACATGCCCCTCCCACACCTAACTCTCTGCACATGTTACATCTACCCCCCTGCAGTGCAGCATGGTGTTACCCAGGTGCTCAGTTACTGGGTGCTTCTGCATATAGCCCACACATGCTGGGCAGCATTATTCTCACACTGCAATGTAGATCTGAGCTGGGACACGTCCCTCCCACACCTAACTCTCTGCACATGTTACATCTGCCCCCTGCAGTGCAGCATGGTTTTATTCAGGTGCTCAGTTACTGGCTGCTTCTGCATATAGCCCACACATGCTGGGCAGCTTTATTCTCACACTGCAATGTAGCTCTGAGCTAGGACATGCCCCTCCCACACCTAACTCTCTGCACATGTTACATCTGCCCCCTGCAGCACAGCATGGTGTTACCCAGGTGCACAGTTACTGGCTGCTTCTGCATGTAGCCCACACATGCTGGGCAGCTTTATTCTCACACTACAATGTAGCACTGAGGTAGGACACGCCGCTCCCACATCTAACTCTCTGCACATGTTACATCTGCCCCTCTGCAGTGCAGCATGGTGTTACCCAGGTGCTCAGTTACTGGCAGCTTTTGCATGTAGCCCACACATGCTGGTCAGCTTTAATCTCACACTGCAATGTAGCTCTGAGCTAGAACACGCCCCTCCCACACCTAACTCTCTGCACATGTTACATCTGCCCCCTTGTAGTGCACCATCATGTTACCCAGGTGCTCAGTTACTGGCTGCTTCTGCATGTAGCCCACACATGCTGGTCAGCTTTATTCTCACACTGCAGTGTAGATCTGAGCAAGAAACACGGCCCTCCTACACCTCTCTGCACATGTTACATCTGTCCCCCTGCAGTGCAGCATGGTGCTACCCAGGTGCTCAGTTACTGGCTGCTTCTGCATGTATCCCACACATGCTGGGCAGCTTTATTGTCAAACTGAAATGTAGCTCTGAGCTAGGACATGCCCCTCCCACACCTAACTTTCTGCACATGTTACATCTGCCCCTCTGCAGTGCAGCATGGTGTTACCCTTGTGCTCAGTTACTGGCTGCTTCTGCATGTAGCCCACAAATGCTGGGCAGCTTTATTGTCACACTGAAATGTAGATCTGAGCTAGGACACCCCCTTCCAACACCCAATTCTCTGCACATGTTACATCTGCCACCCTTCAGTGCAGCATGTGGTTACCTAGGTGCTCATTTACTGGCTGCTTCTGCATGTAGCCCACACATGCTGGACAGCTTTATTCTCACACTGCAATGTAGCTCGGAGCTAGGATATTCCCCTCCCACACCTAAGTCTCTGCACATGTTACATCTGCCCTCCTGCAGCGCAGCATGGTGTTACCCAGGTGCTCAGTTACTGGCTGCTTCTGCATGTAGCCCACACATGCTGGGCAGCTTTATTCTCACACTGCAATGTAGCTCTGAGCTAGGACACGACCATCCCACACCTAACTCTCTGCACATATTACATCTGCCCCCTTGCAGTGCACCATCATGTTACCCAGGTGCTCAGTTACTGGCTGCTTCTGTATGTAGCCCACATATGCTGGTAGCATTATTACAAAACTGTATTGTAGATCTGAGCTAGGATACGTCCCCTTCCCACTGCTAACTCTCTGCACATGTTACATATACTCCCCTGCAGTGCAGCATGGTGTTATCCAGGTGCTCAGTTACTGGCTGCTTCTGCATGTAGCCCACAAATGCTGGGCAGCTTTGTTGTCACACTGAAATGTAGATCTGAGCTAGGACACGCCCCTCCAACACCCAATTCTCTGCACATGTTACATCTGCCAACCTTCAGTGCAGCATGTGGTTACCTAGGTGCTCATTTACTGTCTGCTTCTGCATGTAGCCCACACATGCTGGGCAGCAATATTCTCACACTGCAAAGTAGCTCTGAGCTACGATATTCCCCTCCCACACCTAACTCTCTGCACATGTTACATCTGCCCTACTGCAGCGCAGCATGGTGTTACCCAGGTGCTCAGTTACTGGCTGCTTCTGCATATAGCCCACACATGCTGAGCAGCCTTATTCTCACACTGCAATGTAGATCTGAGCTAGGACACGCCCCTCCTCTCCCACACCTAACTCTCTGCACATGTTACATCCTCCCCCTGCAGTGCAGCATGGTGTCACCCAGGTGCTCATTTACTGGCTGCTTCTGCATGTAGCCCACACATGCTGGGCAGCTTTATTCTCACACCGCAATGTAGATCTGAGCTATGATATACCTCTCCCATACCAAACTCTCTGCACATGTTACATCTGCCCCCTGCAGTGCAGCATGGTGTTACCCAGGTGCTCAGTTACTGGCTGCTTCTGCATGTAGCCCACAAATGATGGGCAGCTTTATTGTCACACTGCACTGTAGATCTGAGCTAGGACACACCCCTCCCACACCTAACTCTCTGCACATGTTACATCTACCCCCTGCTGTACAGCATGGTGTTACCCAGGTGCTCAGTTACTGGCTGCTTCTGCATGTAGCCCACACATGGTGGGCAGCTTTATTCTCACACTGCAATGTAGCTCTGAGCTAGGACATGCCCCTCCAACACCCAACTCTCTGCACATGTTACATCTGCCCTCTGCAGTGCAGCATGGTGTTACCCAGGTGTTCCGTTACTGGCTGCTTCTGCATGTAGCCCACACATGCTGGGCAGCTTTAATCTCACACTGCACTGTAGATCTGAGCTAGGACACACGCCTCCCACACCTAATTCTCTGCACATGTTACATCTACCTCCTGCAGTGCAGCATGGTATTACCCAGGTGCTCAGTTACTGGGTGCTTCTGCATGTAGCCCACACATGCTGGACAGCATTATTCTCACACTGCAATGTAGCTCTGAGCTAGGATACGGCCCTCCCACACCCAACTCTGCACATGTTACATCTGTCCCCCTGCAGTGCAGCATGGTGTTATCCAGGTGCTCAGTTACTGGCTGCTTCTGCATGTAGCCCACACATGCTGGGCAGCTTTATTCTCACACTGCAGTGTAGATCTGAGCTAGAAACACGACCCTCCTAGACCTCTCTGCACATGTTACATCTGTTCCCCGTCAGTGCAGCATGGTGTTATCCAGGTGCTCAGTTACGGGCTGCTTCTGCATGTAGCCCACACATGCTGGGCAGCTTTATTCTCACACTGCAATGTAGATCTGAGCTAGAACACGACCCTCCTACAGCTCTCTGCACATGTTACATCTGCTCCTCTGCAGCACAGCATGGCGTTACCCATGTGCTCAGTTACTGGCTGCTACAGCATGTAGACAACACATGCTGGGCAGCTTTATTCTCACACTGCAATGTAGCTCTGAGCTAGGACATGCCCCTCCCACACCTAACTCTCTGCACATGTTACATCTGCCCCCTGCAGTGCAGCATGGTGTTACCCAGGTGCTCAGTTACTGGCTGCTTCTGCATGTAGCCCACACATGCTGGACAGCTTTATTCTCACACTGCAATGTAGATCTGAGCTAGGACACACCCCTCCCACACCTAACTCTCTGCACATGTTACATCTACACCCCCTGCAGTGCAGCATGGTGTTACCCAGGTGCTCAGTTACTGGCTGCTTCTGCATGTAGCCCACACATGCTGGGCAGCATTATTCTCACACTGCAATGTAGCTCTGAGCTAGGACACGACCCTCCAACACCTAACTCTCTGCACATGTTACATGTGCCTCCTTACAGTGCAGCATGGTGCTACCCGAGTGCTCAGTTACTGGCTGCTTCTGCATGTAGCCCACACATGCTGGGCAGCTTTATTCTCACACTGCAATGTAGCTCTGAGCTAGGACACACCCCTCCCACACCTATCTCTCTGCACATGTTACATCTGCCCCCTGCAGTGCCAATGATTGATTTTAAAACTCTCAGCTGTAATTACTGTGATCCAGAGATTGCACCTCTCTGCCGTGGTTAGGGTCAGTCGCGAGGTGATGGGCACAGCGCTTCTGACGCAGCATCGCCCATCTGAGTAAAGCGGTTCCGGCTGGTCGCAGGAAGCCACAATGAGGAGGAAGTGGTCCGGGTGGGGCCGGCATTGGGGAAGGGGGGGGGGAGTGGGTCGCGGCATGGGAGACACAGGCATGTTAAGGCGGTTTTTGGGGCGCTGAGTGGCGCTGCCTGTGATAGGAAACATGGCGTCGATGCACCTGTATACCCGCCCTGTCTGCGTATACAGCGGTCCACCTCTAGAGGCTTTTGCAATGCAATCACAATTAAATTGCAATCGCATCGGTGGCCGGCGCTAACGCCGGGCGTTCCCCAGCACGCCATTTTCTCCGTAGCGGTTATTGCAGCCATTCAGAAGCGCTATGCATTATGGGTGATCGCCATTATCAGTGTGAATGCGTTGTATCCCCCGAATGTACGACTGAGGGAACGCAGCAGATATCGCCGTTCTCCCCCATCCTGACGGCAGCCGCGTCCTCTACAGGTTTCTATGGGGACGTCGCGATGACAGATGTATACATTGCGTAACGCGAAGCATCCTGGAGATGTATGGGCGGCTCACCGCACTCCTAGTCGGCGGAGGTGTCCCTGTCGCACTGCGCACGCACCAAGGTACATTAGTGATGTCGCCCGCAGTGGCGGTATCTCTGCAAAGTTACTGAGAGCCAGAAACCGTTTGGGGGGGCGATATGATTGGTGGAAAAAAACGTGGGCTGTCCCGTACACAGAAAACATGGCGGCAGCGTCTCAGATCCCTCGGCCATTCTGCGTAACTATATTACGACGGTTCAGGGTCATTCGCACGGATGTGTTTCCTAACAGGGCGAGAAATGTAAATAATTCGGGCGTAATCCCCCCCCCTCCCCCCATTGTAATCTGCGTATAATAATAATGTATCAGGCGCTGTATACGGTGCAGGAGGATATAATGATATCGGGGTACGCGCAGAACCTGCCGCACACCGGCACCAGATGTACACAATAGCCCCCCCCCCCCTCCCCCGCCTACACCTCAGCGCCCTGTTCTGCGGTCAGGGATCCGCCACCCACAATCAGGATTCAGGAATGAGACGTGAGGCAACTTCCGCTGTTTGTCCGGCTAAATATAGCGCGGCATGCCGATGAGACCGCGTAATAACAAGTTCAATTCATCCGGATACATGGAAGCGGCTCGTCAGGAACGCCGGCTGGAATTCCTGGAATCGGACCAGATTCGCTGCAGATGGAAAAGAACATCAGCGCCTCCGTTAACCCCTCACGGCCCAGCTGCCCCCCCCCCCCCCTCCCCCTACCATTGTGCCCTGGCATCCATACACCCTGGGCGACGCTTAACCCCGTCACTGCCGGCTGTCACTAACGTCCCTCTAGGTCCCAGGAAACAAAACACGACCCAAAGGCTGCGCTCCGTCTTCTGTCGCCCTTATTCTGTATCTGGGCGAACGCAAAGCGCTCTGTGTCCTATAAAGCGCTATATAAATAATATTATTATTATTATTATTATTATTATTATTACATGAGCAGGGCCCAGCGCCCCCTCCCACCCTGCAGCTCCTATCTTACCCCAGCGTCTGAGGACAATAAGGCAGCCTAGCTCCTCCCACAGCCAGGGCCACGCCCCCAGCCACCTCCTGCATTGGTGGATTGACATGGCCCAGCCCAGATTTCTTGGAAAGTTCTTGGAAATGTCTGAGCCTAGTTGTGCTGCTGTTACAGCAGGCGGCTCAGACACACACCCTGCACAACTATATATAGCCCCGGCAATACAGCAGAGCCTTGCTGCTGCTGCTGAGGAGAGGAGTATACAGGCTGGTGCACAGGAGACCCCCCCGCCAGCACCTGACACCCAGCAGGGACACTCGGGAGCTGTCTCTCGGAGAGACCTATGCCTTTTCGCTCTTCCTGGACGGATATGATCCTGTGTGTGAGAGGGTAAGAGAGTCTACGGAGTGGGGGCGGAATGTGGAAACGCTGGCAGGATTGCACTTATTTGGCTTGTTTCGGGAACAATTGCGCACCGCGTTCCCCTGGAATGTGTCCGGAATACACGGATATCTGGTGACCAGGCGAGACGTGTTGGTGCATTTTGTGGTTACGTGTCCCCGGGTGCGCGTTGGGGCTCTCGGCGTGTCACCTGGTGATTACATGTTGTGTCTTTCTCCCACACCTGTAAGTAACGTGCCCCCTCTCTATGTGTCCAGTCCGCAGAGCCTCCTGGCAGAGCAGCGGGGTTGTAGACTGTCTTCCTGCGTGGGGGTCCCCGGCTTCGCAGCCACACCACAAGCCATGCACCCCTTGGACCCTCCAGCCTGCCCGTCGCCTAACTCCCAGGAGGGGCCCGCAAGGACGGCGGACCCCCAGGTGCCTCCCACCCCTGCCCAGAACAAAGTCCGGGACCCGGAGGAAGATCTTTTGTGCATCGCGAAGACCTTCTGCTATCTGCGGGAATCTGGTAAGACCCCCCATGAGATCCCAGCTCCGGTGCTCTATGATCTGTCGCACAGGGTGCACTTACCTTCTGACGTAGGGTCTGCTGCAGGTGGTTCTATTACTACAGGTGTCAGGCAGCCATAGTCTGTGTATGGGGTGCGAGGTGAGGATTCGGGGGGTGCACCAGGGGTCAGCAGGACATTAGGGGTGACATATATCATGGGTGCGGCCCCTCGGTCTGTACTTCTAATGAGAGTGGCCACTATTACGTAGAAACTGACGTCAGAATTATACCTGCGCTACGTCATTCTGGCGGTTTCTTCTTACATTTCATCACATGACCTGCGCCAACGCACGCTCGTCGCAGTCACCGTAATCTGGGTATAAGCCCCCCCCATCTCCCCTCACTGTTATATAGGGTGTAGGGTCTCCCCTCGCTGTTATATAGGGTGTAGGGTCTCCCCTCGCTGTTATATAGGGTATAGGGTCTCCCCTTGCTGTTATATAGGGTATAGGGTCTCCCCTCGCTGTTATATAGGGTATAGGGTCTCCCTCGCTGTTATATAGGGTATAGGGTCTCCCCTCGCTGTTATATAGGGTCTCCCCTCGCTGTTATATAGGGTATAGGGTCTCCTCTCGTTGTTATATGGGGTATAGGGTCTCCCCTCGCTGTTATATAGGGTATAGGGTCTCCCCTCGCTGTTATATAGGGTCTCCCCTCGCTGTTATATGGGGTATAGGGTCTCCCCTCGCTGTTATATAGGGTATAGGGTCTCCCCTCGCTGTTATATAGGGTCTCCCCTCGCTGTTATATAGGGTATAGGGTCTCCCCTCGCTGTTATATGGGGTATAGGGTCTCCCCTCGCTGTTATATGGGGTATAGGGTCTCCCCTCGCTGTTATATAGGGTATAGGGTCACACCTCGCTGTTATATAGGGTGTAGGGTCTCCCCTCGCTGTTATATAGGGTCTCCCCTCGCTGTTATATAGGGTATAGGGTCTCCCCTCGCTGTTATATAGGGTATATGGTCTCCCCTCGCTGTTATATAGGGTCTACCCTCGCTGTTATATAGGGTATAGGGTCTCCCCTCGCTGTTATATAGGGTCTCCCCTCGCTGTTATATAGGGTCTCCCCTCGCTGTTATATAGGGTATAGGGTCTCCCCTCGCTATTATATAGGGTATAGGGTCTCCCCTCGCTGTTATATAGGGTATAGGGTCTCCCCTCGCTGTTATATAGGGTATAGGGTCTCCCCTCGCTGTTATATAGGGTCTCCCCTCGCTGTTATATAGGGTATAGGGTCTCCCCTCGCTATTATATAGGGTATAGGGTCTCCCCTCGCTGTTATATAGGGTATAGGGTCTCCCCTCGCTGTTATATAGGGTCTCCCCTCGCTGTTATATAGGGTATAGGGTCTCCCGCACAATTCACAGGGTTCTGCCATAGAAATAAAACACATTTCTTAGTAAATAATAACACACAATTGCGCAGGAGGCGTATTACAGCATTTATAAGGGGGTTCATTATCCGTACTCTCAGGTCAGGGGGCACTCGGGATAGGAGGACACATATTAGGGGGCACATAGTATAAACACAGACAATGTAGGGCGCACGGTGACCTGGGAATAACGGGGAAGAAGCCGTAATGTAGAGGGATGGGTGACGACGCATTAATGTTACACATACACGCCGCATGTTATTATGTTATATACATGTGTGACCTATGGGTGACGGGTCTATAGTGCGGAACATTGCGTGTAAAGGTTACACAACTGCGTTACCCGGTACCAGCAGGGACTGACGTCCTTGATCTCCAGCTGGCAGGTTGGCGCTTGTAAAACGAACGCTTCTATTTCCAGCTGATTATTGCGAGAACGTTATTAATGATTGTATATAGAATTCCTGTATTTAGTGTAACACAGACGTAATAATTATCACACGTTCCCTATATATCTATAAAGGGACAACTACACAAATATATTGAATTTTTTTTTTTTAATGAACGCCATGACGCGTAAAAGCGGTTCTCAGATGGCGCCGAATATGCAATCCTTGATAAATGGTCCGTACTTGGTCATAAAACAGTCGCCTCTCCTATTTAACCCCGCGATTAGCGGACACACCATTAAGTAAATTTTGTTTTTGTGATGTCAGCGTCTTAGGGGTGCCGGTAACGCTCGGCGCTAATTACACCAGATTCACAGGACGCATTCGCAGTCCTTTTATTTTATGGTTTTCTGAGCGCAGATCTGTCCGTATTGTGCGTCCAGCATTTAACCCTTACAGTAGGCACCGGATGGCGTTACGCCTGTTTCCTGCAGCTGTAGATTAGGGTACACAACCGTTTTATGTTTTATCTGTGTTCGCCCCTAAATGTGACGCTGTTTCCCTTCCCGTCAGGTTGGTACTGGGGATCTATAACAGCCACCGAGGCCAAACAGAAGCTTCAGAAGATGCCGGAAGGATCTTTCCTGGTGCGAGACAGCACCCACCCCAGCTACCTCTTCACTTTATCCGTCCGGACGAACCGAGGACCCACCAACGTGCGCATAGAGTATTCCGACAGCCTTTACCGACTGGACTCTAACTGGGTGTCCAAGCCACGGATTCTGTCCTTCCCGGACGTGGTCAGCCTGGTACAGTATTACGTGTCATCCTGCAACGCCGACGGCTGGAAGGAGCCCGCCGCCAATCCCTCGCCACCTGCTCCGCCCTCCCCGAAAGAGCCGGCAGCCGTGCACCTGAAGCTGCTGCAGCCGCTACACCGGAGCGGGGAGGGCCCAAGTCTGCAGCACCTGTGCCGGTTGCAGATAAACCGCAGCGTTGCACCGGACTCGGATGTGACGGAACTGCCCCTGCCCCGGAGGATGGTAGAGTACCTACAGAGGTACCCCTTTAAGCTCTGATTGTTGCAGAGTGGGACTGTCCATCTTCCACACATTCTTCCCGCATGGGTGCGCCATGCCATATGTCCAACCGTGTATATACTCACCGTATTTATTATAATTTACTACAAACTATTTTCTAGGGTTTTATACTCACCCAAACAATAATAACGCCTGGACTCCTCTGGGCAGGAATAGAGGCGCTCGCCCCGGCGCTCGCCCGGATTCCCACCATGACGGCGCTGGGCGGCTGAATACGCTATAACAGCGACTCATTACCCCGGGGATCGGACTGTGTATTTCACATGGAACTGGATTTTCAGTCAATAAGAACGAGCGACAAAATCAGACTGAGGGCGGCGTCCAATCAGCTTGTTCCCCAGCACCGCCGCCGGCTGATTGCCCTCCTGAGGCGAAAGTAACACTGACATTCTGCGGCAGATCGACACGGCCGCTGTAGGGATCGCAGCACTTTACTAGTTACATACTGCAATGATATTGGGGCAGACGGTCTGCCGGGTGCTGGATAATAAATAGGATTTTATATTAATCTCGTTCTCATGTTGTTATTCTTCCTATAGGGTCTCTCCCGTCACTAACGCAGAACAGCGGCCACCTACCACCTAACCTTATACATGTATACAGGGTGACTTACAGCAAAGGCTGTACCGCTGAGTATACTGTAATGCAGTACAGCTGCCACCCCCCACCTACCCATATACATGTATACAGGGTGACTTACAGCAAAGGCTGTACCGCTGAGTATACTGTAATGCAGTACAGCTGCCACCCCCCACCTACCCATATACATGTATACGGGGTGACTTACAGCATAGGCTGTACCGCTGAGTATACTGTAATGCAGTACAGCTGCCACCCCCCAGCTTCCCTTATAGATGTATACAGGGTGACTTACAGCAAAGGCTGTACCGCTGAGTATACTGTAATGCAGTACAGCTGCCACCCCCCACCTTCCCTTATACATGTATACGGGGTGACTTACAGCAGAGGCTGTACCGCTGAGTATACTGTAATGCAGTACAGCTGCCACCCCCCACCTACCCTTATACATGTATACGGGGTGACTTACAGCAAAGGCTGTACCGCTGAGTATACTGTAATGCAGTACAGCTGCCACCCCCACCTACTCTTATACATGTATACGTGGTGACTTACAGCAAAGGCTGTACCACTGAGTATACTGTAATGCAGTACAGCTGCCACCCCCCACCTACTCTTATACATGTATATGGGGTGACTTACAGCAAAGGTTGTACTGCTGAGTATACTGTAATGCAGTACAGCTGCCACCCCCACCTACTCTTATACATGTATACAGGGTGACTTACAGCAAAGGCTGTACCGCTGAGTATACTGTAATGCAGTACAGCTGCCACCCCCCACCTTCCCTCATACATGTATACGGGGTGACTTACAGCAAAGGCTGTACTGCTGAATATACTGTAATGCAATACAGCTGCCCCCCCCCCCCCCCCCCCCCCCCCACCTACTCTTATACATGTATACGGGGTGACTTACAGCAAAGGCTGAACCGCTGAGTATACTGTAATGCAGTACATCTGCCATCCCCCAGTTTCCCTTATACATGTATATGGGGTGGGTGACTTACAGCAAAGGCTGTACCACTGAGTATACTGTAATGCAGTACAGCTGCCATCCCCCACCTTCCCTTATACATGTATATGGGGTGACTTACAGCAAAGGCTGTACCGCTGAGTATACTGTAATGCAGTACAGCTGCCACCCCCCACCTTCCCTTATACATGTATATGGGGTGGGTGACTTACAGCAAAGGCTGTACTGCGGAGTATACTGTAATGCAGTACAGCTGCCATCCCCCACCTTCCCTTATACATGTATATGGGGTGACTTACAGCAAAGGCTGTACCGCTGAGTATACTGTAATGCAGTACAGCTGCCACCCCCACCTTCCCTTATACATGTATGCGGGGTGACTTACAGCAGAGGCTGTACCGCTGAGTACACTGTAATGCAGTACAGCTGCCATCCCCCACCTTCCCTTATACATGTATATGGGGTGGGTGACATACAGCAAAGGCTGTACCGCTGAGTATACTGTAATGCAGTACAGCTGGCCCCCCCCCCCACCTTCCCTTATACATGTATACGGGGTGACTTACAGCAAAGGCTGTACCACTGAGTATACTGTAATGCAGTACAGCTGCCATCCCCCACCTTCACTTATACATGTATATGGGGTGGGTGACTTACAGCAAAGGCTGTACCGCTGAGTATACTGTAATGCAGTACACCGGCAACCCCCCTCTCCCCACCTTCCCTTAATCATGTATACGGAGTGACTTACAGCAAAGGCTGTACCGCTGAGTATACTGTAATGCAGTACAGCTGCCACCCCCCACCTACCCATATACATGTATACGGGGTGACTTACAGCAGAGGCTGTACAGCTGAGTATACTGTAATGCAGTACAGCTGCCACCCCCCACCTACCCATATACATGTATATGGGGTGACTTACAGCAAAGGCTGTACCGCTGAGTATACTGTAATGCAGTACAGCTGCCACCCCCCCCCCCCCCCCCCACCTTCCCTTATACATGTATACGGAGTGACTTACAGCAAAGGCTGTACCGCTGAGTATACTGTAATGCAGTACAGCTGCCACCCCCCACCTACCCATATACATGTATACGGGGTGACTTACAGCAGAAGCTGTACAGCTGAGTATACTGTAATGCAGTACAGTTACCACCCCCCACCTACCCTTATACATGTATACGGGGTGACTTACAGCAGAGGCTGTACAGCTGAGTATACTGTAATGCAGTACAGCTGCCACCCCCCACCTACCCATATACATGTATACGGGGTGACTTACAGCAAAGGCTGTACCGCTGAGTATACTGTAATGCAGTACAGTGGCCACCTACCCATATACATGTATACGGGGTGACTTACAGAAAAGGCTGTACCGCTGAGTATACTGTAATGCAGTACAGCTGCCACCCACCACCTTCCCTTATACATGTATACGGGGTGACTTACAGCAAAGGCTGTACCGCTGAGTATACTGTAATGCAGTACAGCGGCCACCTACCACCTACCCATATACATGTATACGGGGTGACTTACAGCAAAGGCTGTACCGCTGAGTACACTGTAATGCAGTACAGCTGCCACCCCCCACCTTCCCTTATACATGTATACGGGGTGACTTACAGCAAAGGCTGTACCGCTGAGTACACTGTAATGCAGTACAGCTGCCACCCCCCACCTTCCCTTATACAGGAGCTGATTGGCCGTTACTTTATCTCTCTCCGCACTGTGATAAAACATGTTTATCCGGAAGGATCTCATACAGGCTCACGCTTCATGTTTCCATAAATCCTCTGATGTTCATCCCACCGTCACCCGGGTTATAGTTTCATATTATTACATACAACTGTACAGAATTCTCTCTGGGCTACTGAGCTTACAATCTAGGGTGATGTCAGCGCAGGATGATGACCCTGGTGAGTAGGAAGCTATCAGCACTATCACGCCAGGCATTGTGTGTGCACTTGGTGCTCTTAGCCACCGAGCGCTCCTTTCTGACATACGTATTTTACTCTCCCACTTTGCCCGCCGTTACCCCGGGCGTCGGGATAATTCCCCCCCCGTCTCCTCCAGGATACCCGTATTATTCCAGGCGCGGTACAATACGTGTATACTGTCAGCGCAGCGCCCCAGGCAGGATTACACTGCACAGACACACAAGTCTGTAACCTCTCCCCCACTCCCTTCTCCAGCTCAGCGTTTACCAGGAACTCGCTGCACAGCGCTTCTGAGAAGTGGGTGGGTGGGAGCCTGACGGGGGCACCTCAGCTGCTGGGCCTAACGCACTATTGTACAGCGCTGCAGTCTACGGCGGCACTGTCGTATCAGGAACTGCAAATTCTACATCTTTTAGCTTTTCTTTAATACGGTTCATGAATGAACTTTGTTGTTCTGATGTCAGTAGTCACACACCGTGACCTCATTCATGTCTGTAAGTAAAGCAAAAGAGAAAGCAACTGGGCAACACCATGCTGCGCCGCAGGTGGGGCAGATGTAACAGGTGTGGATTAAGATATCTACAGTCAATAGGTCAACACCATATGGGTGACATCAGCAGGATCAAAAGGTCAACATGGAAAAGGTCAAAAGGTTGACGTGACATCTGGATACTGAGGTAACATGTGCAGAGAGATTAGATTTAGGTGGGTTATACTGTTTCTGTGCAGGGTAAATACTGTCTGCTTCTGCATGTAGCATACAACATGTTAGACAGATTTATTCTTACACTGCAATTTAGATTTCAGTTTGAACAACCCCCCACCCAATTCTAACTCTCTCTGCACATGTTACATCCGCCCCACCTGCAGTGCAGCACGATGTCGCCCAGTTGCCCTAGTACATAATATAAAGTAAAGGGATTGTGTAAGGAGAGGAATAAAAGATCAGACGAGATAGTGTACAGTGAAACCCGCGCAGCCGATGATCCTGTCATGGTCCCAAAATAGCATTTCTGGAGATTTATGAACATTTTTTATATATATATATTTTTTTTTTATATATATTTTTATTTTTTTAAAAATATGTAAAAACCTGACTTTTTAAGAAAATCAAAATGTTTATTTTGAAATTTTCATTTTTATTGAAACATATTGCTGGATATATATCATATGAGAGACCGTAAAAAGGTTCCCAATGAGATCTCACCCACCCCTCCAGCTCAACCAGGTGAGCTGCAAATATATATATATATATATATATATATATATATATATATGTATATATACACAGTATACAATGAGCAGCACTACCCTGCAATGTATGCAGTACATTAGTATCACACAGTATTATATATATATATACACACACACACACACACACTGTATACAATGAGCAGCACTACCCTGCAATGTATACAGTACATTAGTATCACACAGTATTATACACACACACACACACACACACACACACACACACACACACACACTCTGTATACAATGAGCAGCACTACCCCTGTGATGTATATACAGTACATTAGTATCACACAGTATGAGATATATATATATATATATATATATATATATATTTATATATATATATACACACACTCTGTATACAATGAGCAGCACTACCCCTGTGATGTATATACAGTACATTAGTATCACACAGTATGAGATATATATATATATATATATATTTATATATATATATATACACACACACTGTATACAATGAGCAGCACTACACTCCGATGTATACAGTGCATTGGTATCACACAGTATTATATATACACAGTTACACTGTATACAATGTCCCCCCCCCGTGTCTCCGCACACCCGGAAGCAGGTGACAGCGCTGCGGGCTATGGGAGGAGGGGAGAGTCCCGCAGAACTGGATGATCTCCCCTCCTCCCGCACTCCCCCTCCCTTCTCTGGAACTGGTTCCTTTCTAGGAAAACGCTGATAAAGCCGGGGGCGGAGCCTGGGCTGAGCCGTCAGCCAATCGGAGTGCTCCCAGCTCTCAGTTCCCGAGAAGTGTGGAAATTCCCCGCTCTGGTTCCCGGGAAGCGGTGATACAATGTAGCAGTCTCCGGAGAGCTGCGTGCGATGTATCATCCCCTCCACCCGCCGGGGAGCCGCCTGCAGCTGCACATACACTGTCATATATAATAGTATAGCTGTATCCCAGAACCCAGGCGCTGTACATCAGAGATAGGAAACCTGCTGGGACTTGTAGTTCCACAGCTCTGCTGAGCCGCAGGGTGTTGTCCTTCTACTCTCTCTCTATATATATAATGATACAGAGAAGCAGCGTCACTATCTGTAGAATAATCACACTGCAGAACCAGCGTCTGAGGAAACACGCAGCGCTGCCATTTCCCCCCGCGGGCCTGATTCCCATGTGTATGCCGCAGGGAAGCGTTAAGGGAGCGCAGAGCAGGGAAGCAAAATAGCAGCGCAGGGAAGCAAAATAGCAGCGCAGGGAAGCAGAAGGGATGTGAAAGGGCAGCGCAGGGAAGCGAGAGGCAGTAGCGGATCTTGCCATGGGCAAGCAGGACTTTTGCCCAGGGCGCCACCTTCCGGAGGGCGCCGCACCATGGCAAGATCCGCTGCTGCTGTGCCCTCCACTGCCCGCTCTGTCCTCTGCCCGCTGTGAAAGGAAACTAGACGCGCCTTCGTGGAGAGGACCTTTGCTGTGCGGTGCGCGATGACGTCATCGCGCACCGCACATCATTTCAGCGGCGCTACTACTGTACAGGGGGCGTAACTGACCACGCCCTCTGTATGAAGCCACACCCCTATTGCCGCCCGGGGCGCAAAAAGCCCCTGAACCGGCCCTGGCAGGAGGGCAACACAGTGAAGTGGAAGGGCAGCACAGGGAAGAGTCAGGGAAGCGGAAGGGCAGCGCAGGGAAGAGTCAGGGAAGCAGAAGGGCAGTGCAGGGAAGAGTCAGGGAAGCAGAAGGGCAGCGCAGGGAAGAGTCAGGGAAGCAGAAGGGCAGCGCAGGGAAGAGTCAGGGAAGCAGAAGGGCAGTGCAGGGAAGAGTCAGGGAAGCGGAAGGGCAGCGCAGGGAAGAGGAAGGGCAGCGCAGGGAAGAGTCAGGGAAGCAGAAGGGCAGCGCAGGGAAGAGTCAGGGAAGCGGAAGGGCAGCGCAGGGAAGCGGAAGGGCAGCGCAGGGAAGCGGAAGGGCAGTGCAGGGAAAAGTCAGGGAAGCGGAAGGGAAGTGCAGGGAAGAGTATAGGAAGCGGAAGGGCAGTGCAGGGAAGAGTCAGGGTAGCGGAAGGACAGCACAGGGAAGGAGATGGGCAAAGGAGGGAAGAGTCAGGGAAGCGGAAGGGCAGTGCAGGGAAGAGTCAGGGAAGCGGAAGGACAGCACAGGGAAGGAGATGGGCAAAGGAGGGAAGAGTAAGGGAAGCGGAAGGGCAGTGCAGGGAAGAGTCAGGGAAGCGGAAGGGCAGTGCAGGAAAGAGTCAGGGAAGCGGAAGGGCAGTGCAGGGAAGAGTCAGGGAAGCGGAAGGGCAGCGCAGGGAAGAGTCAGGGAAGCGGAAGGGCAGTGCAGGGAAGAGTCAGGGAAGCAGAAGGGCAGTGCAGGGAAGAGTCAGGGAAGCGGAAGGCCAGTGCAGGGAAGAGACAGGGAAGTGGAAGGGCAGCGCAGGGAAGTGTCAGGGAAGCGGAAGGGCAGTGCAGGGAAGAGTCAGGGTAGCGGAAGGGCAGTGCAGGGAAGAGTCAGGGAAGCGGAAGGGCAGTGCAGGGAAGAGTCAGGGAAGCGGAAGGGCAGTGCAGGGAAGAGTCAGGGAAGCGGAAGGGCAGTGCAGGGAAGAGTCAGGGAAGTGGAAGGCAGCGCAGGGAAGCGGCTGTGCAATGTCAAACAAGTAATATGAAATTGCAGCAGGCGGTGTGTAGGAGATAGTTGCCTCCTGCCAGCATCTGCGAGATCCGGGTGCTGCGTCTATGGTGGTAGCAGACCGCGGTCAGTCTATGTTAGCAGAAGCTGTAGGGTCCAGACAGCCGGTCCTGGAAGTCTGCGTCTGATGACGTACGCCCCCAAATGGAAGAACATTACTGGTAACCACCCCTCAGACGCTGCAGCAATCCGGTCATGCTGCAGCTAAGGGGGGGCTGTGAGTGATATCGCAAGGCCCGTTCCGCACCTGCGCAGACCCCAAAATATCGGATTTGTATGTAAACTACCTGGCTTTCGTACAAATCCGAATCAGGCCTGAACCTTTATCAAGTTCCCAGCAAAGACCAGTGTGTGAGGAGGCTGGACCAGTAAGGTAATAAGTAAGATTGGCCATCGATGATTAACCACCGATGGTAGATTGTTTCCATCTTCCACCTCTAATTAGAGCAGGAATAACCATCGGTGGGTGAAACCATCGATGGTTCCCGTTAATACCATCGAGGTTAACTACCTGTGGCCATCCCTAGTTCCAAGGGGGACCCTAAAAAGCTCCAAATTGGGGGGTGGGGGAATCCTCTAGCTAGCTCCAGTTAGGGGTCTGTAAGTGAATGCCATTTAGTAGACAGTTTCCTGTTCATTTGCCCATGAGGAATTGACCAGGCGGAAACGGCGCCATCCACCACGCCGAATGTCGGAGAGGCCCCTCCCGCAACCCGCGGTCTCACGCGGATTCAGTTACATTCTGTGGCATCATGGATCGTCTTGTGCAACTTCTACTACATCTATAGTTTTATTTTCTGGCTTCCTCTGTGTGCTTCAGCCATGTCTCTGCAGCATCAGGAAGAGTAGCAGAATTCAGCATAAGCTGGGGGGACGGGCTCACACAGGGCACCGAAAGGCAAAATACACCCTGATCTAAGCTTAGATTTATGGGGGTCATTCCGAGTTGTTCGCTCGGTAATTTTCTTCGCATCGCATCGATTTTCCGCTAACTGCGCATGCGCAATGTTCGCACTGCGACTGCGCCAAGTAAATTTGCTATGAAGATTGGTATTATACTCACGGCATTACGAGGTTTTTTCTTCGTTCTGGTGATCGTAATGTGATTGACAGGAAGTGGGTGTTTCTGGGCGGAAACTGGACGTTTTATGGGAGTGTGTGAAAAAACGCTACCGTTTCTGGGAAAAACGCGGGAGTGGCTGGAGAAACGGGGGAGTGGCTGGGCGAACGCTGGGTGTGTTTGTGACGTCAAACCAGGAACGACAAGCACTGAACTGATCGCACTGGAAGAGTAAGTCTCGAGCTACTCAGAAACTGCACAGAGAAGTCTTTTCGCAATATTGCAAATCTTTCGTTCGCAATTTTGATAAGATAAGATTCACTCCCAGTAGGCGGCGGCTTAGCGTGTGCAGTGCTGCTAAAAGCAGCTAGCGAGCGAACAACTCGGAATGAGGGCCTATGTGCAGAAGATTCTTCTAGGGCGTGTGTCGGCATACTGTCAGGCCGACATACAATGGAAGTGATATTTATTTATTATCAGTTTCTTATATAGCGCAGCAAATTCCGTTGCGCTTTACAATTGGATACAATGATAAAACAAAACTGGGTAATAAACAAACAGTCCTAGAGGTAGGAGGGCCCTGCTCGCAAGAGTACAATCTATAGGGAAAAATGATGGGAAATGGTGCCAGGCTTCCCAGTGACACCAAGCAACGTCCTCCCTCTGCGACGGGCCAGAGCGTATTACGGTCACAGGTGGCTCAGCGGCGACAAATGTCCTATATCTTTCTCTTACAGCGACAGCAGAAACGGTATCTATCTAGTGACGCCGTCGCAGGGCCGGTGTGTGTGGGGGGTGTAATCGCGCTAGCAGAATATTTCTCACGCTCTCCTGCGGTCACGGTACTTGTAGCCCGCACACCTTTCCCCGACCTCATAGAGACTAGGTGGGGGGTCATTCAGATCAGATCGCTGCTTAGCGGGCGATAAGATCCGAACGGCACGTGTATGCACCGCACTGCGCCAGCATGTCGCACAGCTACAACGGGCTTCGCCGGTCAGCGATGGGATGGTGCGAAGGATCCATTCGCACGGGCGTTTGCAAGGAGATTGACCAGAAAAGCCCGTTTGTGGGTGGTAACTGACCGTTTCCAGGGAGTGTCCGGAAAAACGCAGGAGGGACCAGGCGTTTTCAGGGAGGGTTCCCGACGTCAGCTTCGGCCGCGATCAGCGGGATTACATCGCAGCGGCAGAGTAAGTCCTGGGCTGCGCAGACTGATTTTTGTGCAGCTCTGCAACACAAGCGAACGCACAACTTGCACAGCGTTGTAGGCGGCGACTATCTGATCGCAGTGCAGCAAAAAACGCAGCCAAGTGATCAGATCTGAATGAGGCCCTGGGATTGCAGACGGGGGCAATATATGTGTGTACACATTGCATCTATCTATCTATCTATCTATCTATCTATCTATCTATCTATCTATCCATCTATCTACTGTATATATAGGGACACAGGACGGGAAGGGTGATGTGCAGCACGCAGCTTCTGAGAAGAGCGCGGGGGGGGGGGGGGGGGGTTATTATTCTGCTCCTGCTCTCATCATTCATTTCCGGATTCCTGGAAAGATCTCCGGGTACTGGAGGACTTTGTCACCGTGGCTTCTAGGAAACGCCAATAGAACACAATCCCTGATGACAGGAGGGAGGAGGGACACACGAGGGAGGAAGGGAAGCGGCCTCTGTGTACATTATATGAGCTGGATAATGACGTCAGATGGCACCTGTAGGGATACGAGTCAGGTCATACACGGAGGATCAGCTCCTGTGGCCAGAGTCAGGTCACACACGGAGGATCGGCTCCTGTGGCCAGAGTCAGGTCACACACGGAGGATCGGCTCCTGTGGCCAGAGTCAGGTCATACACGGAGGATCAGCTCCTGTGGCCAGAGTCAGGTCACACACGGAGGATCGGCTCCTGTGGCCAGAGTCAGGTCACACACGGAGGATCGGCTCCTGTGGTCAGAGTCAGGTCACACACGGAGGATCGGCTCCTGTGGTCAGAGTCAGGTCACACACGGAGGATCGGCTCCTGTGGCCAGAGTCAGGTCACACACGGAGGATCGGCTCCTGTGGCCAGAGTCAGGTCACACACGGAGGATCGGCTCCTGTGGCCAGAGTCAGGTCACACACGGAGGATCGGCTCCTGTGGCCAGAGTCAGGTCACACACGGAGGATCGGCTCCTGTGGCCAGAGTCAGGTCACACACGGAGGATCGGCTCCTGTGGCCAGAGTCAGGTAACACACGGAGGATCGGATCGGCTCCTGTGGCCAGAGTCAGGTCACACACGGAGGATCGGCTCCTGTGGCCAGAGTCACACTCAGCACATGTATATTCCATATATAGAGGTCACATTCGGTGTCCAGCCGTCAGCTGACCAGCTGCTACAGTCATGTGACTGCTGGTGGTGTGCGACCTCTGACCCCTAACAGTATGGGGACTATGTGACCGGGTCACATCTGTGTGCAGACACGCTAATACTCATACATACAGGTGACTGTGCGCCTAATTCAGACCTCATCGATGTTGTGCAAAATCGCAAGGTGGCCGTTTATCGATCGTCTGCGCATGCATATGGATAGTAATGCGCATGCGCGAGGCCAAACTGCAAGAGAAATCAGCATCTTTTTTGATCGCTAGGCGTACGCAAGGTGAGTGACAGGAAGAGGGCGTTTGGGGGTGGTAACTGCCCGTTTTCTGGGAGTGTCAGGGAAAACGCAGGCGTGTGACATCAGCTCCAGCCCCGATCAGCCGGATTCTATCGCATTGTAGGAGTAAGTCCTGCGCTACACAGACTGGAAATCATCCGATGATGAGTGAGTTGCGAACGGATTTACAGCTGACCGGCATTCACAGAAGTGCGATCAGGTCTGAATTAGGTCCTGTGTGACCAGGTCACACCTGTGTGCAGACAGGGTAATATACATACATACAGGGGACTGTGTGACCGGGTCTCACCTGTGTGCAGACAGGGTAATATACATACATACAGGGGACTGTGTGACCAGGTCACACCTGTGTGCAGACAGGGTAATATACATACATACATACAGGAGACTGTGTGAACGGGTCACATCTGTGTGCAGACAGGGTAATATACATACATACAGGAGACTGTGTGACCGGGTCACACCTGTGTGCAGACAGGGTAATATACATACATACAGGAGACTGTGTGACCGGGTCACACCTGTGTGCAGACAGGGTAATATACATACATACATACAGGGGACTGTGTGACCGGGTCACATCTGTGTGCAGACAGGGTAATATACATACATACGGGGGACTGTGTGACCGGGTCACATCTGTGTGCAGACAGGGTAATATACATACATACATACAGGAGACTGTGTGACCGAGTCACAGCTGTGTGCAGACAGGGTAATATACATACATACAGGGGACTGTGTGACCGGGTCACATCTGTGTGCAGACCTGGTAATGTACATACATACAGGGGACTGTGTGACCGGGTCACATCTGTGTGCAGACAGGGTAATATACATACATACAGGAGACTGTGTGACCGGGTAACACCTGTGTGCAAACAGGGTAATATACATACATACAGGAGACTGTGTGACCGGGCCACATCTGTGTGCAGACAGGGTAATATACATACATACAGTGGACAGTGTGACCGGGTCACATCTGTGTGCAGACAGGGTAATATACATACATACAGGGGACTGTGTGACCGGATCACACCTGTGTGCAGACAGGGTAATATACATACATACAGGGGACTGTGTGACCGGGTCACATCTGTGTGCAGACAGGGTAATATACATACATACAGGGGACTGTGTGACCGGGTAACATCTGTGTGCAGACAGGGTAATATACATACATACAGGGGACTGCATGACCGGGTCACATCTGTGTGCAGACAGGGTAATATACATACAGGAGACTGTGTGACCGGGTCACACCTGTGTGCAGACAGGGTAATATACATACATACAGGGGACAGTGTGACCGGGTCACACCTGTGTGCAGACAGGGTAATATACATACATACAGGAGACTGTGTGACCGGGTAACACCTGTGTGCAAACAGGGTAATATACATACATACATACAGGAGACTGTGTGAACGGGTCACATCTGTGTGCAGACAGGGTAATATACATACATACAGCAGACTGTGTGACCGGGTCACATCTGTGTGCAGACAGAGTAATATACATACATACAGGAGACTGTGTGACCGAGTCACACCTATGTGCAGACAGGGTAATATACATACATACAGGGGACTGTGTGACCGGGTCACATCTGTGTGCAGACAGGGTAATATACATACATACGGGGGACTGTGTGACCGGGTCACATCTGTGTGCAGACCTGGTAATGTACATACATACAGGGGACTGTGTGACCGGGTCACATCTGTGTGCAGACAGGGTAATATACATACATACAGGAGACTGTGTGACCGGGTCAAATCTGTGTGCAGACAGGGTAATATACATACATACAGGGGACAGTGTGACCGGGTCACATCTGTGTGCAGACAGGGTAATATACATACATACAGGGGACTGTGTGACCGGATCACACCTGTGTGCAGACAGGGTAATATACATACATACAGGGGACTGTGTGACCGGGTCACATCTGTGTGCAGATAGGGTAATATACATACATACAGGGGACTGTGTGACCGGGTCACATCTGTGTGCAGACAGGGTAATATACATACAGGAGACTGTGTGACCGGGTCACACCTGTGTGCAGACAGGGTAATATACATACATACAGGGGACTGTGTGACCGGGTCACACCTGTGTGCAGACAGGGTAATATACATACATACAGGAGACTGTGTGACCGGGTAACACCTGTGTGCAAACAGGGTAATATACATACATACAGGAGACTGTGTGACCGGGTCACACCTGTGTGCAGACAGGGTAATATACATACATACAGGGACTGTGTGAACGGGTCACATCTGTGTGCAGACAGGGTAATATACATACATACATACAGGGGACTGTGTGACCGGGTCACACCTGTGTGCAGACAGGGTAATATACATACATACAGGAGACTGTGTGACCGGGTCACACCTGTGTTCAGACAGGGTAATATACATACATACATGCATGCATATTAATTTAGTATGAACTATTTATTAAGTAATTAACCATGAATTACATATCCCCAAAAAATAATGTTATAGGATTGTTTAACCACTGATCAATGATCACATGACCATTCAGGGCCAATCAAAATCAGCCTGTAATGTATCTGTAATAATAGTGTAGTCCTATACGCGCCCGCTATAAGATAGGAAATGAGAAAACCAGTATTTATTATTTATTAACCATTTCTTATATAGCGCAGCAAATCCCGTTGCGCTTTATAATTGGAAATAACAATGATATAACAATCTGGGTAATAACAAACAGTCATAGAGGTAGGAGGGCCCTGCTC
This sequence comes from Pseudophryne corroboree, assembly GCF_028390025.1. Classification (NCBI taxonomy): domain Eukaryota; kingdom Metazoa; phylum Chordata; class Amphibia; order Anura; family Myobatrachidae; genus Pseudophryne; species Pseudophryne corroboree. The sequence continues at coordinate 472,418,049 of NC_086452.1, read as the reverse complement.
GCAAGCTTATATAGGTAGGATGAGAACCAAGAAAGGGCTGTGTCCTGAAGACCTAGGGACTGTAGTGTCTGTATGAGAAGAGAGTGGTCTACAGTGTCAAATGCAGCAGATAGATCTAGAAGAATAAGTAGTGAGTAGTGGCCTTTAGACTTTGTAGTGACCAAATCATTCACTACTTTAGTCAGTGCTGTCTCTGTGGAATGTTGGGAACGGAAGCCTGACTGAAGTGGGTCCAACAAAGTGTATGAGTTAAGAAAGTGTGTGAGGCGAGAGTAGGCAAGTCTCTCAAGTAGCTTAGAGAGACAAGGGAGCTGAGAGATAGGGCGGTAGTTTGAGAGAGCGTTAGGGTCAGAATTTTGTTTTTTTAAATGGGAGTAATCACTGCATGCTTGAAGAGTGAAGGAAAAATACCAGTAGAGAGAGAGAGAAAGAGAGAGATAGAGAGAGATTACAGATGTTAGTTAAGGTTGGGATGAGCACCAGAGACAGAGCTTTACTTATTTGTGAGGGTAAAGGATCAAGAGGAGAGGTAGTAGAGAAGCAGGATGAGAAGAGTGATGATACTTCATCTTCATTTGTGGGATCAAATGAAGAAAGAGTGCCAGAGGGTTCAGGTAAAGAACGGAGCAGGTCACTGGCTGAGGAAGAGCATACCATTTCATCTCAGATCTCATCAATCTTCTCCTTGAAGTAGGAAGCAAGATCCTGTGCCTTGATAGTGGCTGGTGGGGTAGGTGAGGGAGGGACAAGAAGTGATTTAAATGTATTAAAGAGTCGTTTGGGGTTAGAGGCTTGAGTAGAGATAAGAGTTTGGAAATATGTTTGTTTGACAGTGTCCAGGGCATTTCTATAAGAATGGTAGACAGTCTTATATGTGAGGAAGTCACTGGAAATACGAGATTTACGCCACTGACGTTCAAGTTTTCGTGTGAGTTTTTGTAGTTGTCTTGTTAATTTGGAGTGCCACAGTTGACATCTAGGCCTACGTGGAGTGTGATGGGTAGCTGGAGCCACTTCATCAAGGGCTAGTTCTAGAGTCTCATTAAGGTGTGATACAGCCATCTCAGGAGAGGTGAATGCAGAAATAGGTGAAAGCAGTTGTTGGAGAGAGGTGGACAGTTCTTGAAGATTAATTGTGTTAATATTTCTGTGGGTTTGAGGAGGATTGGAGAACTTCAGCAACACAGGGTTTGAAGTAATGGAGGAGAGCATGCATGTGATACGGTTGTGATCTGAGAGGGGGAAAGGAGTGTTAGTGAGTTCAGAGACGGAGCGTAGTCTGGTGAATACTAGATGAAGGCAGTGGCCCTCCTGATGAGTAGAGGAGTCAGTCCATTGGGAGAGGCCAAGAGAGGAGGTTATGGAGGCGTGAGCAGCAGATTTTGGACAATCAATAGCAATATTGAAATCACCCATGATGATGGTGGAGATGTCAGAGGATAAGAAGTGAGGGAGCCAGACAGAAAAATCTTCCAGAAATTGTTTGGGATGCAGTAAAGGTGATCCAGTCGTCCTGCAATCTCTGTGGCACGTTCTGTCCCCTACGTACGGCGATACAGAACCTTCATGGCACAATATAAATAAAAGATTATTGGGGCAGATGTATTAAGCTTGGAGAAGTGATAAGTGAAAGGTGATAACACACCAGCCAATCAGCTCCTGTCATTTTTCAAACCTGTAGTGATTGGCTGGTGGGTTATCGCTTATCATTGCTTTATCACTTCTCCAGGCTTAATACATCTGCACCAATAATCTTTATGTATAGCGCCATCTAGATTTACAGAAAACGTAAAAACAATACTGAATATATCAGGTCAGAAAGTAGCATACCTTATACAAACACACGTGTGGTGACTGCAGGCTGATCATTATTATATGGACATAGAAATCATGGCGGTAACCCAGACACAGTGGCGGTTCTTGCCACGGGCAAGCGGTACTTTTGCCCGGGGCGCCGCCTTCCGGAGGGCGCCGGCGCCAACCGGAGGGCGCCGCACCAGGGCAAGATCCGCCACTGTGCCCCCCGCAGTGCCCTGCTGTGCCCCCTCGCTTTGAAGGGAACCAGACGCGTAGCGTCTAGTTTCCCTTCATTGAGAGTACCTTAGTTGTGCGGTGCGCGATGACGTCATCGCGCACCGCACAGCAAAGGTTCTCTCCATGAAGGGAAACTAGACGCTACGGTCTAGTTTCCCTTCGTCTAGAGGACCTTTGCTGTGCGATGCGCGATGACGTCATCGCGCACCGCATAGCATAGTGGCACAGACACTAGGGGTCATAATTGACCTCTAGTGTCTATGCTGTTCTATGGGAGAGACGTAATAACGTCTCTCCCATAGATCGAAGAGAAGAGAGTAGAGGAGAAGAGCGGCGCCGCCGGCGGAGGGGGTCTGGATCAGGAACGGGGATGCTAAGTATACTTTTTATTTATTTTTATTTTTTCTTTCAGCGCGTTGACCACGCCCCCAATTGAAGCCACGCCCCCATATTTTGCCCGGGGCGCCACAAATCTTAGAACCGGCCCTGCCCAGACATATCACAGAACGCTTTATGTTACAGGATGCGCAGCTACACGTTGATGACAGATTTAGTGGTCTTGCAGTTGGGAGTCCCGTGCTGCACGCAAATGTTCTACCACATAACATAACCCACAGGTACTGAGAGAATAGGTACCAAAGATCAGTGGTCACAGGTACTGGAGTTCAAAGGTCACAGGAGCCGCAGACCAGAGGTCACAGGAGCCGCCAAAGTTCACAAGTGCCACGGACCAGAGGTCACAGGAGCTGCAGACCAGAGGTCACAGGAGCCGCCAAAGTTCACAAGTGCCACAGACCAGAAGTCACAGGAGGCCCTGACCAGGGGTCGCAGGAGCCGCAGACCAGGGGTCGCAGGAGCCGCAGACCAGGGGTCGCAGGAGCCGCAGACCAGAGGACGCAGGAGCCGCAGACCAGAGGACGCAGGAGCCGCAGACCAGAGGACGCAGGAGCCGCAGACCAGAGGACGCAGGAGCCGCAGACCAGAGGTGGAGGTGCCGCAGTGGCACATGGTGGAGTAGGCCACAGCTGGAGGAGACACACACGTGGCACATAGCACTAAGACAAACCACCATAAATTGCAGTGAGATACCACGCAGTACATGACATTCCGAGGTGGAAGGTGGGAAGAAGAGGGAGGGGCCAGAATGACTGGACCCAAACTACACTTGGGGCAGCTAGAGGCCCTCTTCCGACCCATCCGACGCAGGCAGCGGGGAGCAGAATAGACCCTGTGTATAATATACTGTTATAGAGGCACCAGAGACGTAACATTCAGAACAGGACATTATACAGTAACGTGGGGACGTGACCAGCGGTGACATCATCATAAGTCAGCTATACCCCGGTGACTGGTCCTGGCACCCGCAGCTGGAGGCTCTGCCGGATCATCGTCTCCGAATGTGAAGAAACCTCGACCTAAGGACAACAGATATGTCAGAAATCAGACAAGAGAAGTGCAGCTGGCATGTTCAGACAAGTAAAGAGGGGTGTGATACATACGTGCCACGTACAGATAGTGGCACATAGCAGTTACACAGAGGGGTGTGATACATACGTGCCACGTACAGATAGTGCCACATAGCAGTTACACAGAGGGGTGTGATACATACATGCCACGTACAGATAATGACACATAGCAGTTACACAGAGGGGTGTGATACATACGTGCCATGTACAGATAATGACACATAGCAGTTACACAGAGGGGTGTGATACATACGTGCCACGTACAGATAGTGCCACATAGCAGTTACACAGAGGGGTGTGATACATACATGCCACGAACAAATGACACATAGCAGTTACACAGAAGTGTGTGATACATACGTGCCATGTACAGATAGTGGCACATAGCAGTTACACAGAGGGGTGTGATACATACATGCCACGTACAGATAATGACACATAGCAGTTACACAGAGGGGTGTGATACATACATGCCACGTACAGATAATGGCACATAGCAGTTACACAGAGGGGTGTGATACATACGTGCCACGTACAGATAGTGCCACATAGCAGTTACACAGAGGGGTGTGATACATACATGCCACGTACAGATAATGACACATAGCAGTTACACAGAGGGGTGTGATACATACGTGCCATGTACAGATAATGACACATAGCAGTTACACAGAGGGGTGTGATACATACGTGCCACGTACAGATAGTGCCACATAGCAGTTACACAGAGGGGTGTGATACATACGTGCCATGTACAGATAATGACACATAGCAGTTACACAGAGGGGTGTGATACATACGTGCCACGTACAGATAGTGGCACATAGCAGTTACACATGGAGGGGAATGATAAATAGATGCCACATACAGAAAGTGGCACATAGCAGTTACACATGGGGGGAATGATAAATAGATGCCACGTACAGAAAGTGGCACATAGCAGTTACACAGAGGGGTGTGATACATACGTGCCACGTACAGATAGTGGCACATAGCAGTTACACATGGAGGGGAATGATAAATAGATGCCACATACAGAAAGTGGCACATAGCAGTTACACATGGGGGGAATGATAAATAGATGCCACATACAGAAAGTGGCACATAGCAGTTACACATGGGGGGAATGATAAATAGATACAACGTACAGATAGTGGCACATAGCAGTTACACATGGGGGGAATGATAAATAGATGCCATAGACAGAAAGTGGCACATAGCAGTTACACGTGGAGGGGAATGATAAATAGATACAACGTACAGATAGTGGCACATAGCAGTTACACATGGGGGGAATGATAAATAGATACAACGTACAGAAAGTAGCACATAGCAGTTACACATGGGGGGAATGATAAATAGATACAAAGTACAGAAAGTGGCACATAGCAGTTACACATGGGGGGAATGATAAATAGATGCCATAGACAGAAAGTGGCACATAGCAGTTACACATGGAGAGGAATAATAAATAGATACAACGTACAGATAGTGGCACATAGCAGTTACACATGGGGGGAATGATAAATAGATGCCATAGACAGAAAGTGGCACATAGCAGTTACACGTGGAGGGGAATGATAAATAGATACAACGTACAGATAGTGGCACATAGCAGTTACACATGGGGGGAATGATAAATAGATACAACGTACAGAAAGTAGCACATAGCAGTTACACATGGCGGGAATGATAAATAGATACAACGTACAGAAAGTGGCACATAGCAGTTACACATGGGGGGAATGATAAATAGATACAACGTACAGAAAGTAGCACATAGCAGTTACACATGGCGGGAATGATAAATAGATACAACGTACAGAAAGTGGCACATAGCAGTTACACATGGCGGGAATGATAAATAGATACAACGTACAGAAAGTGGCACATAGCAGTTACACATGGGGGGAATGATAAATAGATGCCATAGACAGAAAGTGGCACATAGCAGTTACACATGGAGAGGAATAATAAATAGATACAACGTACAGAAAGTGGCACATAGCAGTTACACATGGGGGGAATGATAAATAGATACAACGTACAGAAAGTGGCACATAGCAGTTACACATGGGGGGAATGATAAATAGATACAACGTACAGAAAGTGGCACATAGCAGTTACACATGGGGGGAATGATAAATAGATACAACGTACAGAAAGTGGCACATAGCAGTTACACATGGGGGGAATGATAAATAGATACAACGTACAGAAAGTGGCACATAGCAGTTACACATGGGGGGAATGATAAATAGATACAACGTACAGAAAGTGGCACATAGCAGTTACACATGGGGGGAATGATAAATAGATACAACGTACAGAAAGTGGCACATAGCAGTTACACATGGAGGGGAATGATAAATAGATACAACGTACAGAAAGTGGCACATAGCAGTTACACATGGGGGGAATGATAAATAGATACAACGTACAGAAAGTGGCACATAGCAGTTACACATGGGGGGAATGATAAATAGATACAACGTACAGAAAGTGGCACATAGCAGTTACACATGGGGGGAATGATAAATAGATACAACGTACAGAAAGTGGCACATAGCAGTTACACATGGAGGGGAATGATAAATAGATGCCATAGACAGAAAGTGGCACATAGCAGTTACACATGGGGGGGAATGATAAATAGATACAACGTACAGATAGTGGCACATAGCAGTTACACATGGGGGAATGATAAATAGATGCCATAGACAGAAAGTGGCACATAGCAGTTACACATGGGGGGGAATGATAAATAGATACAACGTACAGATAGTGGCACATAGCAGTTACACATGGGGGGAATGATAAATAGATACAACGTACAGATAGTGGCACATAGCAGTTACACATGGGGGGAATGATAAATAGATACAACGTACAGAAAGTGGCACATAGCAGTTACACATGGGGGAATGATAAATAGATACAACGTACAGAAAGTGGCACATAGCAGTTACACATGGGGGGAATGATAAATAGATGCCACGTACAGAAAGTGGCACATAGCAGTTACACATGGAGGGGAATGATAAATAGATGCCATAGACAGAAAGTGGCACATAGCAGTTACACATGGGGGGAATGATAAATAGATACAACGTACAGATAGTGGCACATAGCAGTTACACATGGGGGAATGATAAATAGATGCCATAGACAGAAAGTGGCACATAGCAGTTACACATGGGGGGGAATGATAAATAGATACAACGTACAGATAGTGGCACATAGCAGTTACACATGGGGGGAATGATAAATAGATACAACGTACAGATAGTGGCACATAGCAGTTACACATGGGGGGAATGATAAATAGATACAACGTACAGAAAGTGGCACATAGCAGTTACACATGGGGGGGAATGATAAATAGATACAACGTACAGATAGTGGCACATAGCAGTTACACATGGGGGGAATGATAAATAGATACAACGTACAGATAGTGGCACATAGCAGTTACACATGGGGGGAATGATAAATAGATGCCACGCACAGAAAGTGGCACATAGCAGTTACACGTGGAGGGGAATGATAAATAGATACAACGTACAGATAGTGGCACATACTGTAGTAGTTACTAGTAAATGAGTTTTCCAGCCTCTGACAGCAGTAAAACATTACAGATAAACACTCACTTGCCACAAAAGTCCCTGACACTACTGAGAAGCTGTAACTCTTCCTCGGGGTGGTCACACAGCCACGCTTCCACCATGTCGGGGTGTCTTGGGTCCACCTCCAGGAAGACGTCCCTGTAAGGTGAGAACAGATCAGATCTAGAACCTGGATGTCCTCTCCTCGCCTGCAGAGAAGGGTTTCGGCGCAGCACTGTAATGTCTCCTACCCATTAGGTGATAACAGGTGATGAGCAAGCCGCAGGACCCCCTTAATGACATCCATCCCATCCGGACCTCCATCTAACGCTGAATGATCCTCATACCTAGGACCAAGAAGAGACTGTAGCCACTACACCATGGTCACTCCAACAATCTATATAGTGCTGGCGCTTTACCTGAGTATCTCCGGCTCCAGCTGAGACATATCCTCTGTAAATATGTAAGGGGGATTACTGACCACAACATCTACCGGGCCCAGGTCTAGAAGACGCTCTGTGGGATCTGAGAGATGGAAGCGAGACAGCAGTCAGAGACGTTACAGAGAGGACATAAGAGATTAGAGAGCAGGTTATTCCTCACCTGATAATACATCGTGCTGCAGGACGTGAATCCGATGCTGAAGACCTAGTCTGCAGGGAGACAATACAGACTAAGTATGGCACTGCCTCCCATTATACACAGCGAAAGCATCATTACCACTTATACAGATTCATAATAATAACAGGCTGCACTGTGGTACTCTCCATATAATAATAACAGGCTGCATTGTGGTACTCTCCATATAATAATAACAGGCTGCATTGTGGTACTCTCCATATAATAATAACAGGCTGCATTGTGGTACTCTCCATATAATAATAACAGGCTGCACTGTGGTACTCTCCATATAATAATAACAGGTTGCATTGTGGTACTCTCCATATAATAATAACAGGCTGCATTGTGGTACTCTCCATATAATAATAACAGGCTGCATTGTGGTACTCTCCATGTAATAATAACAGGCTGCACTGTGGTACTCTCCATATAATAACAACATGCTGCATTGTGGTACTCTCCATATAATAATAACAGGCTGCATTGTGGTACTCTCCATATAATAATAACAGGCTGCACTGTGGTACTCTCCATATAATAATAACAGGCTGCATTGTGGTACTCTCCATGTAATAATAACAGGCTGCACTGTGGTACTCTCCATGTAATAACAACATGCTGCACTGTGGTACTCTCCATGTAATAATAACAGGCTGCACTGTGGTACTCTCCATATAATAACAACAGGCTGCACTGTGGTACTCTCCATATAATAACAACAGGCTGCACTGTGGTACTCTCCATATAATAATAACAGGCTGCACTGTGGTACTCTCCATATAATAATAACAGGCTGCACTGTGGTACTCTCCATATAATAATAACAGGCTGCACTGTGGTACTCTCCATATAATAATAACAGGCTGCACTGTGGTACTCTCCATATAATAATAACAGGCTGCATTGTGGTACTCTCCATATAATAATAACAGGCTGCATTGTGGTACTCTCCATATAATAATAACAGGCTGCATTGTGGTACTCTCCATATAATAATAACAGGCTGCATTGTGGTACTCTCCATATAATAATAATAACAGGCTGCACTGTGGTACTCTCCATATAATAATAACAGGCTGCATTGTGGTACTCTCCATATGATAATAACAGGCTGCATTGTGGTACTCTCCATATGATAATAACAGGCTGCACTGTGGTACTCTCCATATGATAATAACAGGCTGCATTGTGGTGCTCTCCATATAATAATAACAGGCTGCATTGTGGTACTCTCCATATAATAACAACAACAGGCTGCATTGTGGTACTCTCCATATAATAATAACAGGCTGCATTGTGGTACTCTCCATATAATAATAACAGGCTGCATTGTGGTACTCTCCATATAATAATAACAGGCTGCATTGTGGTACTCTCCATATAATAATAACAGGCTGCATTGTGGTACTCTCCATATGATAATAACAGGCTGCATTGTGGTACTCTCCATATGATAATAACAGGCTGCATTGTGGTACTCTCCATGTAATAACAACATGCTGCATTGTGGTACTCTCCATATAATAATAACAGGCTGCATTGTGGTACTCTCCATATAATAATAACAGGCTGCACTGTGATACTCTCCATATAATAACAACAACAGGCTGCATTGTGGTACTCTCCATATAATAATAACAGGCTGCACTGTGGTACTCTCCATATAATAATAACAGGCTGCACTGTGGTACTCTCCATATAATAATAACATGCTGCATTGTGGTACTCTCCATATAATAATAACAGGCTGCATTGTGGTACTCTCCATATAATAATAACAGGCTGCATTGTGGTACTCTCCATATAATAATAACAGGCTGCATTGTGGTACTCTCCATATAATAATAACAGGCTGCATTGTGGTACTCTCCATATAATAATAACAGGATGCATTGTGGTACTCTCCATATAATAATAACAGGCTGCATTGTGGTACTCTCCATATAATAATAACATGCTGCACTGTGGTACTCTCCATGTAATAATAACATGCTGCACTGTGGTACTCTCCATGTAATAATAACAGGCTGCACTGTGGTACTCTCCATATAATAATAACAGGCTGCATTGTGGTACTCTCCATATAATAATAACAGGCTGCATTGTGGTACTCTCCATATAATAATAACAGGCTGCATTGTGGTACTCTCCATATAATTATCACAGGCTGCATTGTGGTACTCTCCATATAATAATAACATGCTGCATTGTGGTACTCTCCAAATAATAATAACAGGCTGCATTGTGGTACTCTCCATATAATAATAACAGGCTGCATTGTGGTACTCTCCATATAATTATCACAGGCTGCATTGTGGTACTCTCCATATAATAATAACAGGCTGCATTGTGGTACTCTCCATATAATAATAACAGGCTGCATTGTAGTACTCTCCATATAATAATAACAGGCTGCACTGTGGTACTCTCCATATAATAATAACAGGCTGCATTGTGGTACTCTCCATATAATAATAACAGGCTGCATTGTGGTACTCTCCATATAATAATAACAGGATGCATTGTGGTACTCTCCATATAATAATAACAGGCTGCACTGTGGTACTCTCCATATAATAATAACAGGCTGCATTGTGTACTCTCCATATAATAATAACAGGCTGCATTGTGTACTCTCCATATAATAATAACAGGCTGCATTGTGGTACTCTCCATATAATAATAACAGGCTGCATTGTGGTACTCTCCATATAATAATAACTGGCTGCATTGTGGTACTCTCCATATAATAATAACAGGCTGCATTGTGGTACTTTCCATATAATAACAACATGCTGCATTGTGGTACTCTCCATATAATAATAACAGGCTGCATTATGGTACTCTCCATATAATAATAACAGGCTGCATTGTGGTACTCTCCATATAATAATAACAGGCTGCATTATGGTACTCTCCATATAATAATAACAGGCTGCATTATGGTACTCTCCATATAATAATAACTGGCTGCATTGTGGTACTCTCCATATAATAATAACAGGCTGCATTGTGGTTCTCTGCATATAATAATAACAGGCTGCATTGTGGTACTCTCCATATAATAATAACAGGCTGCATTGTGGTACTCTCCATATGATAATAACTGGCTGCATTATGGTACTCTCCATATGATAATAACTGGCTGCATTATGGTACTCTCCATATAATAATAACTGGCTGCATTGTGGTACTCTCCATATAATAATAACAGGCTGCATTGTGGTACTTTCCATATAATAACAACATGCTGCATTGTGGTACTCTCCATATAATACCTGTAACAACATGCTGCATTGTGGTACTCTCCATATAATAATAACAGGCTGCATTGTGGTACTCTCCATATAATAATAACAGGCTGCATTGTGGTACTCTCCATATAATAACAACAGGCTGCATTGTGGTACTCTCCATATAATAACAACAGGCTGCATTGTGGTACTCTCCATATAATAATAACAGGCTGCATTGTGGTACTCTCCATATAATAATAACAGGCTGCATTGTGGTACTCTCCATATAATAATAACAGGCTGCATTGTGGTACTCTCCATATAATAATAACAGGCTGCATTGTGGTACTCTCCATATAATAATAACAGGCTGCATTGTGGTACTCTCCATATAATAACAACATGCTGCACTGTGGTACTCTCCATATAATAATAACAGGCTGCATTGTGGTACTCTCCATATAATAATAACTGGCTGCATTGTGGTACTCTCCATATAATAATAACAGGCTGCATTGTGGTACTCTCCATATAATAATAACAGGCTGCATTGTGGTACTCTCCATATAATAATAACAGGCTGCATTGTGGTACTCTCCATATAATAATAACAGGCTGCATTGTGGTACTCTCCATATAATAATAACAGGCTGCATTGTGGTACTCTCCATATAATAACAACATGCTGCATTGTGGTACTCTCCATATAATAATAACAGGCTGCATTGTGGTACTCTCCATGTAATAATAACAGGCTGCACTGTGGTACTCTCCATATAATAACAACATGCTGCATTGTGGTACTCTCCATATAATAATAACAGGCTGCATTGTGGTACTCTCCATATAATAATAACAGGCTGCATTGTGGTACTCTCCATGTAATAATAACAACAGGCTGCATTGTGGTACTCTCCATATAATAATAACAGACTGCATTGTGGTACTCTCCATATAATAACAACAACAGGCTGCATTGTGGTACTCTCCATATAATAATAACAGGCTGCATTGTGGTACTCTCCATGGTATCCGTTCACATGGTCGACCATGTCATGGTCGACAGTCATTAGGTCGACCACTATTGGTCGACATTGACATGGTCGACATGGACACATGGTCGACACATGAAAATGGTCGCCATATGAAAGGTCGACACATGAAAAGGTCGACATGAGTTTTGTAACTTTTTTTTCTTTTGGGGAACTTTTCCATACTTTACGATCCACGTGGACTACGATTGGAACGGTAATCTGTGCCGAGCGAAGCGGTAGCGGAGCGAAGGCACCATGCCCGAAGCATGGCGAGCGAAGCGAGCCATGCGAGGAGACGCGGTGCACTAATTGGGGTTCCCAGTCACTTGACGCAAAAAACGACACCAAAAAAAGATAAAAAAACTCATGTCGACCTTTTCATGTGTCGACCATGTGTCCATGTCGACCAATAGTGGTCGACCTAATGACTGTCGACCATAACATGGTCGACCATTCATACCGTAACCACTCTCCATATAATTATCACAGGCTGCATTGTGGTATTCTCCATATGATAATAACAGGCTGCATTGTGGTACTCTCCATATAATAATAACAGGCTGCACTGTGGTACTCTCCATATAATAATAACTGGCTGCACTGTGGTACTCTCCATATAATAATAACAGGCTGCATTGTGGTACTCTCCATATAATAATAACAGGCTGCATTGTGGTACTCTCCATATAATAATAACAGGCTGCATTGTGGTACTCTCCATATAATAATAACAGGCTGCATTGTGGTACTCTCCATATAATAATAACAGGCTGCATTGTGGTACTCTCCATATGATAATAACAGGCTGCATTGTGGTACTCTCCATGTAATAACAACATGCTGCATTGTGGTACTCTCCATATAATAACAACATGCTGCACTGTGGAACTCTCCATATAATAATAACAGGCTGCACTGTGGTACTCTCCATATAATAATAACAACAGGCTGCACTGTGGTACTCTCCATATAATAATAACAACAGGCTGCACTGTGGTACTCTCCATATAATAATAACAACAGGCTGCACTGTGGTACTCTCCATATAATAATAACAACAGGCTGCACTGTGGTACTCTCCATATAATAATAACAGGCTGCATTGTGGTACTCTCCATATAATAACAACTAGCTGCATTGTGGTACTCTCCATATAATAATAACTGGCTGCATTGTGGTACTCTCCATATAATAACAACAGGCTGTATTGTGGTACTCTCCATATAATAATAACAACAGGCTGCACTGTGGTACTCTCCATATAATAATAACAGGCTGCACTGTGGTACTCTCCATATAATAATAACAACAGGCTGCACTGTGGTACTCTCCATATGATAATAACAGGCTGCATTGTGGTACTCTCCATATAATAATAACAGGCTGCATTGTGGTACTCTCCATATAATAATAACAGGCTGCACTGTGGTACTCTCCATATAATAACAACAGGTTGCAGTATGGCTCCCCATATAATAACAGGCTGCACTGTGGTACTCTCCATATAATAATAACAGGTTGCATTGTGGTACTCTCCATATAATAATAACAGGCTGCATTGTGGTACTCTCCATATAATAATAACAGGCTGCATTGTGGTACTCTCCATGTAATAATAACAGGCTGCACTGTGGTACTCTCCATATAATAACAACATGCTGCATTGTGGTACTCTCCATATAATAATAACAGGCTGCATTGTGGTACTCTCCATATAATAATAACAGGCTGCACTGTGGTACTCTCCATATAATAATAACAGGCTGCACTGTGGTACTCTCCATGTAATAATAACAGGCTGCACTGTGGTACTCTCCATATAATAACAACAGGCTGCACTGTGGTACTCTCCATATAATAACAACAGGCTGCACTGTGGTACTCTCCATATAATAACAACAGGCTGCACTGTGGTACTCTCCATATAATAATAACAGGCTGCATTGTGGTACTCTCCATATAATAACAGGCTGCACTGTGGTTCTCTCCATATAATAATAACAGGCTGCACTGTGGTACTCTCCATATGATAATAACAGGCTGCACTGTGGTACTCTCCATATAATAACAACAGGCTGCATTGTGGTACTCTCCATATAATAATAACAGGCTGCATTGTGGTACTCTCCATATGATAATAACAGGCTGCATTGTGGTTCTCTCCATATAAGAACAACATGCTGCATTGTGGTACTCTCCATATGATAATAACAGGCTGCATTGTGGTACTCTCCATATGATAATAACAGGCTGCATTGTGGTACTCTCCATATGATAATAACAGGCTGCATTGTGGTACTCTCCATATGATAATAACAGGCTGCATTGTGGTACTCTCCATATGATAATAACAGGCTGCATTGTGGTACTCTCCATATGATAATAACAGGCTGCATTGTGTACTCTCCATATGATAATAACAGGCTGCATTGTGGTACTCTCCATATGATAATAACAGGCTGCATTGTGGTACTCTCCATATGATAACAGGCTGCATTGTGGTACTCTCCATATGATAATAACAGGCTGCATTGTGGTTCTCTCCATATAAGAACAACATGCTGCATTGTGGTACTCTCCATATGATAATAACAGGCTGCATTGTGGTACTCTCCATATGATAATAACAGGCTGCATTGTGGTACTCTCCATATGATAATAACAGGCTGCATTGTGGTACTCTCCATATGATAATAACAGGCTGCATTGTGGTACTCTCCATATGATAATAACAGGCTGCATTGTGGTACTCTCCATGTAATAATAACAACAGGCTGCATTGTGGTACTCTCCATATAATAATAACAGACTGCATTGTGGTACTCTCCATATAATAACAACAACAGGCTGCGTGCATTGTGGTACTCTCCATATAATAATAACAGGCTGCATTGTGGTACTCTCCATATAATTATCAAAGGCTGCATTGTGGTACTCTCCATGGTATCCGTTCACATGGTCGACCATGTCATGGTCGACAGTCATTAGGTCGACCACTATTGGTCGACATTGACATGGTCGACATGGACACATGGTCGACACATGAAAATGGTCGCCATATGAAAGGTCGACACATGAAAAGGTCGACATGAGTTTTTTAACTTTTTTTTCTTTTGGGGAACTTTTCCATACTTTACGATCCACGTGGACTACGATTGGAACGGTAATCTGTGCCGAGCGAAGCGGTAGCGGAGCGAAGGCACCATGTCCGAAGCATGGCGAGCCATGCGAGGGGACGCGGTGCACTAATTGGGGTTCCCAGTCACTTTACGCAAAAAACGACACCAAAAAAAGATAAAAAAACTCATGTCGACCTTTTCATGTGTCGACCATGTGTCCATGTCGACCAATAGTGGTCGACCTAATGACTGTCGACCATAACATGGTCGACCATTCATACCGTAACCACTCTCCATATAATTATCACAGGCTGCATTGTGGTACTCTCCATATGATAATAACAGGCTGCATTGTGGTACTCTCCATATAATAATAACAGGCTGCACTGTGGTACTCTCCATATAATAATAACAGGCTGCATTGTGGTACTCTCCATATAATAATAACAGGCTGCACTGTGGTACTCTCCATATAATAATAACAGGCTGCATTGTGGTACTCTCCATATAATAATAACAGGCTGCATTGTGGTACTCTCCATATAATAATAACAACAGGCTGCACTGTGGTACTCTCCATATAATAATAACAGGCTGCACTGTGGTACTCTCCATATAATAATAACAACAGGCTGCACTGTGGTACTCTCCATATGATAATAACAGGCTGCATTGTGGTACTCTCCATATAATAATAACAGGCTGCATTGTGGTACTCTCCATATAATAACAACATGCTGCATTGTGGTACTCTCCATATAATAATAACAGGCTGCACTGTGGTACTCTCCATATAATAATAACAACAGGCTGCACTGTGGTACTCTCCATATAATAATAACATACTGCACTGTGGTACTCTCCATATAATAATAACAACAGGCTGCATTATGGTACTCTCCATATGATAATAACAGGCTGCATTATGGTACTCTCCATATAATAATAACAGGCTGCACTGTGGTACTCTCCAAATAATAACAACATGCTGCATTGTGGTACTCTCCATATGATAATAACAGGCTGCATTATGGTACTCTCCATATAATAATAACAGGCTGCACTGTGGTACTCTCCATATAATAATAACAGGCTGCACTGTGGTACTCTCCATATAATAACAACAGGTTGCAGTATGGCTCCCCATATAATAATAACAGGCTGCATTGTGGTACTCGCCATATAATAATAACAGGCTGCATTGTGGTACTCTCCATATAATAACAGGCTGCACTGTGGTACTCTCCATATAATAATAACAGGCTGCACTGTGGTACTCTCCATATGATAATAACAGGCTGCACTGTGGTACTCTCCATATAATAACAACAGGCTGCATTGTGGTACTCTCCATATAATAATAACAGGCTGCACTGTGGTACTCTCCATATAATAATAACAGGCTGCATTGTGGTACTCTCCATATAATAATAACAGGCTGCATTGTGGTACTCTCCATATGATAATAACAGGCTGCATTGTGGTACTCTCCATATGATAATAACAGGCTGCATTGTGGTACTCTCCATATGATAATAACAGGCTGCATTGTGGTACTCTCCATATGATAATAACAGGCTGCATTGTGGTACTCTCCATATAATAATAACAGGCTGCACTGTGGTACTCTCCATATAATAATAACAGGCTGCATTGTGTACTCTCCATATAATAAAAACAGGCTGCATTGTGTACTCTCCATATAATAATAACAGGCTGCACTGTGGTACTCTCCATATAATAATAACAGGCTGCATTGTAGTACTCTCCATATAATAATAACAGGCTGCACTGTGGTACTCTCCATATAATAATAACAGGCTGCACTGTGGTACTCTCCATATAATAATAACAGGCTGCATTGTGTACTCTCCATATAATAATAACAGGCTGCATTGTGTACTCTCCATATAATAATAACAGGCTGCATTGTGGTACTCTCCATATAATAATAACAGGCTGCATTGTGGTACTCTCCATATAATAATAACTGGCTGCATTGTGGTACTCTCCATATAATAATAACAGGCTGCATTGTGGTACTTTCCATATAATAACAACATGCTGCATTGTGGTACTCTCCATATAATAATAACAGGCTGCATTATGGTACTCTCCATATAATAATAACAGGCTGCATTGTGGTACTCTCCATATAATAATAACAGGCTGCATTATGGTACTCTCCATATAATAATAACAGGCTGCATTATGGTACTCTCCATATAATAATAACTGGCTGCATTGTGGTACTCTCCATATAATAATAACAGGCTGCATTGTGGTTCTCTGCATATAATAATAACAGGCTGCATTGTGGTACTCTCCATATAATAATAACAGGCTGCATTGTGGTACTCTCCATATGATAATAACTGGCTGCATTATGGTACTCTCCATATGATAATAACTGGCTGCATTATGGTACTCTCCATATAATAATAACTGGCTGCATTGTGGTACTCTCCATATAATAATAACAGGCTGCATTGTGGTACTTTCCATATAATAACAACATGCTGCATTGTGGTACTCTCCATATAATACCTGTAACAACATGCTGCATTGTGGTACTCTCCATATAATAATAACAGGCTGCATTGTGGTACTCTCCATATAATAATAACAGGCTGCATTGTGGTACTCTCCATATAATAACAACAGGCTGCATTGTGGTACTCTCCATATAATAACAACAGGCTGCATTGTGGTACTCTCCATATAATAATAACAGGCTGCATTGTGGTACTCTCCATATAATAATAACAGGCTGCATTGTGGTACTCTCCATATAATAATAACAGGCTGCATTGTGGTACTCTCCATATAATAATAACAGGCTGCATTGTGGTACTCTCCATATAATAATAACAGGCTGCACTGTGGTACTCTCCATATAATAACAACATGCTGCACTGTGGTACTCTCCATATAATAATAACAGGCTGCATTGTGGTACTCTCCATATAATAATAACTGGCTGCATTGTGGTACTCTCCATATAATAATAACAGGCTGCATTGTGGTACTCTCCATATAATAATAACAGGCTGCATTGTGGTACTCTCCATATAATAATAACAGGCTGCATTGTGGTACTCTCCATATAATAATAACAGGCTGCATTGTGGTACTCTCCATATAATAACAACATGCTGCATTGTGGTACTCTCCATATAATAATAACAGGCTGCATTGTGGTACTCTCCATGTAATAATAACAGGCTGCACTGTGGTACTCTCCATATAATAACAACATGCTGCATTGTGGTACTCTCCATATAATAATAACAGGCTGCATTGTGGTACTCTCCATATAATAATAACAGGCTGCATTGTGGTACTCTCCATGTAATAATAACAACAGGCTGCATTGTGGTACTCTCCATATAATAATAACAGACTGCATTGTGGTACTCTCCATATAATAACAACAACAGGCTGCATTGTGGTACTCTCCATATAATAATAACAGGCTGCATTGTGGTACTCTCCATGGTATCCGTTCACATGGTCGACCATGTCATGGTCGACAGTCATTAGGTCGACCACTATTGGTCGACATTGACATGGTCGACATGGACACATGGTCGACACATGAAAATGGTCGCCATATGAAAGGTCGACACATGAAAAGGTCGACATGAGTTTTGTAACTTTTTTTTCTTTTGGGGAACTTTTCCATACTTTACGATCCACGTGGACTACGATTGGAACGGTAATCTGTGCCGAGCGAAGCGGTAGCGGAGCGAAGGCACCATGCCCGAAGCATGGCGAGCGAAGCGAGCCATGCGAGGGGACGCGGTGCACTAATTGGGGTTCCCAGTCACTTGACGCAAAAAACGACACCAAAAAAAGATAAAAAAACTCATGT
The DNA here is from genome assembly GCF_028390025.1 of Pseudophryne corroboree. NCBI lineage: Eukaryota > Metazoa > Chordata > Amphibia > Anura > Myobatrachidae > Pseudophryne > Pseudophryne corroboree. The sequence goes on along the minus strand of NC_086452.1, from coordinate 472,399,060 downwards.
CGACCTTTTCATGTGTCGACCATGTGTCCATGTCGACCAATAGTGGTCGACCTAATGACTGTCGACCATAACATGGTCGACCATTCATACCGTAACCACTCTCCATATAATTATCACAGGCTGCATTGTGGTATTCTCCATATGATAATAACAGGCTGCATTGTGGTACTCTCCATATAATAATAACAGGCTGCACTGTGGTACTCTCCATATAATAATAACTGGCTGCACTGTGGTACTCTCCATATAATAATAACAGGCTGCATTGTGGTACTCTCCATATAATAATAACAGGCTGCATTGTGGTACTCTCCATATAATAATAACAGGCTGCATTGTGGTACTCTCCATATAATAATAACAGGCTGCATTGTGGTACTCTCCATATAATAATAACAGGCTGCATTGTGGTACTCTCCATATGATAATAACAGGCTGCATTGTGGTACTCTCCATGTAATAACAACATGCTGTATTGTGGTACTCTCCATATAATAACAACATGCTGCACTGTGGAACTCTCCATATAATAATAACAGGCTGCACTGTGGTACTCTCCATATAATAATAACAACAGGCTGCACTGTGGTACTCTCCATATAATAATAACAACAGGCTGCACTGTGGTACTCTCCATATAATAATAACAACAGGCTGCACTGTGGTACTCTCCATATAATAATAACAACAGGCTGCACTGTGGTACTCTCCATATAATAATAACAGGCTGCATTGTGGTACTCTCCATATAATAACAACTAGCTGCATTGTGGTACTCTCCATATAATAATAACTGGCTGCATTGTGGTACTCTCCATATAATAACAACAGGCTGTATTGTGGTACTCTCCATATAATACTAACAGGCTGCATTGTGGTACTCTCCATATAATAATAACAGGCTGCATTGTGGTACTCTCCATATGATAATAACAGGCTGCATTGTGGTACTCTCCATGTAATAACAAGATGCTGCACTGTGGTACTCTCCATATAATAATAACATGCTGCATTGTGGTACTCTCCATATAATAATAACAACAGGCTGCACTGTGGTACTCTCCATATAATAATAACAACAGGCTGCACTGTGGTACTCTCCATATAATAATAACAGGCTGCACTGTGGTACTTTCCATATGATAATAACAGGCTGCATTGTGGTACTCTCCATATAATAATAACAGGCTGCATTGTGGTACTCTCCATATAATAACAACATGCTACATTGTGGTACTCTCCATATAATAATAACAGGCTGCACTGTGGTACTCTCCATATAATAATAACAACAGGCTGCACTGTGGTACTCTCCATATAATAATAACATACTGCACTGTGGTACTCTCCATATAATAATAACAGGCTGCATTATGGTACTCTCCATATAATAATAACAGGCTGCATTATGGTACTCTCCATATAATAATAACAGGCTGCACTGTGGTACTCTCCATATAATAACAACATGCTGCATTGTGGTACTCTCCATATGATAAGAACAGGCTGCATTATGGTACTCTCCATATAATAATAACAACAGGCTGCACTGTGGTACTCTCCATATAATAATAACAGGCTGCACTGTGGTACTCTCCATATAATAACAACAGGTTGCAGTATGGCTCCCCATATAATAATAGCAGGCTGCATTATGGTACTCTCCATATGATAATAACAGGCTGCATTATGGTACTCTCCATATAATAATAACAGGCTGCACTGTGGTACTCTCCATATAATAACAACATGCTGCATTGTGGTACTCTCCATATGATAATAACAGGCTGCATTATGGTACTCTCCATATGATAATAACAGGCGCATTATGGTACTCTCCATATAATAATAACAGGCTGCACTGTGGTACTCTCCATATGATAATAACAGGCTGCATTATGGTACTCTCCATATAATAATAACAGGCTGCACTGTGGTACTCTCCATATAATAATAACAGGCTGCACTGTGGTACTCTCCATATAATAACAACAGGTTGCAGTATGGCTCCCCATATAATAACAGGCTGCACTGTGGTACTCTCCATATAATAATAACAGGTTGCATTGTGGTACTCTCCATATAATAATAACAGGCTGCATTGTGGTACTCTCCATATAATAATAACAGGCTGCATTGTGGTACTCTCCATGTAATAATAACAGGCTGCACTGTGGTACTCTCCATATAATAACAACATGCTGCATTGTGGTACTCTCCATATAATAATAACAGGCTGCATTGTGGTACTCTCCATATAATAATAACAGGCTGCACTGTGGTACTCTCCATATAATAATAACAGGCTGCATTGTGGTACTCTCCATGTAATAATAACAGGCTGCACTGTGGTACTCTCCATATAATAACAACATGCTGCACTGTGGTACTCTCCATATAATAATAACAGGCTGCACTGTGGTACTCTCCATATAATAACAACAGGCTGCACTGTGGTACTCTCCATATAATAACAACAGGCTGCACTGTGGTACTCTCCATATAATAATAACAGGCTGCATTGTGGTACTCTCCATATAATAACAGGCTGCACTGTGGTTCTCTCCATATAATAATAACAGGCTGCACTGTGGTACTCTCCATATGATAATAACAGGCTGCACTGTGGTACTCTCCATATAATAACAACAGGCTGCATTGTGGTACTCTCCATATAATAATAACAGGCTGCATTGTGGTACTCTCCATATGATAATAACAGGCTGCATTGTGGTTCTCTCCATATAAGAACAACATGCTGCATTGTGGTACTCTCCATATGATAATAACAGGCTGCATTGTGGTACTCTCCATATGATAATAACAGGCTGCATTGTGGTACTCTCCATATGATAATAACAGGCTGCATTGTGGTACTCTCCATATGATAATAACAGGCTGCATTGTGGTACTCTCCATATGATAATAACAGGCTGCATTGTGGTACTCTCCATATGATAATAACAGGCTGCATTGTGTACTCTCCATATGATAATAACAGGCTGCATTGTGGTACTCTCCATATAATAATAACAGGCTGCATTGTGGTACTCTCCATATGATAACAGGCTGCATTGTGGTACTCTCCATATGATAATAACAGGCTGCATTGTGGTTCTCTCCATATAAGAACAACATGCTGCATTGTGGTACTCTCCATATGATAATAACAGGCTGCATTGTGGTACTCTCCATATGATAATAACAGGCTGCATTGTGGTACTCTCCATATGATAATAACAGGCTGCATTGTGGTACTCTCCATATGATAATAACAGGCTGCATTGTGGTACTCTCCATATGATAATAACAGGCTGCATTGTGGTACTCTCCATGTAATAATAACAACAGGCTGCATTGTGGTACTCTCCATATAATAATAACAGACTGCATTGTGGTACTCTCCATATAATAACAACAACAGGCTGCGTGCATTGTGGTACTCTCCATATAATAATAACAGGCTGCATTGTGGTACTCTCCATATAATTATCAAAGGCTGCATTGTGGTACTCTCCATGGTATCCGTTCACATGGTCGACCATGTCATGGTCGACAGTCATTAGGTCGACCACTATTGGTCGACATTGACATGGTCGACATGGACACATGGTCGACACATGAAAATGGTCGCCATATGAAAGGTCGACACATGAAAAGGTCGACATGAGTTTTTTAACTTTTTTTTCTTTTGGGGAACTTTTCCATACTTTACGATCCACGTGGACTACGATTGGAACGGTAATCTGTGCCGAGCGAAGCGGTAGCGGAGCGAAGGCACCATGTCCGAAGCATGGCGAGCCATGCGAGGGGACGCGGTGCACTAATTGGGGTTCCCAGTCACTTTACGCAAAAAACGACACCAAAAAAAGATAAAAAAACTCATGTCGACCTTTTCATGTGTCGACCATGTGTCCATGTCGACCAATAGTGGTCGACCTAATGACTGTCGACCATAACATGGTCGACCATTCATACCGTAACCACTCTCCATATAATTATCACAGGCTGCATTGTGGTACTCTCCATATGATAATAACAGGCTGCATTGTGGTACTCTCCATATAATAATAACAGGCTGCACTGTGGTACTCTCCATATAATAATAACAGGCTGCATTGTGGTACTCTCCATATAATAATAACAGGCTGCACTGTGGTACTCTCCATATAATAATAACAGGCTGCATTGTGGTACTCTCCATATAATAATAACAGGCTGCATTGTGGTACTCTCCATATAATAATAACAACAGGCTGCACTGTGGTACTCTCCATATAATAATAACAGGCTGCACTGTGGTACTCTCCATATAATAATAACAACAGGCTGCACTGTGGTACTCTCCATATGATAATAACAGGCTGCATTGTGGTACTCTCCATATAATAATAACAGGCTGCATTGTGGTACTCTCCATATAATAACAACATGCTGCATTGTGGTACTCTCCATATAATAATAACAGGCTGCACTGTGGTACTCTCCATATAATAATAACAACAGGCTGCACTGTGGTACTCTCCATATAATAATAACATACTGCACTGTGGTACTCTCCATATAATAATAACAGGCTGCATTATGGTACTCTCCATATGATAATAACAGGCTGCATTATGGTACTCTCCATATAATAATAACAGGCTGCACTGTGGTACTCTCCAAATAATAACAACATGCTGCATTGTGGTACTCTCCATATGATAATAACAGGCTGCATTATGGTACTCTCCATATAATAATAACAGGCTGCACTGTGGTACTCTCCATATAATAATAACAGGCTGCACTGTGGTACTCTCCATATAATAACAACAGGTTGCAGTATGGCTCCCCATATAATAATAACAGGCTGCATTGTGGTACTCGCCATATAATAATAACAGGCTGCATTGTGGTACTCTCCATATAATAACAGGCTGCACTGTGGTACTCTCCATATAATAATAACAGGCTGCACTGTGGTACTCTCCATATGATAATAACAGGCTGCACTGTGGTACTCTCCATATAATAACAACAGGCTGCATTGTGGTACTCTCCATATAATAATAACAGGCTGCACTGTGGTACTCTCCATATAATAATAACAGGCTGCATTGTGGTACTCTCCATATGATAATAACAGGCTGCATTGTGGTTCTCTCCATATAAGAACAACATGCTGCATTGTGGTACTCTCCATATGATAATAACAGGCTGCATTGTGGTACTCTCCATATAATAATAACAGGCTGCATTGTGGTACTCTCCATATGATAATAACAGGCTGCATTGTGGTACTCTCCATATGATAATAACAGGCTGCATTGTGGTACTCTCCATATGATAATAACAGGCTGCATTGTGGTACTCTCCATATGATAATAACAGGCTGCATTGTGGTACTCTCCATATGATAATAACAGGCTGCATTGTGGTACTCTCCATTTAATAATAACAGGCTGCATTGTGGTACTCTCCATATGATAATAACAGGCTGCATTGTGGTACTCTCCATATAATAATAACAGGCTGCACTGTGGTACTCTCCATATAAAAATAACAGGCTGCATTATGGTACTCTCCATATGATAATAACAGGCTGCATTGTGGTACTCTCCATATGATAATAACAGGCTGCATTGTGGTACTCTCCATATGATAATAACAGGCTGCATTGTGGTACTCTCCATATGATAATAACAGGCTGCACTGTGGTACTCTCCATATGATAATAACTGGCTGCATTGTGGTACTCTCCATATAATAATAACAGGCTGCATTGTGTTACTCTCCATATGATAATAACAGGCTGCATTGTGGTACTCTCCATATGATAACAACAGGCTGCATTGTGGTACTCTCCATATAATAACAACAGGCTGCACTGTGGTACTCTCCATATAATAATAACAGGCTGCACTGTGGTACTCTCCATATAATAATAACAGGCTGCACTGTGGTACTCTCCATATAATAATAACAGGCTGCATTGTGGTACTCTCCATATGACAATAACAGGCTGCATTGTGGTACTCTCCATATAATAATAACAGGCTGCATTGTGGTACTCTCCATATAATAACAACATGCTGCATTGTGGTACTCTCCATATAATAATAACAGGCTGCACTGTGGTACTCTCCATATAATAATAACAACAGGCTGCACTGTGGTACTCTCCATATAATAATAACAGGCTGCATTGTGGTACTCTCCATATGATAATAACAGGCTGCATTGTGGTTCTCTCCATATAAGAACAACATGCTGCATTGTGGTACTCTCCATATGATAATAACAGGCTGCATTGTGGTACTCTCCATATAATAATAACAGGCTGCATTGTGGTACTCTCCATATGATAATAACAGGCTGCATTGTAATACTCTCCATATGATAATAACAGGCTGCATTGTGGTACTCTCCATATAATAATAACAGGCTGCATTGTGGTACTCTCCATATGATAATAACAGGCTGCATTGTGGTACTCTCCATATGATAATAACAGGCTGCATTGTGGTACTCTCCATATGATAATAACAGGCTGCATTGTGGTACTCTCCATTTAATAATAACAGGCTGCACTTTGGTACTCTCCATATGATAATAACAGGCTGCACTGTGGTACTCTCCATATGATAATAACAGGCTGCACTGTGGTACTCTCCATATAATAATAACAGGCTGCATTGTGGTACTCTCCATATAATAATAACAGGCTGCATTATGGTACTCTCCATATAATAATAACTGGCTGCATTGTGGTACTCTCCATATAATAATAACAGGCTGCATTGTGGTACTCTCCATATAATAATAACAGGCTGCATTGTGGTACTCTCCATATGATAATAACAGGCTGCATTGTAATACTCTCCATATGATAATAACAGGCTGCATTGTGGTACTCTCCATATAATAATAACAGGCTGCATTATGGTACTCTCCATATGATAATAACAGGCTGCATTGTGGTACTCTCCATATGATAATAACAGGCTGCATTGTGGTACTCTCCATATGATAATAACAGGCTGCATTGTGGTACTCTTCATTTAATAATAACAGGCTGCACTGTGGTACTCTCCATATGATAATAACAGGCTGCACTGTGGTACTCTCCATATGATAATAACAGGCTGCACTGTGGTACTCTCCATATGATAATAACAGGCTGCATTGTGGTACTCTCCATATAATAATAACAGGCTGCATTGTGGTACTCTCCATATAATAATAACTGGCTGCATTGTGGTACTCTCCATATAATAATAACAGGCTGCATTGTGGTACTCTCCATATAATAATAACAGGCTGCATTGTGGTACTCTCCATATAATAATAACAGGCTGCATTGTGGTACTCTCCATATAATAATAACAGGCTGCATTGTGGTACTCTCCATATAATAATAACAGGCTGCATTGTGGTACTCTCCATATAATAACAACATGCTGCATTGTGGTACTCTCCATATAATAATAACAGGCTGCATTGTGGTACTCTCCATGTAATAATAACAGGCTGCACTGTGGTACTCTCCATATAATAACAACATGCTGCATTGTGGTACTCTCCATATAATAATAACAGGCTGCATTGTGGTACTCTCCATATAATAATAACAGGCTGCATTGTGGTACTCTCCATGTAATAATAACAACAGGCTGCATTGTGGTACTCTCCATATAATAATAACAGACTGCATTGTGGTACTCTCCATATAATAACAACAACAGGCTGCATTGTGGTACTCTCCATATAATAATAACAGGCTGCATTGTGGTACTCTCCATGGTATCCGTTCACATGGTCGACCATGTCATGGTCGACAGTCATTAGGTCGACCACTATTGGTCGACATTGACATGGTCGACATGGACACATGGTCGACACATGAAAATGGTCGCCATATGAAAGGTCGACACATGAAAAGGTCGACATGAGTTTTGTAACTTTTTTTTCTTTTGGGGAACTTTTCCATACTTTACGATCCACGTGGACTACGATTGGAACGGTAATCTGTGCCGAGCGAAGCGGTAGCGGAGCGAAGGCACCATGCCCGAAGCATGGCGAGCGAAGCGAGCCATGCGAGGGGACGCGGTGCACTAATTGGGGTTCCCAGTCACTTGACGCAAAAAACGACACCAAAAAAAGATAAAAAAACTCATGTCGACCTTTTCATGTGTCGACCATGTGTCCATGTCGACCAATAGTGGTCGACCTAATGACTGTCGACCATAACATGGTCGACCATTCATACCGTAACCACTCTCCATATAATTATCACAGGCTGCATTGTGGTATTCTCCATATGATAATAACAGGCTGCATTGTGGTACTCTCCATATAATAATAACAGGCTGCACTGTGGTACTCTCCATATAATAATAACTGGCTGCACTGTGGTACTCTCCATATAATAATAACAGGCTGCATTGTGGTACTCTCCATATAATAATAACAGGCTGCATTGTGGTACTCTCCATATAATAATAACAGGCTGCATTGTGGTACTCTCCATATAATAATAACAGGCTGCATTGTGGTACTCTCCATATAATAATAACAGGCTGCATTGTGGTACTCTCCATATGATAATAACAGGCTGCATTGTGGTACTCTCCATGTAATAACAACATGCTGCATTGTGGTACTCTCCATATAATAACAACATGCTGCACTGTGGAACTCTCCATATAATAATAACAGGCTGCACTGTGGTACTCTCCATATAATAATAACAACAGGCTGCACTGTGGTACTCTCCATATAATAATAACAACAGGCTGCACTGTGGTACTCTCCATATAATAATAACAACAGGCTGCACTGTGGTACTCTCCATATAATAATAACAACAGGCTGCACTGTGGTACTCTCCATATAATAATAACAGGCTGCATTGTGGTACTCTCCATATAATAACAACTAGCTGCATTGTGGTACTCTCCATATAATAATAACTGGCTGCATTGTGGTACTCTCCATATAATAACAACAGGCTGTATTGTGGTACTCTCCATATAATAATAACAGGCTGCACTGTGGTACTTTCCATATGATAATAACAGGCTGCATTGTGGTACTCTCCATATAATAATAACAGGCTGCATTGTGGTACTCTCCATATAATAACAACATGCTACATTGTGGTACTCTCCATATAATAATAACAGGCTGCACTGTGGTACTCTCCATATAATAATAACAACAGGCTGCACTGTGGTACTCTCCATATAATAATAACATACTGCACTGTGGTACTCTCCATATAATAATAACAGGCTGCATTATGGTACTCTCCATATAATAATAACAGGCTGCATTATGGTACTCTCCATATAATAATAACAGGCTGCACTGTGGTACTCTCCATATAATAACAACATGCTGCATTGTGGTACTCTCCATATGATAAGAACAGGCTGCATTATGGTACTCTCCATATAATAATAACAACAGGCTGCACTGTGGTACTCTCCATATAATAATAACAGGCTGCACTGTGGTACTCTCCATATAATAACAACAGGCTGCAGTATGGCTCCCCATATAATAATAGCAGGCTGCATTATGGTACTCTCCATATGATAATAACAGGCTGCATTATGGTACTCTCCATATAATAATAACAGGCTGCACTGTGGTACTCTCCATATAATAACAACATGCTGCATTGTGGTACTCTCCATATGATAATAACAGGCTGCATTATGGTACTCTCCATATGATAATAACAGGCGCATTATGGTACTCTCCATATAATAATAACAGGCTGCACTGTGGTACTCTCCATATGATAATAACAGGCTGCATTATGGTACTCTCCATATAATAATAATAGGCTGCACTGTGGTACTCTCCATATAATAATAACAGGCTGCACTGTGGTACTCTCCATATAATAACAACAGGTTGCAGTATGGCTCCCCATATAATAACAGGCTGCACTGTGGTACTCTCCATATAATAATAACAGGTTGCATTGTGGTACTCTCCATATAATAATAACAGGCTGCATTGTGGTACTCTCCATATAATAATAACAGGCTGCATTGTGGTACTCTCCATGTAATAATAACAGGCTGCACTGTGGTACTCTCCATATAATAACAACATGCTGCATTGTGGTACTCTCCATATAATAATAACAGGCTGCATTGTGGTACTCTCCATATAATAATAACAGGCTGCACTGTGGTACTCTCCATATAATAATAACAGGCTGCATTGTGGTACTCTCCATGTAATAATAACAGGCTGCACTGTGGTACTCTCCATATAATAACAACATGCTGCACTGTGGTACTCTCCATATAATAATAACAGGCTGCACTGTGGTACTCTCCATATAATAACAACAGGCTGCACTGTGGTACTCTCCATATAATAACAACAGGCTGCACTGTGGTACTCTCCATATAATAATAACAGGCTGCATTGTGGTACTCTCCATATAATAACAGGCTGCACTGTGGTTCTCTCCATATAATAATAACAGGCTGCACTGTGGTACTCTCCATATGATAATAACAGGCTGCACTGTGGTACTCTCCATATAATAACAACAGGCTGCATTGTGGTACTCTCCATATAATAATAACAGGCTGCATTGTGGTACTCTCCATATGATAATAACAGGCTGCATTGTGGTTCTCTCCATATAAGAACAACATGCTGCATTGTGGTACTCTCCATATGATAATAACAGGCTGCATTGTGGTACTCTCCATATGATAATAACAGGCTGCATTGTGGTACTCTCCATATGATAATAACAGGCTGCATTGTGGTACTCTCCATATGATAATAACAGGCTGCATTGTGGTACTCTCCATATGATAATAACAGGCTGCATTGTGGTACTCTCCATATGATAATAACAGGCTGCATTGTGTACTCTCCATATGATAATAACAGGCTGCATTGTGGTACTCTCCATATAATAATAACAGGCTGCATTGTGGTACTCTCCATATGATAACAGGCTGCATTGTGGTACTCTCCATATGATAATAACAGGCTGCATTGTGGTTCTCTCCATATAAGAACAACATGCTGCATTGTGGTACTCTCCATATGATAATAACAGGCTGCATTGTGGTACTCTCCATATGATAATAACAGGCTGCATTGTGGTACTCTCCATATGATAATAACAGGCTGCATTGTGGTACTCTCCATATGATAATAACAGGCTGCATTGTGGTACTCTCCATATGATAATAACAGGCTGCATTGTGGTACTCTCCATGTAATAATAACAACAGGCTGCATTGTGGTACTCTCCATATAATAATAACAGACTGCATTGTGGTACTCTCCATATAATAACAACAACAGGCTGCGTGCATTGTGGTACTCTCCATATAATAATAACAGGCTGCATTGTGGTACTCTCCATATAATTATCAAAGGCTGCATTGTGGTACTCTCCATGGTATCCGTTCACATGGTCGACCATGTCATGGTCGACAGTCATTAGGTCGACCACTATTGGTCGACATTGACATGGTCGACATGGACACATGGTCGACACATGAAAATGGTCGCCATATGAAAGGTCGACACATGAAAAGGTCGACATGAGTTTTTTAACTTTTTTTTCTTTTGTGGAACTTTTCCATACTTTACGATCCACGTGGACTACGATTGGAACGGTAATCTGTGCCGAGCGAAGCGGTAGCGGAGCGAAGGCACCATGTCCGAAGCATGGCGAGCCATGCGAGGGGACGCGGTGCACTAATTGGGGTTCCCAGTCACTTTACGCAAAAAACGACACCAAAAAAAGATAAAAAAACTCATGTCGACCTTTTCATGTGTCGACCATGTGTCCATGTCGACCAATAGTGGTCGACCTAATGACTGTCGACCATAACATGGTCGACCATTCATACCGTAACCACTCTCCATATAATTATCACAGGCTGCATTGTGGTACTCTCCATATGATAATAACAGGCTGCATTGTGGTACTCTCCATATAATAATAACAGGCTGCACTGTGGTACTCTCCATATAATAATAACAGGCTGCATTGTGGTACTCTCCATATAATAATAACAGGCTGCACTGTGGTACTCTCCATATAATAATAACAGGCTGCATTGTGGTACTCTCCATATAATAATAACAGGCTGCATTGTGGTACTCTCCATATAATAATAACAACAGGCTGCACTGTGGTACTCTCCATATAATAATAACAGGCTGCACTGTGGTACTCTCCATATAATAATAACAACAGGCTGCACTGTGGTACTCTCCATATGATAATAACAGGCTGCATTGTGGTACTCTCCATATAATAATAACAGGCTGCATTGTGGTACTCTCCATATAATAACAACATGCTGCATTGTGGTACTCTCCATATAATAATAACAGGCTGCACTGTGGTACTCTCCATATAATAATAACAACAGGCTGCACTGTGGTACTCTCCATATAATAATAACATACTGCACTGTGGTACTCTCCATATAATAATAACAGGCTGCATTATGGTACTCTCCATATGATAATAACAGGCTGCATTATGGTACTCTCCATATAATAATAACAGGCTGCACTGTGGTACTCTCCAAATAATAACAACATGCTGCATTGTGGTACTCTCCATATGATAATAACAGGCTGCATTATGGTACTCTCCATATAATAATAACAGGCTGCACTGTGGTACTCTCCATATAATAATAACAGGCTGCACTGTGGTACTCTCCATATAATAACAACAGGTTGCAGTATGGCTCCCCATATAATAATAACAGGCTGCATTGTGGTACTCGCCATATAATAATAACAGGCTGCATTGTGGTACTCTCCATATAATAACAGGCTGCACTGTGGTACTCTCCATATAATAATAACAGGCTGCACTGTGGTACTCTCCATATGATAATAACAGGCTGCACTGTGGTACTCTCCATATAATAACAACAGGCTGCATTGTGGTACTCTCCATATAATAATAACAGGCTGCACTGTGGTACTCTCCATATAATAATAACAGGCTGCATTGTGGTACTCTCCATATGATAATAACAGGCTGCATTGTGGTTCTCTCCATATAAGAACAACATGCTGCATTGTGGTACTCTCCATATGATAATAACAGGCTGCATTGTGGTACTCTCCATATAATAATAACAGGCTGCATTGTGGTACTCTCCATATGATAATAACAGGCTGCATTGTGGTACTCTCCATATGATAATAACAGGCTGCATTGTGGTACTCTCCATATGATAATAACAGGCTGCATTGTGGTACTCTCCATATGATAATAACAGGCTGCATTGTGGTACTCTCCATTTAATAATAACAGGCTGCATTGTGGTACTCTCCATATGATAATAACAGGCTGCATTGTGGTACTCTCCATATAATAATAAAAGGCTGCACTGTGGTACTCTCCATATGATAATAACTGGCTGCATTGTGGTACTCTCCATATAATAATAACAGGCTGCATTGTGTTACTCTCCATATGATAATAACAGGCTGCATTGTGGTACTCTCCATATGATAACAACAGGCTGCATTGTGGTACTCTCCATATAATAACAACAGGCTGCACTGTGGTACTCTCCATATAATAATAACAGGCTGCACTGTGGTACTCTCCATATAATAATAACAGGCTGCACTGTGGTACTCTCCATATAATAATAACAGGCTGCATTGTGGTACTCTCCATATGACAATAACAGGCTGCATTGTGGTACTCTCCATATAATAATAACAGGCTGCATTGTGGTACTCTCCATATAATAACAACATGCTGCATTGTGGTACTCTCCATATAATAATAACAGGCTGCACTGTGGTACTCTCCATATAATAATAACAGGCTGCATTGTGGTACTCTCCATATGATAATAACAGGCTGCATTGTGGTTCTCTCCATATAAGAACAACATGCTGCATTGTGGTACTCTCCATATGATAATAACAGGCTGCATTGTGGTACTCTCCATATAATAATAACAGGCTGCATTGTGGTACTCTCCATATGATAATAACAGGCTGCATTGTAATACTCTCCATATGATAATAACAGGCTGCATTGTGGTACTCTCCATATAATAATAACAGGCTGCATTATGGTACTCTCCATATGATAATAACAGGCTGCATTGTGGTACTCTCCATATGATAATAACAGGCTGCATTGTGGTACTCTCCATATGATAATAACAGGCTGCATTGTGGTACTCTCCATTTAATAATAACAGGCTGCACTGTGGTACTCTCCATATGATAATAACAGGCTGCACTGTGGTACTCTCCATATAATAATAACAGGCTGCACTGTGGTACTCTCCATATAATAATAACAGGCTGCATTGTGGTACTCTCCATATAATAATAACAGGCTGCATTGTGGTACTCTCCATATAATAATAACAGGCTGCACTGTGGTACTCTCCATATAATAACAACATGCTGCATTGTGGTACTCTCCATATGATAAGAACAGGCTGCATTATGGTACTCTCCATATAATAATAACAACAGGCTGCACTGTGGTACTCTCCATATAATAATAACAGGCTGCACTGTGGTACTCTCCATATAATAACAACAGGTTGCAGTATGGCTCCCCATATAATAATAACAGGCTGCATTATGGTACTCTCCATATGATAATAACAGGCTGCATTATGGTACTCTCCATATAATAATAACAGGCTGCACTGTGGTACTCTCCATATAATAACCACATGCTGCATTGTGGTACTCTCCATATGATAATAACAGGCTGCATTATGGTACTCTCCATATGATAATAACAGGCGCATTATGGTACTCTCCATATAATAATAACAGGCTGCACTGTGGTACTCTCCATATGATAATAACAGGCTGCATTATGGTACTCTCCATATAATAATAACAGGCTGCACTGTGGTACTCTCCATATAATAATAACAGGCTGCACTGTGGTACTCTCCATATAATAACAACAGGTTGCAGTATGGCTCCCCATATAATAATAACAACAGGCTGCATTATGGTACTCTCCATATAATAATAACAGGCTGCATTGTGGTACTCTCCATATAATAATAACATGCTGCATTGTGGTACTCTCCATATAATAATAACAGGCTGCATTGTGGTACTCTCCATATAATAACAGGCTGCACTGTGGTACTCTCCATATAATAATAACAGGCTGCACTGTGGTACTCTCCATATGATAATAACAGGCTGCACTGTGGTACTCTCCATATAATAACAACAGGCTGCATTGTGGTACTCTCCATATAATAATAACAGGCTGCACTGTGGTACTCTCCATATAATAATAACAGGCTGCATTGTGGTACTCTCCATATGATAATAACAGGCTGCATTGTGGTTCTCTCCATATAAGAACAACATGCTGCATTGTGGTACTCTCTATATGATAATAACAGGCTGCATTGTGGTACTCTCCATATGATAATAACAGGCTGCATTGTGTACTCTCCATATGATAATAACATACTGCACTGTGGTACTCTCCATATAATAATAACAGGCTGCATTGTGGTACTCTCCATATGATAATAACAGGCTGCATTGTGGTACTCTCCATATGATAATAACAGGCTGCATTGTGGTACTCTCCATATAATAACAGGCTGCATTGTGGTACTCTCCATGTAATAATAACAACAGGCTGCATTGTGGTACTCTCCATATAATAATAACAGACTGCATTGTAGTACTCTCCATATAATAACAACAACAGGCTGCGTGCATTGTGGTACTCTCCATATAATAATAACAGGCTGCATTGTGGTACTCTCCATATAATTATCAAAGGCTGCATTGTGGTACTCTCCATGGTATCCGTTCACATGGTCGACCATGTCATGGTCGACAGTCATTAGGTCGACCACTATTGGTCGACATTGACATGGTCGACATGGACACATGGTCGACACATGAAAATGGTCGCCATATGAAAGGTCGACACATGAAAAGGTCGACATGAGTTTTTTAACTTTTTTTTCTATTGGGGAACTTTTCCATACTTTACGATCCACGTGGACTACGATTGGAACGGTAATCTGTGCCGAGCGAAGCGGTAGCGGAGCGAAGGCACCATGCCCGAAGCATGGCGAGCGAAGCGAGCCATGCGAGGGGACGCGGTGCACTAATTGGGGTTCCCAGTCACTTTACGCAAAAAACGACACCAAAAAAAGATAAAAAAACTCATGTCGACCTTTTGATGTGTCGACCATTTTCATGTGTCGACCATGTGTCCATGTCGACCAATAGTGGTCGACCTAATGACTGTCGACCATAACATGGTCGACCATTCATACCGTAACCACTCTCCATATAATTATCACAGGCTGCATTGTGGTACTCTCCATATGATAATAACAGGCTGCATTGTGGTACTCTCCATATAATAATAACAGGCTGCACTGTGGTACTCTCCATATAATAATAACAGGCTGCATTGTGGTACTCTCCATATAATAATAACAGGCTGCACTGTGGTACTCTCCATATAATAATAACAGGCTGCATTGTGGTACTCTCCATATAATAATAACAGGCTGCACTGTGGTACTCTCCATATAATAATAACAACAGGCTGCACTGTGGTACTCTCCATATAATAATAACAGGCTGCACTGTGGTACTCTCCATATAATAATAACAGGCTGCATTGTGGTACTCTCCATATAATAACAACATGCTGCATTGTGGTACTCTCCATATAATAATAACAGGCTGCACTGTGGTACTCTCCATATAATAATAACAACAGGCTGCACTGTGGTACTCTCCATATAATAATAACATACTGCACTGTGGTACTCTCCATATAATAATAACAGGCTGCATTATGGTACTCTCCATATGATAATAACAGGCTGCATTATGGTACTCTCCATATAATAATAACAGGCTGCACTGTGGTACTCTCCATATAATAACAACATGCTGCATTGTGGTACTCTCCATATGATAATAACAGGCTGCATTATGGTACTCTCCATATAATAATAACAGGCTGCACTGTGGTACTCTCCATATAATAATAACAGGCTGCACTGTGGTACTCTCCATATAATAACAACAGGTTGCAGTATGGCTCCCCATATAATAATAACAGGCTGCATTGTGGTACTCGCCATATAATAATAACAGGCTGCATTGTGGTACTCGCCATATAATAATAACAGGCTGCATTATGGTACTCTCCATATAATAATAACAGGCTGCATTGTGGTACTCTCCATATAATAATAACATGCTGCATTGTGGTACTCTCCATATAATAATAACAGGCTGCATTGTGGTACTCTCCATATAATAACAGGCTGCACTGTGGTACTCTCCATATAATAATAACAGGCTGCACTGTGGTACTCTCCATATGATAATAACAGGCTGCACTGTGGTACTCTCCATATAATAACAACAGGCTGCATTGTGGTACTCTCCATATAATAATAACAGGCTGCACTGTGGTACTCTCCATATAATAATAACAGGCTGCACTGTGGTACTCTCCATATGATAATAACAGGCTGCATTGTGGTTCTCTCCATATAAGAACAACATGCTGCATTGTGGTACTCTCCATATGATAATAACAGGCTGCATTATGGTACTCTCCATATAATAATAACAGGCTGCACTGTGGTACTCTCCATATAATAATAACAGGCTGCACTGTGGTACTCTCCATATAATAACAACAGGTTGCAGTATGGCTCCCCATATAATAATAACAGGCTGCATTGTGGTACTCTCCATATAATAATAACAGGCTGCATTGTGGTACTCTCCATATAATAATAACAGGCTGCATTGTGGTACTCTCCATATAATAATAACAGGCTGCATTGTGGTACTCTCCATATAATAATAACAGGCTGCATTGTGGTACTCTCCATATAATAATAACAGGCTGCACTGTGGTACTCTCCATATAATAACAGGCTGCACTGTGGTACTCTCCATATAATAATAACAGGCTGCACTGTGGTACTCTCCATATAATAACAACAGGCTGCATTGTGGTACTCTCCATATAATAATAATAACAGGCTGCACTGTGGTACTCTCCATATAATAATAACAGGCTGCATTGTGGTACTCTCCATATGATAATAACAGGCTGCATTGTGGTTCTCTCCATATAAGAACAACATGCTGCATTGTGGTACTCTCCATATGATAATAACAGGCTGCATTGTGGTACTCTCCATATAATAATAACAGGCTGCATTGTGGTACTCTCCATATGATAATAACAGGCTGCATTGTGGTACTCTCCATATGATAATAACAGGCTGCATTGTGGTACTCTCCATATAATAATTACAGGCTGCATTGTGGTACTCTCCATATGATAATAACAGGCTGCATTGTGGTACTCTCCATATGATAATAACAGGCTGCATTGTGGTACTCTCCATTTAATAATAACAGGCTGCACTGTGGTACTCTCCATATGATAATAACAGGCTGCACTGTGGTACTCTCCATATAATAATAACAGGCTGCACTGTGGTACTCTCCATATGATAATAACAGGCTGCATTGTGGTACTCTCCATATGATAATAACAGGCTGCATTGTGGTACTCTCCATATGATAATAACAGGCTGCATTGTGGTACTCTCCATATAATAATAACAGGCTGCACTGTGTTACTCTCCATATGATAATAACAGGCTGCACTGTGGTACTCTCCATATAATAATAACTGGCTGCATTGTGGTACTCTCCATATGATAATAACAGGCTGCATTGTGTTACTCTCCATATGATAATAACAGGCTGCACTGTGGTACTCTCCATATGATAACAACAGGCTGCACTGTGGTACTCTCCATATGATAACAACATGCTGCACTGTGGTACTCTCCATATAATAACAACAGGCTGCACTGTGGTACTCTCCATATAATAACAACAGGCTGCACTGTGGTACTCTCCATATAATAACAACAGGCTGCACTGTGGTACTCTCCATATAATAACAACAGGCTGCACTGTGGTACTCTCCATATGATAACAACAGACTGCACTGTGGTACTCTCCATATGATAACAACAGGCTGCACTGTGGTACTCTCCATATGATACCAACAGGCTGCACTGTGGTACTCTCCATATGATAACAACAGGCTGCACTGTGGTACTCTCCATATGATAACAACAGGCTGCACTGTGGTACTCTCCATATGATAACAACAGGCTGCACTGTGGTACTCTCCATATGATAACAACAGGCTGCACTGTGGTACTCTCCATATGATAACAACAGGCTGCACTGTGGTACTCTCCATATGATAACAACAGGCTGCACTGTGGTACTCTCCATATGATAACAACAGGCTGCACTGTGGTACTCTCCATATGATAACAACAGGCTGCACTGTGGTACACTCCATATGATAACAACAGGCTGCACTGTGGTACTCTCCATATGATAACAACAGGCTGCACTGTGGTACTCTCCATATGATAACAACAGGCTGCACTGTGGTACTCTCCATATGATAACAACAGGCTGCACTGTGGTACTCTCCATATGATAACAACAGGCTGCACTGTGGTACTCTCCATATGATAACAACAGGCTGCACTGTGGTACTCTCCATATGATAACAACAGGCTGCACTGTGGTACTCTCCATATGATAATAACAGGCTGCACTGTGGTACTCTCCATATGGTAATAACAGGCTGCACTGTGGTACTCTCCATATGGTAATAACAGGCTGCACTGTGGTACTCTCCATATGGTAATAACAGGCTGCACTGTGGTACTCTCCATATAATAATAACAGGCTGCATTGTGGTACTCTCCATATAATAATAACAGGCTGCATTGTGGTACTCTCCATATAATAATAACAGGCTGCATTGTGGTACTCTCCATATGATAATAACAGGCTGCACTGTGGCTTCACAGTCACTTACCTCTCTGCGTTATCCCGGGTCAGATTGACGGCAGCTTCAGTCTTATCAACGGCAATGAGTCGCGCCTAGAATACAGACATGAGACGCTATTCATACGAGTGGGGGGTGTGAGAGGTCTCCTCACAGGTAAATAACACGCACCCTTCCCCCATATACACCTGTGATCACACCATAACCCCATACCGCTATCCTGGAGACTCCGCTGCTGTCTGAGTATGGCGGAGAGGACTCCCTGGTGATACACAGTGCTGCCCCCCTCCCCCATAAACTCCTGTGATCACACCATAACCCCATACCGCTATCCTGGAGACTCCGCTGCTGTCTGAGTATGGCGGAGAGGACTCCCTGGTGATACACAGTGCTGCCCCCCTCCCCCATACACACCTGTGATCACACCATAACCCCATACCGCTATCCTGGAGACTCCGCTGCTGTCAGAGTATGGCGGGGAGGACTCCCTGGTGATACACAGTGCTGCCCCCCTCCCCCATATACACCTGTGATCACACCATAACCCCATACCGCTATCCTGGAGACTCCGCTGCTGTCTGAGTATGGTGGAGAGGACTCCCTGGTGATACACAGTGCTGCCCCCCTCCCCCATATACACCTGTGATCACACCATAACCCCATACCGCTATCCTGGAGACTCCGCTGCTGTCTGAGTATGGCGGAGAGGACTCCCTGGTGATACACAGTGCTGCCCCCCTCCCCCATATACTCCTGTGATCACACCATAACCCCATACCGCTATCCTGGAGACTCCGCTGCTGTCTGAGTATGGCGGAGAGGACTCCCTGGTGATACACAGTGCTGCCCCCCTCCCCCATATACACCTGTGATCACACCATAACCCCATACCGCTATCCTGGAGACTCCGCTGCTGTCTGAGTATGGCGGAGAGGACTCCCTGGTGATACACAGTGCTGCCCCCCTCCCCCATAAACTCCTGTGATCACACCATAACCCCATACCGCTATCCTGGAGA
Organism: Pseudophryne corroboree; assembly: GCF_028390025.1. Classification (NCBI taxonomy): domain Eukaryota; kingdom Metazoa; phylum Chordata; class Amphibia; order Anura; family Myobatrachidae; genus Pseudophryne; species Pseudophryne corroboree. Next base: position 472,378,127 of record NC_086452.1, on the reverse strand, counting down.
CTCCGCTGCTGTCTGAGTATGGCGGAGAGGACTCCCTGGTGATACACAGTGCTGCCCCCCTCCCCCATATACACCTGTGATCACACCATAACCCCATACCGCTATCCTGGAGACTCCGCTGCTGTCTGAGTATGGCGGAGAGGACTCCCTGGTGATACACAGTGCTGCCCCCCTCCCCCATACACACCTGTGATCACACCATAACCCCATACCGCTATCCTGGAGACTCCGCTGCTGTCTGAGTATGGCGGAGAGGACTCCCTGGTGATACACAGTGCTGCCCCCCTCCCCCATACACACCTGTGATCACACCATAACCCCATACCGCTATCCTGGAGACTCCGCTGCTGTCAGAGTATGGCGGGGAGGACTCCCTGGTGATACACAGTGCTGCCCCCCTCCCCCATATACACCTGTGATCACACCATAACCCCATACCGCTATCCTGGAGACTCCGCTGCTGTCTGAGTATGGCGGAGAGGACTCCCTGGTGATACACAGTGCTGCCCCCCTCCCCCATATACACCTGTGATCACACCATAACCCCATACCGCTATCCTGGAGACTCCGCTGCTGTCTGAGTATGGCGGAGAGGACTCCCTGGTGATACACAGTGCTGCCCCCCTCCCCCATAAACTCCTGTGATCACACCATAACCCCATACCGCTATCCTGGAGACTCCGCTGCTGTCTGAGTATGGCGGAGAGGACTCCCTGGTGATACACAGTGCTGCCCCCCTCCCCCATACACACCTGTGATCACACCATAACCCCATACCGCTATCCTGGAGACTCCGCTGCTGTCTGAGTATGGCGGAGAGGACTCCCTGGTGATACACAGTGCTGCCCCCCTCCCCCATACACACCTGTGATCACACCATAACCCCATACCGCTATCCTGGAGACTCCGCTGCTGTCCGAGTATGGCGGGGAGGACTCCCTGGTGATACACAGTGCTGCCCCCCTCCCCCATATACACCTGTGATCACACCATAACCCCATACCGCTATCCTGGAGACTCCGCTGCTGTCTGAGTATGGAGGAGAGGACTCCCTGGTGATACACAGTGCTGCCCCCCTCCCCCATATACACCTGTGATCACACCATAACCCCATACCGCTATCCTGGAGACTCCGCTGCTGTCTGAGTATGGAGGAGAGGACTCCCTGGTGATACACAGTGCTGCCCCCCTCCCCCATATACACCTGTGATCACACCATAACCCCATACCGCTATCCTGGAGACTCCGCTGCTGTCTGAGTATGGCGGGGAGGACTCCCTGGTGATACACAGGCGTTGGGTGTTTTCTCCATCTCCCCAGGCAGCGAGCGGCACTTACCTGAGGAATGCTCCGGAGTAGCGCCAAAGACACGGCTCCCGATCCACAGCCAACCTCTAGTATCGTGGCCTCCGCAGAACGGCGCAGCACCGCGCAGTCAGCCACCACCAATCCCACCAGTTCCTGAATATGACACAAAGGGGTGACGTCACGCAGAGCAACGGGTCTGATAGCTCAATCTCAGCCCAAAGGCACCTAACACTCCAGGTGTTAAGGATATTCATGCGCGAGTACACGTGGCTTACTTAGTACATTAATCAGTCTGATTTAACGATGCGTGGTCAATCATGGACCGCTTTAATACCTGGACTGTTAGGGAGCTCGGAACCACGGACTAGACAATGTTTACAATGAACCTGCGACATGTGATTAGGAGGGTACACACCGCACAATTACCGGGGAGAGGCCGCTCACACACAGACTACCACAACAGCGGCATTTACACCGTGCATCAGACAAATGGCGTGGCCCTCATATCAAGAGCTCGCGCCACTGGTCTTATCCATCAGAAATCAGCCAGACACATACTGCAGAGGGACGAGTATATTAATATGACGTATGTGACCCTCAATGTCCCAGACATATACTGTAATACACGACACAGAGCGGCAGATGCCGTGTAACGTGAGCTGCCGTCCTGCTTCATCACTGCACACGGATCTGCCAGCGATGGTACGCGGATTCTGCTGACACCTGTCACCCGTTCTGTGATTTACACACCAAGTACACCCGGAATGTGACCTGCAGGCTGCTGCTCCTATCCCTGCAGTGTCGCCCGTTCTGTGACTTACACACAGAGTACACCCGGAATGTGACCCGCAGGCTGCTGCTCCTATCCCTGCAGTGTCGCCCGTTCTGTGACTTACACACAGAGTACACCCGGAATGTGACCCGCAGGCTGCTGCTCCTATCCCTGCAGTGTCGCCCGTTCTGTGACTTACACACCAAGTACACCCGGAATGTGACCCGCAGGCTGCTGCCCTGGCTCCAATCCCTGCAGTGTCGCCAGTTCTGTGACTTACACACCAAGTACACCCGGAATGTGACCCGCAGGCTGCTGCCCTGGCTCCAATCCCTGCAGTGTCGCCCGTTCTGTGACTTACACACCAAGTACACCCGGAATGTGACCTGCAGGCTGCTGCTCCTATCCCTGCAGTGTCGCCCGTTCTGTGACTTACACACCAAGTACACCCGGAATGTGACCCGCAGGCTGCTGCCCTGGCTCCAATCCCTGCAGTGTCGCCCGTTCTGTGACTTACACACCAAGTACACCCGGAATGTGACCCGCAGGCTGCTGCCCTGGCTCCAATCCCTGCAGTGTCGCCCGTTCTGTGACTTACACACCAAGTACACCCGGAATGTGACCCGCAGGCTGCTGCCCTGGCTCCAATCCCTGCAGTGTCGCCCGTTCTGTGACTTACACACCAAGTACACCCGGAATGTGACCCGCAGGCTGCTGCCCTGGCTCCAATCCCTGCAGTGTCGCCCGTTCTGTGACTTACACACCAAGTACACCCGGAATGTGACCTGCAGGCTGCTGCTCCTATCCCTGCAGTGTCGCCCGTTCTGTGACTTACACACCAAGTACACCCGGAATGTGACCTGCAGGCTGCTGCCCTGGCTCCAATCCCTGCAGTGTCGCCCGTTCTGTGACTTACACACCAAGTACACCCGGAATGTGACCCGCAGGCTGCTGCCCTGGCTCCAATCCCTGCAGTGTCGCCCGTTCTGTGACTTACACACCAAGTACACCCGGAATGTGACCCGCAGGCTGCTGCCCCGGCTCCAATCCCTGCAGTGTCGCCTGTTCTGTGACTTACACACCAAGTACACCCGGAATGTGACCCGCAGGCTGCTGCCCTGGCTCCAATCCCTGCAGTGTCGCCCGTTCTGTGACTTACACACCAAGTACACCCGGAATGTGACCTGCAGGCTGCTGCTCCTATCCCTGCAGTGTCGCCCGTTCTGTGACTTACACACCAAGTACACCCGGAATGTGACCTGCAGGCTGCTGCCCCGGCTCCTATCCCTGCAGTGTCGCCCGTTCTGTGACTTACACACCAAGTACACCCGGAATGTGACCCGCAGGCTGCTGCCCTGGCTCCAATCCCTGCAGTGTCGCCCGTTCTGTGACTTACACACCAAGTACACCCGGAATGTGACCCGCAGGCTGCTGCCCCGGCTCCTCATCCCTGCAGTGTCGCCCGTTCTGTGACTTACACACCAAGTACACCCGGAATGTGACCCGCAGGCTGCTGCCCCGGCTCCGCATCCCTGCAGTGTCGCCCGTTCTGTGACTTACCCCAAGTACACCCGGAATGTGACCCGCAGGCTGCTGCCCCGGCTCCGCATCCCTGCAGTGTCGCCCGTTCTGAGACTTACCCCAAGTACACCCGGAATGTGACAAGCAGGCTGCTGCCTCGGCTCCTCATCCCTACAGTGGAGCCCCAAGTACACCCGGAATGTGACCCGGCTCCTCATCCCTGCAGTGTCGCCCGTTCTGAGACTTACCCCAAGTACACCCGGAATGTGACAAGCAGGCTGCTGCCTCGGCTCCTCATCCCTACAGTGGAGCCCCAAGTACACCCGGAATGTGACCCGGCTCCTCATCCCTGCAGTGTCGCCCGTTCTGTGTCGCCCGTTCTGTGACTTACACACCAAGTACACCCGGAATGTGACCCGCAGGCTGCTGCCCCGGCTCCGCATCCCGGAATGTGACCCGGCTCCTCATCCCTGCAGTGTCGCCCGTTCTGTGACTTACACACCAAGTACACCCGGAATGTGACCCGCAGGCTGCTGCCCCGGCTCCGCATCCCTGCAGTGTCGCCCGTTCTGTGACTTACCCCAAGTACACCCGGAATGTGACCCGCAGGCTGCTGCCCCGGCTCCGCATCCCTGCAGTGTCGCCCGTTCTGTGACTTACCCCAAGTACACCCGGAATGTGACCCGCAGGCTGCTGCCCCGGCTCCGCATCCCTGCAGTGTCGCCCGTTCTGAGACTTACCCCAAGTACACCCGGAATGTGACCCGCAGGCTGCTGCCTCGGCTCCTCATCCCTACAGTGGAGCCCCAAGTACACCCGGAATGTGACCCGCAGGCTGCTGCCCCGGCTCCTCATCCCTGCAGTGTCGCCCGTTCTGTGACTTACACACCAAGTACACCCGGAATGTGACCCGCAGGCTGCTGCCCCGGCTCCTCATCCCTGCAGTGTCGCCCGTTCTGTGACTTACACACCAAGTACACCCGGAATGTGACCCGCAGGCTGCTGCCCCGGCTCCTCATCCCTGCAGTGTCGCCCGTTCTGTGACTTACACACCAAGTACACCCGGAATGTGACCCGCAGGCTGCTGCCCCGGCTCCTCATCCCTGCAGTGTCGCCCGTTCTGTGACTTACTACCACAACCCGCATTTTCCCTGTAGGGTAACATCTCCCGCCTCCTCTTACCTCTGTCTCTGGCCGTGGGATGAACACAGGAGGTCTCATTTGTAACGTCATGTCCAAGAAATCCCACTCCCCAATAATGTACTGGACAGGGACCCTGTAACGGGGGGTAACATACGGTTACTGGGGTACTATGCAGTGGTTGTGAGATATTGTGACACCCACACTGGCAGACAACACCCTGATCTCACCCGCTTCTGATGTGGAAACTGCACCAGGGGCTGGAAATACAAACCCCAGACACTGTACAGGAGTCAGAGCAGAGACAGCGGAGCTGTAGGGTAAGTGGGTGTAACATGGGTGATAACAGGCCAGTATGGGAAACACTGTGACCCAGGGGGTGACTGTCCGTCTATATGTTACTGTCAAACACAGTCCTGTGCGTGTCGGCAGCGTTGCGTCACAGTCCTGTGTGTGTCGGTAGCGCTGTGTCACAGTCCTGTGCATTCCGGCAGCACTGTGTCATAGTCGTGTGTGTCGGCAGCGCTGCGTTACAGTACTGTTTGTGTTGGTAGCGCTGTGTCACAGTCCTGTGTGTGTTGGCAGCGCTGCGTCATAGTCCTGTGTGTGTCGGCAGGGTTTCGTCACAGTCCTGTGTGTGCTGGGAGTATAATCACCTTCTCAGGCGCTCCTGTGCCATTCCCTCTATGAGCGTCAGCTGTTCTGCCGAGATGTGGGAACGGGACAGGTGTGAAGGCATGCTGTGAAACTGCGGGTGACAAAGAACATCACAAGAACCAGTCAGAGCACACTGTACATATATGAGCCGTAGTGACCTGTGCCCTGACCAGGGCGAGATCACACCTGGAAGAGAGGAGGCGACGGATCATCATATAATAAGAATTTACTTACCGATAATTCTATTTCTCGTAGTCCGTAGTGGATGCTGGGACTTCCGTAAGGACCATGGGGAATAGCGGATCCGCAGGAGACTAGGCACAAAAAGTAAAAGCTTTAGGATCAGGTGGTGTGCACTGGCTCCTCCCCCTATGACCCTCCTCCAAGCCTCAGTTAGGATACTGTGCCCGGACGAGCGTACACAATAAGGAAGGATTTTGAATCCCGGGTAAGACTCATACCAGCCACACCAATCACACTGTACAACTTGTGATCTGAACCCAGTTAACAGTATGATAACAACGAAGGAGCCTCTGAAAAGATGGCTCACAACAACAATAACCCGATTTTTGTAACAATAACTATGTACAAGTAATGCAGACAATCCGCACTAGGGATGGGCGCCCAGCATCCACTACGGACTATGAGAAATAGATTTATCGGTAAGTAAATTCTTATTTTCTCTGACGTCCTAGTGGATGCTGGGACTTCCGTAAGGACCATGGGGATTATACCAAAGCTCCCAAACGGGCGGGAGAGTGCGGATGACTCTGCAGCACCGAATGAGAGAACTCCAGGTCCTCCTCAGCCAGGGTATCAAATTTGTAAAATTTTGCAAACGTGTTTGCCCCTGACCAAGTAGCCGCTCGGCAAAGTTGTAAAGCCGAGACCCCTCGGGCAGCAGCCCAAGATGAGCCCACTTTTCTTGTGGAATGGGCTTTAACAGATTTTGGCTGTGGCAGTCCTGCCACAGAATGTGCAAGCTGAATTGTACTACAAATCCAACGAGCAATCGTCTGCTTAGAAGCAGGAGCACCCAGCTTGTTGGGTGCATACAGGATAAACAGCGAGTCAGATTTTCTGACTCCAGCTGTCCTGGAAACATATATTTTCAGGGCCCTGACTACGTCCAACAACTTGGAGTCCTCCAAGTCCCTAGTAGCCGCAGGCACCACAATAGGCTGGTTCATGTGAAACGCTGAAACCACCTTAGGGAGAAATTGAGGACGAGTCCTCAATTCTGCTCTGTCTGAATGAAAAATTAGGTAAGGGCTTTTATATGACAAAGCCGCCATTTCTGAGACACGCCTGGCTGACGCCAGAGCTAACAGCATGACCACCTTCCATGTGAGATATTTTAATTCCACAGTGGTGAGTGGTTCAAACCAATGTAATTTTAGGAACCCTAAAACTACATTGAGATCCCAAGGTGCCACTGGTGGCACAAAAGGAGGTTGTATATGCAGTACCCCCTTGACAAACGTCTGAACTTCAGGCAATGAAGCCAGTTCTTTCTGGAAGAAGATCGACAGGGCCGAAGTTTGAACCTTAATGGATCCTAATTTTAGGCCCATAGACAGTCCTGCTTGCAGGAAATGCAGGAAACGACCCAGTTGAAATTCCTCTGTGGGGGCCTTCTTAGCCTCACACCAGGAAACATATTTTCGCCAAATGCGGTGATAATGTTTTTGCGGTTACATCCTTCCTGGCTTTGATCAGGGTAGGGGTGACTTCATCTGGAATGCCTTTTTCCATCAGGATCCGGCGTTCAACCGCCATGCCGTCAAACGCAGCCGCGGTAAGTCTTGGAACAGACAAGGTCCCTGCTGGAGCAGGTCCTTTCTTAGAGGTAGAGGCCACGGGTCCTCCGTGAGCATCTCTTGCAGTTCCGGGTACCAAGTTCTTCTTGGCCAATCCGGAGCCACGAGTATAGTCTTCACTCCTCTCCTTCTTATGATTCTCAGTACTTTTGGAATGAGAGGCAGAGGAGGGAACACATACACCGACTGGTACACCCACGGTGTTACCAGAGCGTCCACCGCTATTGCCTGAGGGTCCCTTGACCTGGCGCAATATCTGTCCAGTTTTTTGTTGAGACGGGACGCCATCATGTCCACCTTTGGTTTTTCCCAACGGTTTACAATCACTTGAAAGACTTCTGGGTGAAGTCCCCACTCCCCCGGGTGGAGGTCGTGTCTGCTGAGGAAGTCTGCTTCCCAGTTGTCCACTCCCGGAATGAACACTGCTGACAGTGCCACCACATGATTTTCCGCCCAGCGAAAAATCCTTGCAGCTTCTGCCATTGCCCTCCTGCTTCTTGTGCCGCCCTGTCTGTTGACGTGGGCGACTGCCGTGATGTTGTCCGATTGAATCAATACCGACTGACCCTGAAGCAGAGGCCTTGCTTGACTTAGGGCATTGTAAATGGCCCTTAGTTCCAGGATATTTATGTGAAGAGACGTTTCCATGCTTGACCACAAGCCCTGGAAATTTCTTCCCTGTGTGACTGCTCCCCAGCCTCTCAGGCTGGCATCGGTGGTCACCAGCATCCAATCCTGAATGCCGAATCTGCGGCCCTCTAGAAGATGAGCACTCTGTAACCACCACAGGAGAGACACCCTTGTCCTTGGAGATAGGGTTATCCGCTGATGCATCTGAAGATGCGATCCGGACCATTTGTCCAGCAGATCCCACTGAAAAGTTCTTGCATGGAATCTTCCGAATGGAATCGCTTCGTAAGAAGCCACCATTTTTCCCAGGACTCTCGTGCATTGATGCACTGACACTTGGCCTGGTTTTAGGAGTTTCCTGACTAGCTCGGATAACTCCCTGGCCTTCTCCTCCGGGAGAAACACCTTTTTCTGGACTGTGTCCAGAATCATCCCCAGGAACAGCAGACGTGTTGTTGGAATCAGCTGTGATTTTGGGATATTTAGGATCCACCCGTGCTGACGAAGCACTACCTGAGATAGTGCTACTCCGACCTCTAACTGTTCCCTGGACCTTGCCCTTATCAGGAGATCGTCCAAGTAAGGGATAATTAAGACGCCTTTTCTTCGAAGAAGAATCATCATTTCGGCCATTACCTTGGTAAAGACCTGTGGTGCCGTGGACAATCCAAACGGCAGCGTCTGAAACTGATAATGACAGTTTTGTACCACAAACCTGAGGTACCCTTGGTGAGAAGGGTAGATTTGGACATGGAGATAAGCATCTTTGATGTCCAGAGACACCATATAGTCCCCTTCTTCCAGGTTCGCTATCACTGCTCTGAGTGACTCCATCTTGAATTTGAACCTTTGTATGTAAGTGTTCAAGGATTTTAGATTTAAAATTGGTCTCACCGAGCCGTCCGGCTTCGGTACCACAAACAGCGTGGAATAATACCCCTTTCCCTGTTGTAGGAGGGGTACCTTGATTATCACCTGCTGGGAATACAGCTTGTGAATAGCTTCCACTACCGCCTCCCTGTCGGAGGGAGACGTTGGTAGAGCAGACTTCAGGAACTGGCGAGGGGGAGACGTCTCGAATTCCAATTTGTACCCCTGTGATACTACCTGCAGGATCCAGGGGTCCACTTGCGAGTGAGCCCACTGCGCGCTGAAATTCTTGAGACGGCCCCCCACCGTGCCTGAGTCCGCTTGTAAGGCCCCAGCGTCATGCTGAAGACTTGGCAGAAGCGGGGGAGGGCTTCTGCTCCTGGGAAGAGGCTGCCTGGTGCAGTCTTTTTCCCCTTCCTCTGCCCCGGGGCAGAAATGAGTGGCCTTTTGCCCGCTTGCCCTTATGGGAACGAAAGGACTGAGTTTGAAAAGACGGTGTCTTTTTCTGCTGAGAGGTGACCTGGGGTAAAAAGGTGGATTTTCCAGCCGTTGCTGTGGCCACCAGGTCCGATAGACCGACCCCAAATAACTCCTCCCCTTTATACGGCAATACTTCCATATGTCGTTTGGAATCCGCATCACCTGACCACTGTCGCGTCCATAAACCTCTTCTGGCAGAAATGGACATCGCACTCACTCTAGATGCCAGGGTGCAAATATCCCTCTGTGCATCTCGCATATATAGTAATGCATCCTTTAAATGCTCTATAGTTAATAATATACTGTCCCTATCCAGGGTATCAATATTTTCAGTCAGGGAATCCGACCAAGCCACTCCAGCACTGCACATCCAGGCTCAGGCGATTGCTGGTCGCAGTATAACACCAGTATGTGTGTATATACCTTTTAGGATATTTTCCAGCCTTCTATCAGCTGGTTCCTTAAGGGCGGCCGTATCGGGAGACGGTAACGCCACTTGTTTTGATAAGCGTGTGAGCGCCTTATCTACCCTAGGGGGTGTTTCCCAAAGTGCCCTAACCTCTGGCGGGAAAGGGTATAATGCCAATAATTTATTAGAAATCAGCAGTTTTTTATCGGGGGAAAACCACGCTTTATCACACACCTCATTTAATTCATCTGATTCAGGAAAAACTACTGGTAGTTTTTTCACACCCCACATAATACCCTTTTTTGTGGTACTTGTAGTGTCAGAAATATTCAATGCCTCCTTCATTGCCGTGATCATGTAACGTGTGGCCCTACTGGACATTACGTTTGTCTCCTCACCGTCGACACTGGATTCAGTATCCGTGTCTGGGTCTGTGTCGACCATCTGAGGTAACGGGCGTTTTAGCGCCCCCGACGGTGTCTGAGACGCCTGAACAGGCACTAATTGATTTGCCGGCTGTCTCATGTCGTCAACAGTTTTTTGCAAAGTGCTGACACTGTCACGTAATTCTTTAAACACGACCATCCAGTCAGATGTCGACTCCCTAGGGGGTGACATCACTAACACAGGCTATTGCTCTGCTTCCACATCATTTTCCTCCTCATACATGTCGACACAATCGTACCGACACCCAGCACACACACAGGGAATGCTCTGAAAGAGGACAGGACCCCACGAGCCCTTTGGGGAGACAGAGGGAGAGTTTGCCAGCACACACCAGAGCGCTATATATATACAGGGATAACCTTATGTAAGTGTTACTCCCTTTATAGCTGCTGTTTTATATTAGCTGCCAATAGTGCCCCCCCTCTCTTGTTTTACCCTGATTCTGTAGCAGGACTGCAGGGGAGAGGCAGGGAGCCGTCCTTCCAGCGGAACTGTGAGGGAAAATGGCGCTTGTGTGCTGAGGAGATAGGCTCCGCCCCCTTCACGGCGGCCTTTTCTCCCGCTTTTTTTAGGAAAACTGGCAGGGGTGAAATGCATCCATATAGCCCAGGAGCTATATGTGATGTATTTTACTTCTAAGCAGCTCAGGAGAGCCACCTAGCATGCACCCTTCTCGTTCGGGCACAAAAATCTAACTGAGGCTTGGAGGAGGGTCATAGGGGGAGGAGCCAGTGCACACCAGCTAGTCTAAAGCTTTTACTTTTTGTGCCCAGTCTCCTGCGGAGCCGCTATTCCCCATGGTCCTTACGGAAGTCCCAGCATCCACTAGGACGTCAGAGAAATATATATATAATCTTACGCAGCACTTCTCTTATTCACTATGTGATCTATTCCCTTCTTCTGCACTGTCCCCATCTCTCTGACAAGCATGACACTGAAGAGCGCAGTGCACTGTCCCCATCTCTCTGACAAGCATGACACTGAAGAGCGCAGTGCACTGTCCCCATCTCTCTGACAAGCATGACACTGAAGAGAGCAGTGCACTGTCCCCATCTCTCTGACAAGCATGACACTGCAGAGCGCAGTGCACTGTCCCCATCTCTCTGACAAGCATGACACTGCAGAGCGCAGTGCACTGTCCCCATCTCTCTGACAAGCATGACACTGCAGAGCGCAGTACACTGTCCCCATCTCTCTGACAAGCATGACACTGCAGAGCGCAGTGCACTGTCCCCATCTCTCTGACAAGCATGACACTGCAGAGCGCAGTGCACTGTCCCCATCTCTCTGACAAGCATGACACTGCAGAGCGCAGTGCACTGTCTCCATCTCTCTGACAAGCCTGACACTGCAGAGCCCAGTGCACTGTCTCCATCTCTCTGACAAGCATGACACTGCAGAGCGCAGTGCACTGTTCCCATCTGACAAGCATGACACTGCAGAGCGCAGTGCACTGTCTCCATCTCCCTGACAAGCATGACAGTGCAGAGCGCAGTGCACTGTCCCCATCTCTCTGACAAGCATGACACTGCAGAGCGCGATGTACTCACTGTCTTGGCTCCGAGTATATGAGCTACAAGGATCTCGCTTGATTCAACTGGCTCAGGGATTCCATGATCCTGAAAGACGTTCTGCCAGTGCAGAGCCAGCTGTTCCGCAGTAACCGCGCCTGACCCCAACCGTCTGCATATCGCTGGAGTTTGGGTGACTTTGGGAAGGAGCCGGCGCAGGATATGAGGTATAATAGGCATGGCCTGAAATAAAAGGCACAAACAGGGCTCAGAGTAATCACCATAGACAGATAAAGGAGAGGACAGGACAGTAACAGGAGGTCATCGCAGAGCAGTAACGGTTCTGTTCCCGGCAGAGCAGATGTGCGCTTTACTTTTCTGTTCTAGAGAGCTGACCAGCCGGAGCAGAACGGATTGTTAGTTACATCGCTTAGTATTTTGTGCACCATCTATTAGTAAAACCTCATATCTTGGCTATAAATTCCCATTATTGGAGACTTTTCTGAGGTAATACAGGATAGATGGTCAGCAGAGGTTACTAGCGGAGCAGTCACACAGGTTCGGGTAACCACAGGTGAACCAGAGGCGGGAAGGGCTTTGAAGTCTTTATTGCAGCCATTTTACCTCATATTTCCAGGAACACCGGGCGGGGAGACGCACCGCCGTCACCAGGTAGATTACAAATCTGTAACCAGTAAATATTCTGTTCTGACAGTTTAATGAGAAGTGAGTGATGGGCGGGATTTGCGCTGACTCGTTATTATGTCATTCCGGTTTGGATTGTCTGTGTGCGCTATTATCGTGTCAGGAGAAGGTCAGGCCTTTTCTTACTGACAGACGAGCCCTCAGCACATTTACATGGAGTCATCCAGGTGTCAGGAATATCTGTAAGGAGGTTTCTAGGTCATCCTCCGGCTCTTCCGCTCCACAAGTCCTGGCATGCCGGGACTATTAGGTCAGACGCAGGGATAACGCTGGAAGGACATTGAGAATAACACTCTGTACCGCACTGTGCAATTATGGCTAAAAAAATAGGGACAAGAGCAAACAAAGACCGAAATCAGGGGCACCTGGTCCTTGTGTTCCCATCCTGCAGCTGCTGGATGTTAGCGATGAGCCAGGACGTGTCCCCCGGTGCCACAGAGCCAGAATCCAGCACTACGTTCCCTCAAATAACTGGTCTACCTATACACATACATGTACTCGTTCCTGACTCCTGTTCCCTACCCGCGTCTTCCAGCACACAACGTGCACTATGGATGGACATTGGAAGGCGATTGTTGCCAAACATCAATGTTCCCGGCTCGATGGAAATGGTTTCTCCATTCGCTGCAGGGATTGCAGTGGAGGCCGCCATTGGGTGCTTTGTTTCCGATGGCCATCCGATATGTAGACCAAGTGGTGTCCGCAGCACAGTACCTCTGCCAATGTGCAGCACCGACCATCAATGGTTGCCTTGCAAAGGCTACATACCATCGTATGGCTTGCAGAGATGGTGGCATCCCCACCACTATTTAATGGCCATCCCTAACCACATAACGACCATTCTCTACTCCTGTCACTGGCAGCCTGTAAGATGGCGGGTCTACTTCACCGCTGGCTTACTGACTTTCCCAGCCCTATATGACCAGGGCCCAGCGTCTGATCCCTTACTGCGAGCTGTAGATGAAGGACTATTAGCGCACCTAAGATCTCCCTTACCCATACCTCCTAACAATCCTGATTTTGGCGGAACAGTCCCACTTTTCTGTGTCATCTCCCATAGTGGGGGCGGAAGGTTTAGCAGTACCCGGAACGCTGGGCATGCCCTCACAGTGACGGGAAATGGGGGGCGTGGCTTGTGGGCACGGCATTTCCCATGAACCCACGGGCCTCAGGCACGCGTGAGGGTCCCGCCTTGCACCGGACAATAGTAGGGAGGATTGCTTACTTCCTACGGGGGCCGAGCTATTAGCTCTGCGGCTCTCTGGAACTCGCTGCCCCGTACAGTACCAGCGGGCGCCATATATGTAATCATAACTTATCCGGAACCTCACGCGTTTCACCGACGGCGCTTTAAAGTGTGGGTTTACAGAAGTGGAGATGTTGCCCATAGCAACCAATCAGATTATACTTATTTATCTAGCACCTCAGAGTAGATAATAGCTAGAATCTGATTGGTTGCTATGGGCAACATCTCCACTTCTATAAACCATACTTGCCTACCTGACCCTCTCCATGAGGGAGAAAATGCTCTGTTCCTGGACTTTCCTGGTAATGTATGATTGTCATCACCTGTGGTGAAATGCCTTTCTTATCAATTACCTAGCTCACCACAGGTGATGGAAATCATACATTACCAGGAAAGTCCAGGAACAGAGCATTTTCTCCCTCATGGAGAGGGTCAGGTAGGCAAGTATGCTATAAACCTGCACTTTAGTAAATAAACCCCTCAGAGAGCATCATATGACACGTGTTGCTCCTACCTGGCACCAGAGGGGTTAATATTGGAGCGTTTAAAAGCCAGAGGTCAGCGCACTTCCGGTGTCCCGCAGCAACAAAGGGCAGAAACATTAGTTCCTAACACACAGGCGTCTATCTCCCTCACCTCCGGTTGCTCTTTAAGTCCTCCCGCTACGCACACTGGTATCTCGCGCAATACTGCAAGTCCTCCCGCTACGCACACTGGTATCTCGCGCAATACTGCGGCATATCAGCGGTAAAGCTGAAGAAACAGTCCGCTTTTTCAGCCACTTTAATAAACAAGGGCCACTTCCGTCTCCAGTGCTGAGCCATTTTGGAAGCGTCAGATGCCGTCGTCGCAAGAGAAGCGGTCTACCCCATAATGCACTGCGCGCCGCTGCACGTCGGAGCCAGTGTCTACCCCTTATGAAAGCTGCCCTCTATCCCTGAGCAATATGGCAGGACGCATGCGCAGAGGCGTGATGACTCACCGGACGCCATCTTCCCGCCTCTTGAGTGACTGCTATAGGAACCAATCACACCGACGAACGGTGTGACAGGGGGTGTGGCTAAGCATCCAAGCAGCACAGGAGGGACCCTGATCGCTGGGAGTCCGCTGTCTGGGCAATTCCCCGGCCCTGGGGCAGATAGAGCAGCGCTGTTACCTCGGGGGCGCCTGCACGTGATGGGCAGAACCACAGGTGAGGCAAAGAGTCATGTACAGGCTGCCTGTGGCCAACCGCCTGTTGTGGTACTACAAATCACAGCATGCTGGGAGAGACACTGCTGGTGGACACATGTGGTGAGCAGGGCATTGCATGCTAGCCCATGTTACATGTATGTACATACTGTATGTAGCATGGTATGTGGTCAGAAGATCTCCTCCCATTGTTATAGCCCTATACCCAACAGGTAACACAATGGTCTGCGAGCGAGTGGTGCTCTCTGCTGCATTGTGCGTCTCAGGGGGGTCACAGTGTATCAGAGCACATATAGATGCGTCTCAGGGGGGTCACAGTGTATCAGCGCACAGATAGATGCGTCTCAGGGGGGTCACAGTGTATCAGCGCACAGATAGATGCGTCTCAGGGGGGTCACAGTGTATCAGAGCACATATAGATGCGTCTCAGGGGGGTCACAGTGTATCAGCGCACAGATAGATGCGTCTCAGGGGGGTCACAGTGTATCAGCACACAGATAGATGCGTCTCAGGGGGGTCACAGTGTATCAGAGCACAGATAGATGCGTCTCAGGGGGGTCACAGTGTATCAGCGCACAGATAGATGCGTCTCAGGGGGGTCACAGTGTATCAGCGCACAGATAGATGCGTCTCAGGGGGGTCACAGTGTATCAGAGCACATATAGATGCGTCTCAGGGGGATCACAGTGTATCAGCGCACAGATAGATGCGTCTCAGGGGGGTCACAGTGTATCAGAGCACATATAGATGCGTCTCAGGGGGGTCACAGTGTATCAGAGCACAGATAGATGTGTCTCAGGGGGGTCACAGTGTATCAGAGCACAGATAGATGCGTCTCAGGGGGGTCACAGTGTATCAGAGCACATATAGATGCGTCTCAGGGGGGTCACAGTGTATCAGCGCACAGATAGATGCGTCTCAGGGGGGTCACAGTGTATCAGAGCACAGATAGATGCGTCTCAGGGGAGTCACAGTGTATCAGAGCACAGATAGATGCGTCTCAGGAGGGTCACAGTGTATCAGAGCACAGATAGATGCGTCTCAGGAGGGTCACAGTGTATCAGCGCACAGATAGATGCGTCTCAGGGGGGTCACAGTGTATCAGAGCACATATAGATGCGTCTCAGGGGGATCACAGTGTATCAGCGCACAGATAGATGCGTCTCAGGGGGGTCACAGTGTATCAGAGCACATATAGATGCGTCTCAGGGGGGTCACAGTGTATCAGAGCACAGATAGATGTGTCTCAGGGGGGTCACAGTGTATCAGAGCACAGATAGATGCGTCTCAGGGGGGTCACAGTGTATCAGAGCACATATAGATGCGTCTCAGGGGGGTCACAGTGTATCAGCGCACAGATAGATGCGTCTCAGGGGGGTCACAGTGTATCAGAGCACAGATAGATGCGTCTCAGGGGAGTCACAGTGTATCAGAGCACAGATAGATGCGTCTCAGGAGGGTCACAGTGTATCAGAGCACAGATAGATGCGTCTCAGGAGGGTCACAGTGTATCAGAGCACAGATAGATGCGTCTCGGGGGGTCACAGTGTATCAGAGCACATATAGATGCGTCTCAGGGGGGTCACAGTGTATCAGCGCACAGATAGATGCGTCTCAGGGGGGTCACAGTGTATCAGCGCACAGATAGATGCGTCTCAGGGGGGTCACAGTGTATCAGCGCACAGATAGATGCGTCTCAGGGGGGTCACAGTGTATCAGCGCACAGATAGATGCGTCTCAGGGGGGTCACAGTGTATCAGAGCACAGATAGATGCGTCTCAGGGGGGTCACAGTGTATCAGCGCACAGATAGATGCGTCTCAGGGGGGTCACAGTGTATCAGCGCACAGATAGATGCGTCTCAGGGGAGTCACAGTGTATCAGCGCACAGATAGATGCGTCTCAGGGGGGTCACAGTGTATCAGAGCACAGATAGATGCGTCTCAGGGGGGTCACAGTGTATCAGCGCACAGATAGATGCGTCTCAGGGGGGTCACAGTGTATCAGAGCACAGATAGATGCGTCTCAGGGGGGTCACAGTGTATCAGAGCACAGATAGATGCGTCTCAGGGGGGTCACAGTGTATCAGAGCACAGATAGATGCGTCTCAGGGGGGTCACAGTGTATCAGAGCACAGATAGATGCGTCTCAGGGGGGTCACAGTGTATCAGAGCACAGATAGATGCGTCTCAGGGGGGTCACAGTGTATCAGAGCACAGATAGATGCGTCTCAGGAGGGTCACAGTGTATCAGAGCACAGATAGATGCGTCTCAGGAGGGTCACAGTGTATCAGAGCACAGATAGATGCGTCTCAGGGGGGTCACAGTGTATCAGAGCACAGATAGATGCGTCTCAGGGGGGTCACAGTGTATCAGAGCACAGATAGATGCGTCTCAGGGGGGTCACAGTGTATCAGCGCACAGATAGATGCGTCTCAGGGGGTCACAGTGTATCAGAGCACAGATAGATGCGTCTCAGGGGGGTCACAGTGTATCAGAGCACAGATAGATGCGTCTCGGGGGGTCACAGTGTATCAGAGCACAGATAGATGCGTCTCAGGAGGGTCACAGTGTATCAGAGCACAGATAGATGCGTCTCGGGGGGTCACAGTGTATCAGAGCACAGATAGATGCGTCTCAGGGGCGTCACAGTGTATCAGAGCACAGATAGATGCGTCTCAGGGGGGTCACAGTGTATCAGAGCACAGATAGATGTGTCTCAGGGGGGTCACAGTGTATCAGAGCACAGATAGATGCGTCTCAGGAGGGTCACAGTGTATCAGAGCACAGATAGATGCGTCTCAGGGGAGTCACAGTGCATCAGCGCACAGATAGATGCGTCTCAGGGGGGTCACAGTGTATCAGAGCACAGATAGATACGCTGTGTCCCCCCTGAGACGTATCAGAGCACAGATAGATGCGTCTCAGGGGGGTCACAGTGTATCAGAGCACAGATAGATGCGTCTCAGGGGGGACACAGTGTATCAGCGCACAGATAGATGCGTCTCAGGGGGGTCACAGTGTATCAGCGCACAGATAGATGCGTCTCAGGGGGGTCACACTGCATCAGCGCACAGATAGATGCGTCTCAGGGGGGTCACAGTGTATCAGCGCACAGATAGATGCGTCTCAGGGGCGTCACAGTGTATCAGAGCACAGATAGATGCGTCTCAGGGGGGTCACAGTGTATCAGCGCACAGACGTTCACTATTGATGACTGCACTGTTTTGCAGGGTGACACAAGTTCTGTGGAAAGGGGTCGGCTTGGGGATAACCTGGGTCCACGCTGCAGTTTAGACGGGTGTATGAGCGGAGACCCGGGGCCACGCTGCAGTGTAGAAGGGTGTAGGAGCGGAGACCCGGGGCCACGCTGCAGTGTAGAAGGGTGGTAGAGCGGAGACCCGGGGCCACGCTGCAGTGTAGAAGGGTGTAGGAGCGGAGACCCGGGGCCACGCTGCAGTGTAGAAGGGTGGTAGAGCGGGTACCCGGGGCCACGCTGCAGTGTAGAAGGGTGTAGGAGCGGAGACCCGGGGCCACGCTGCAGTGTAGAAGGGTGTAGGAGCGGAGACCCGGGGCCACGCTGCAGTGTAGAAGGGTGTAGGAGCGGAGACCCGGGGCCACGCTGCAGTGTAGAAGGGTGGTAGAGCGGAGACCCGGGGCCATGCTGCAGTGTAGAAGGGTGTAGGAGCGGAGACCCGGGGCCACGATGCAGTGTAGAAGGGTGGTAGAGCGGGTACCCGGGGCCACGCTGCAGTGTAGAAGGGTGTAGGAGCGGAGACCCGGGGCCACGCTGCAGTGTAGAAGGGTGTAGGAGCGGAGACCCGGGGCCACGCTGCAGTGTAGAAGGGTGGTAGAGCGGAGACCCGGGGCCACGCTGCAGTGTAGAAGGGTGTAGGAGCGGAGACCCGGGGCCACGCTGCAGTGTAGGAGCGGAGACCCGGGGCCACGCTGCAGTGTAGAAGGGTGGTAGAGCGGAGACCCGGGGCCACGATGCAGTGTGGAAGGGTGGTAGAGCGGAGGGTTCCGGTATGAATGGTCGACCATGTTATGGTCGACAGTCATTAGGTCGACCACTATTTGTCGACATTAACATTGTCGACATGGACACATGGTCGACACATGAAAATGGTCGACACATGAAAGGTCGACATATGAAAAGGTAGACATGAGTTTAACTTTTTTTGGTGTCGTTTTTTTGCGTAAAGTGACTGGGAACCCCAATTAGTGCACCGCGTTCGCTCGCCATGCTTCGGGCATTGTGCCCTCGCTCCGCTACCGCTTCGCTCGGCACACTTTACCGCTACCGCTTCGCTCGGCACACTTTACCGTTCCAATCGTAGTCCATGTGGATCGTAAAGTATGGAAAAGTTCCCCAAAAGAAAAAAAAGTTAAAAAACTCATGTCGACCTTTTCATGTGTCGACCTTTCACGTGTCGACCACTTTCATGTGTCGACCATGTGTCCATGTCGACCAATAGTGGTCGACCTAATGACTGTCGACCATAACATGGTCGACCATGTGAACGGATACCAGAGCGGAGACCCAGGGCCACGCTACAGTGTAGAAGGGTGGTAGAGCGGAGACCCGAGGCCACGCTGCAGTGTAGAAGGGTGTAGGAGCGGAGACCCGGGGCCACGCTGCAGTGTAGAAGGGTGGTAGAGCGGAGACCCGGGTCCACGCTGCAGTGTAGGAGCGGAGACCCGGGTCCACGCTGCAGTGTAGAAGGGTGTAGGAGCGGAGACCCGGGGCCACGCTGCAGTGTAGAAGGGTGTAGGAGCGGAGACCCGGGGCCACGCTACAGTGTAGAAGGGTGTTGGAGCGGAGACCCGGTGCCACGCTGCAGTGTAGAAGGGTGGTAGAGCAGAGAACCGGGGCCACGCTGCAGTGTAGACGGGTGGTAGAGCGGAGATCCGGGGCCACGCTGCAGTGTAGAAGGGTGGTAGAGCGAAGACCCGGGGCCACGCTGCAGTGTAGAAGGGTGTAGGAGCGGAGACCCGGGGCCACGCTACAGTGTAGAAGGGTGTTGGAGCGGAGACCCGGGGCCACGCTGCAGTGTAGAAGGGTGGTAGAGCAGAGAACCGGGGCCACGCTGCAGTGTAGACGGGTGGTAGAGCGGAGATCCGGGGCCACGCTGCAGTGTAGAAGGGTGGTAGAGCGAAGACCCGGGGCCACGCTGCAGTGTAGAAGGGTGTAGGAGCGGAGACCCGGGGCCACGCTGCTGTGTAGAAGGGTGGTAGAGCAGAGACCCGGGGTCACGCTGCAGTGTAGAAGGGTGGTAGAGCGGAGACCCGGGGCCACGCTGCAGTGTAGATGGGTGGTAGAGCGGAGACCCGGGGCCACGCTGCAGTGTAGAAGGGTGGTAGAGCGGAGACCCGGGGTCACGCTGCAGTGTAGAAGGGTGGTAGAGCGGAGACCCGGGGTCACGCTGCAGTGTAGAAGGGTGGTAGAGCGGAGACCCGGGGTCACGCTGCAGTGTAGACGGGTGGTAGAGCGGAGACCCGGGGCCACGCTGCAGTGTAGAAGGGTGGTAGAGCGGAGACCCGGGGCCACGCTGCAGTGTAGAAGGGTGGTAGAGCGGAGACCGGGGGCCACGCTGCAGTGTAGAAGGGTGGTAGAGCGGAGACTCGGGGTCACGCTGCAGTGTAGACGGGTGGTAGAGTGGAGACCGGGGCCACGCTGCAGTGTAGACGGGTGGTAGAGCGGAGACCCGGGGCCACGCTGCAGTGTAGAAGGGTGGTAGAGCGGAGACCCGGGGCCACGCTGCAGTGTAGACGGGTGGTAGAGCGGAGACCCGGGGCCACGCTGCAGTGTAGAAGGGTGGTAGAGTGGAGACCCGGGGCCACGCTGCAGTGTAGAAGGGTGGTAGAGTGGAGACCCGGGGCCACGCTGCAGTGTAGAAGGGTGGTAGAGCGGAGACCGGGGGCCACGCTGCAGTGTAGAAGGGTGGTAGAGCGGAGACCTGGGGCCACGCTGCAGTGTAGATGGGTGTAGGAGCGGAGACCGGGGTACAGCCCATGGTGAAAGTGATGAATGTTGTCAGACCTTGTACTCTGGACAGTAATGGCATCGGAGGTCTCTTTCTACCCGCAGGTGGTCTGCGGAATGTGTGACGCAGCGTCCTGGCTGCTGGTGACGACGCAACCATGAGCGACCGCAGTGTGCCCTATGTGGGGGTCACCGTGGAACCGGCCACCACTACTCCAACCTACAACGGCACCAAAGGGGTGGATACCGGTGGCACATCCACTATGGGCACTTGGCTTCTCTCCCTTGGCATCGTGACTGTGATTGGACTAGCTGTTGCCATGGTGAGTGCCCCTGATGGTATTCTGCCAATCACATCACTGTTATGTGCCTCTGTTTGATTGGCCAGGCTTTCACCTACACAATGTACCACTATAGTCAGTCTATTAGGAAACTGGTGCCTCGTGCCTCAGTGATGTTGGCGGTTCCTAGTACAGTGATAGGCTGCGGTCTTATGAATATTAGATATTGTCAGCCTCCTATTTCTATCTACACAATCTGTATCTGCGTATGACGCGCCTGCACATATAGACGCAGCGTATACCAATGACATCACACCTGTATTCCTAGCTCACACTATGATGTCATTTTCAGTCTGCGCTCTCTTCAGGTCCCTGTCTGTCTCATTCTCTCTCTCTCTCGTTCCTCTCTCTCTCCAGGTTCTGTACATCAGAAAGCAGAAGAGGTGAGCTCTGCCCCTCTCTACGTCTGCCCAGCGCCCCTTACCCCCCCTGTCCTGCGTCCGCTGTCTTCTGGCTTTTCTCAGGCACAATAATGGGGAACCAAATACAACGTTTCCTATTCCTTCTTCTCTTTATAAGATTCACACAAATGTTTTCAGCAAATGACGGGAACCCGATGCCAGGGATAGGTCGCAGTGGGTATGGCCCATTACCGGAGCCAGTGACTGTCGGTAATAGGCCAGGGATAGGTCACAGTGGGTGTGGCACATTACCGGGGCCAGTGACTGTCAGTGATAGGCCAGGGATAGGTCGCAGTGGGCGTGGCACATTACCGGAGCCTGTGACTGTCAGTAATAGGCCAGGGATAGGTCGCAGTGGGTGTGGCACATTACCGGAGCCTGTGACTGCCAGTAATAGGCCAGGGATAGGTCGCAGTGGGTGTGGCACATTACCGGAGCCTGTGACTGTCAGTAATAGGCCAGGGATAGGTCGCAGTGGGTGTGGCCCATTACCGGAGCCTGTGACTGTCCATAATAGCCCAGGGATAGGTCGCAGTGGGTGTGGCCCATTACCGGAGCCTGTGACTGTCAGTAATAGGCCAGGGATAGGTCGCAGTGGGTGTGGCCCATTACCGGAGCCAGTGACTGTCAGTAATAGACCAGCGATGGGTCGCAGTGGGTGTGGCACATTACCGGAGCCTGTGACTGTCAGTAATAGGCCAGGGATAGGTCGCAGTGGGTGTGGCACATTACCGGAGCCAGTGACTGTCGGTAATAGGCCAGGGATAGGTCACAGTGGGTGTGGCACATTACCGGGGCCAGTGACTGTCAGTGATAGGCCAGGGATAGGTCGCAGTGGGCGTGGCACATTACCGGAGCCTGTGACTGTCAGTAATAGGCCAGGGATAGGTCGCAGTGGGTGTGGCCCATTACCGGAGCCAGTGACTGTCAGTAATAGGCCAGGGTTGGGTCGCAGTGGGTGTGGCACATTACCGGAGCCTGTGACTGTCAGTAATAGGCATGGGATGGGTCGCAGTGGGTGTGGCACATTACCGGAGCCAGTGACTATCAGTAATTGGCCAGGGATAGGTCGCAGTGGGTGTGGCACATTACCGGAGCCTGTGACTGTCAGTAATAGGCCAGGGATAGGTCGCAGTGGGTGTGGCCCATTACCGGAGCCAGTGACTGTCAGTAATAGGCCAGGGATGGGTCGCAGTGGGTGTGGCACATTACCGGAGCCTGTGACTGTCAGTAATAGACCAGGGATGGGTCGCAGTGGGTGTGGCACATTACCGGAGCCTGTGACTGTCAGTAATAGACCAGGGATGGGTCGCAGTGGGTGTGGCACATTACCGGAGCCTGTGACTGTCAGTAATAGGCCAGGGATAGGTCGCAGTGGGTGTGGCCCGTTACCGGAGCCTGTGACTGTCAGTAATAGGCCAGGTATAGGTCGCAGTGGGTGTGGCACATTACCGGAGCCAGTGACTGTCAGTAATAGACCAGGGGTAGGTCGCAGTGGGTGTGGCACATTACCGGAGCCAGTGACTGTCAGTAATAGACCAGGGATAGGTCGCAGTGGGTGTGGCACATTACCGGAGCCAGTGACTGTCAGTAATAGGCCAGGGATAGGTCGCAGTGGGTGTGGCACATTACCGGAGCCAGTGACTGTCAGTAATAGACCAGGGATGGGTCGCAGTGGGTGTGGCCCATTACCGGAGCCAGTGACTGTCAGTAATAGGCCAGGGATAGGTCGCAGTGGGTGTGGCACATTACCGGAGCCAGTGACTGTCAGTAATAGGCCAGGGATAGGTCGCAGTGGGTGTGGCCCATTACCGGAGCCAGTGACTGTCAGTAATAGGCCAGGGATGGGTCGCAGTGGGTGTGGCCCATTACCGGAGCCAGTGACTGTCAGTAATAGGCCAGAGTTGGGTCGCAGTGGGTGTGGCACATTACCGGAGCCTGTGACTGTCAGTAATAGAGCAGGGATAGGTCGCAGTGGGTGTGGCACATTACCGGAGCCTGTGACTCAGTAATAGACCAGGGATAGGTCGCAGTGGGTGTGGCACATTACCGGAGCCAGTGACTGTCAGTAATAGGCCAGGGATAGGTCGCAGTGGGTGTGGCACATTACCGGAGCCAGTGACTGTCAGTAATAGACCAGGGATAGGTCGCAGTGGGTGTGGCACATTACCGGAGCCAGTGACTGTCGGTAATAGGCCAGGGATAGGTCGCAGTGGGTGTGGCACATTACCGGAGCCAGTGACTGTCGGTAATAGGCCAGGGATAGGTCGCAGTGGGTGTGGCACATTACCGGGACCTGTGACTGTCAGTAATAGACCAGGGATAGGTCGCAGTGGGTGTGGCTCATTACCGGAGCCTGTGACTGTCAGTAATAGGCCAGGGTTGGGTCGCAGTGGGTGTGGCACATTACCAGAGCCTGTGACTGTCAGTAATAGGCCAGGGATAGGTCGCAGTGGGTGTGGCACATTACCGGAGCCAGTGACTGTCAGTAATAGACCAGGGATAGGTCGCAGTGGGTGTGGCACATTACCGGAGCCAGTGACTATCCGTAATAGGTCAGGGTTGGGTCGCAGTGGGTGTGGCACATTACCGGAGCCAGTGACTGTCAGTAATAGGCCAGAGTTGGGTCGCAGTGGGTGTGGCACATTACCGGAGCCAGTGACTGTCAGTAATAGGCCAGAGTTGGGTCGCAGTGGGTGTGGCACATTACCGGAGCCTGTGACTGTCAGTAATAGGCCAGGGATAGGTTGCAGTGGGTGTGGCCCATTACCGGAGCCTGTGACTGTCAGTAATAGACCAGAGATAGGTTGCAGTGGGTGTGGCCCATTACCGGAGCCAGTGACTGTCAGTAATAGGCCAGAGTTGGGTCGCAGTGGGTGTGGCACATTACCGGAGCCAGTGACTGTCAGTAATAGGTCAGGGTTGGGTCGCAGTGGGTGTGGCACATTACCGGAGCCAGTGACTGTCAGTAATAGGCCAGGGATAGGTCGCAGTGGGTGTGGCCCATTACCGGAGCCTGTGACTGTCAGTAATAGACCAGAGATAGGTCGCAGTGGGTGTGGCACATTACCGGAGCCAGTGACTGTCAGTAATAGGCCAGAGTTGGGTCGCAGTGGGTGTGGCACATTACCGGAGCCTGTGACTGTCAGTGATAGGCCAGAGTTGGGTCGCAGTGGGTGTGGCACATTACCGGAGCCAGTGACTGTCAGTAATAGGCCAGAGTTGGGTCGCAGTGGGTGTGGCACATTACCGGAGCCTGTGACTGTCAGTAATAGGCCAGGGATAGGTCGCAGTGGGTGTGGCCCATTACCGGAGCCTGTGACTGTCAGTAATAGACCAGAGATAGGTCGCAGTGGGTGTGGCACATTACCGGAGCCAGTGACTGTCAGTAATAGGTCAGGGTTGGGTCGCAGTGGGTGTGGCACATTACCGGAGCCTGTGACTGTCAGTGATAGGCCAGAGTTGGGTCGCAGTGGGTGTGGCACATTACCGGAGCCAGTGACTGTCAGTAATAGGCCAGAGTTGGGTCGCAGTGGGTGTGGCACATTACCGGAGCCTGTGACTGTCAGTAATAGGCCAGGGATAGGTCGCAGTGGGTGTGGCCCATTACCGGAGCCTGTGACTGTCAGTAATAGGCCAGGGTTGGGTCGCAGTGGGTGTGACCTGTGCGTTAGTGAAGTAAGGGCAGCTCTCCTGTGTTCTCATTGATAATTTGCATGTTATTTTGTGTGTGTGTGTGTGTGTGTGTGTGTGTGTGTGTGTGTATAACTGTCCCTGTGACGCGCACTACATCACACATCCTGTGTCCTGATCAGGATCCTGTGACTCTTGCACATATATTTAACAAATAAATGCATTGGATTTAGGAGTCATGTAAAAGCCCCCTGTATAGACATACTTTGCCCGCCATGTGGAGCCCCCTGTATAGACATACTTTGCCCGCCATGTGGAGCCCCCTGTATAGACATACTTTGCCTGCCATGTGGAGCCCCCTGTATAGACATACCGGGCCCGCCATGTGGAGCCCCCTGTATAGACATACTTTGCCTGCCATGTGGAGCCCCCTGTATAGACCTACCGGCCCGCCATGTGGAGCCCCCTGTATGGACCTACCGGCCCGCCATGTGGAGCCCCCTGTATGGACCTACCGGCCCGCCATGTGGAGCCCCCTGTATAGACCTACCGGCCCGCCATGTGGAGCCCCCTGTATGGACCTACCGGCCCGCCATGTGGAGCCCCCTGTGTAGACCTACCGGCCCGCCATGTGGAGCCCCCTGTATAGACCTACCGGCCCGCCATGTGGAGCCCCCTGTATAGACCTACCGGCCCGCCATGTGGAGCCCCCTGTATAGACCTACCGGCCCGCCATGTGGAGCCCCCTGTATAGACCTACCGGCCCGCCATGTGGAGCCCCCTGTATGGACCTACCGGCCCGCCATGTGGAGCCCCCTGTATGGACCTACCGGCCCGCCATGTGGAGCCCCCTGTATGGGCCTACCGGCCCGCCATGTGGAGCCCCCTGTATGGGCCTACCGGCCCGCCATGTGGAGCCCCCTGTATGGACCTACCGGCCCGCCATGTGGAGCCCCCTGTATGGACCTACCGGCCCGCCATGTGGAGCCCCCTGTATAGACCTACCGGCCCGCCATGTGGATCGCGCACTCCCCCCTCGTATAGACATACCGGGCCCGCCATGTGGAGCCCCCTGTATAGACCAACCGGCCCGCCATGTGGAGCCCCCTGTATAGACATACCAGCCCGCCATGTGGATCGCGCACTCCCCCCTCGTATAGACATACCGGCCCGCCATGTGGAGCCCCCTGTATAGACATACCGGCCCGCCATGTGGAGCCCCCTGTATAGACATACCGGCCCGCCATGTGGAGCCCCCTGTATAGACCTACCGGCCCGCCATGTGGAGCCCCCTGTATAGACATACCGGCCCGCCATGTGGAGCCTCCTGTATAGACAAAAACTAGACAAGAGAGCGCAGGCAGACTCCACTGAAAGTCACAATTTTAATATACACAATGATCACATACTAAATATGCATAATTAATACTAATTAGAGCCAATAAAAATCAATAAAATCAATAAAAGTCCGCACTACAATTTCATATATTTCCACACAATTTAGTGCATTAATAACCTGGTATATTGATAATGTATGGATTAAATATCTTGAAAATTGGCAGCTGATGTTTAAATGCTTAAAGTCCGAACAATATCCATAAAGCAGACTGATGTTTGAAACAGCTTCGTTCAGATTAGAGTCAGGTGAATATAAGACAAGTGAACTGTTAATTATGAATAAAGACCTCCAAAACCCCAAGTCAACACCGGTTCTGCTTTGTTTAGTGTAGCAGCATAATGTGGTGATATCGCTTACCACATCCTCTGTGTGTACGTAACACTGACAGGAGCTCGAGTGCTGCTAGCTCCGGCGGCTGAGTCCGATGCTCTCTCCTTATTGCGGCGTGTCAGACCAGTTGTTACTCGCCGCTTCTACGGAGCGTCTAAGCGGCACTATATTTATCCAGAGTACCGCTGATCCAAGGTATTGAGCTGACAGCCACGGTCCCCGTATGGCAAAAGGGACCAGTGCAGGTGGCTTTGTTCGGGCCGGTTTGACCCGACAGTGCAATGGAGCTCGAACGGGTGAAGCAGCCGTGAGAAGTTGGGGTGGTCAGATGAAAAGGTAGTCGGATCCTGAAACAGCCCTGACGCGTTTCTCGACCGGCACATCGGCAAGTATGTATAGACATACTTTGCCTGCCATGTGGAGCCCCCTGTATAGACCTACCGGCCCGCCATGTGGAGCCCCCTGTATAGACCTACCGGCCCGCCATGTGGAGCCCCCTGTATAGACCTACCGGCCCGCCATGTGGAGCCCCCTGTATAGACCTACCGGCCCGCCATGTGGAGCCCCCTGTATAGACCTACTGGCCCGCCATGTGGAGCCCCCTGTATAGACATACCAGCCCGCCATGTAGAGCGCGTGCTGCCCCCCCCGTATAGACATACCGGGCCCGCCATGTGGAGCCCCCTGTATAGACCTACCGGCCCGCCATGTGGAGCCCCCTGTATAGACCTACCGCCCGCCATGTGGAGCCCCCTGTATAGACCTACCGGCCCGCCATGTGGAGCCCCCTGTATAGACATACCAGCCCGCCATGTAGAGCGCGTGCTGCCCCCCCCGTATAGACCTACCGGCCCGCCATGTGGAGCCCCCTGTATAGACCTACCGGCCCGCCATGTGGAGCCCCCTGTATAAACATAACAGCCCACCATGTAGAGCGCGTGCTGCCCCCCCCCCGTATAGACATACCATCGCCACGGACTGCAGCCAGCCTAACCTTTCCCACTATTAATCCTCCATATCTGCCGCCTCTTCTCTTTGTGCCAGGCTCGAGAAGCTGCGCCACCAGCTGATGCCCATGTATAACTTTGATGCAGCTGAGGAACAGGAAGATTTGGAGCAAGAACTGCTGGAGCCAAACCGAGATCTGCAGCCCCAGGGAAAGGTACTGCGTGCGTGTGTGTGTGCGTGTGTGTGTGTGGACTGAGTGCAGCTTGTGTTATTGTGGACTTGTCCTCTGTACAACAAGAACATTCACTAGGAGCCAGTGACATCACAGAGAGCGCAGCCTATCCAGTCACTAGGAGCCAGTGACATCACTGAGAGTGCGGCCTATCCAGTCACTAGGAACCAGTGACATCACTGAGAGTGTGACCTATCCAGTCATTAGGAACCAGTGACATCACTGAGAGTGTGACCTATCCAGTCACTAGGAACCAGTGACATCACTGAGAGTTTAGCCTATCCAGTCACTAGGAACCAGTGCTATCACTGAGAGTGCGGCCTATCCAGTCACTAGGAACCAGTGCTATCACTGAGAGTGCGGCCTATCCAGTCACTAGGAACCAGTGCTATCACTGAGAGCGCAGCCTATCCAGTCACTAGGAACCAGTGCTATCACTGAGAGTTTAGCCTATCCAGTCACTAGGAACCAGTGCTATCACTGAGAGTTTAGCCTATCCAGTCACTAGGAACCAGTGCTATCACTGAGAGTTTAGCCTATCCAGTCACTAGGAACCAGTGCTATCACTGAGAGCGCAGCCTATCCAGTCACTAGGAACCAGTGACATCACTGAGCGTGCGGCCTATCCAGTCACTAGGAGACAGTGACATCACCGAGAGTGCTCCCCCATTTTCGGCCAGTCACGCCCCCTTTTTGGGAGCGCACGCACAAGGATCCCTCCCCGCACGTCGGCTCCCTGCCCTGACCCCTTCTCCCAGGACCGCTACATTAGGGTCTGTCTGGTGCCCTCTCTGCAGTCTTACATATGTACCGCTTATAGATAATGGATAACGTCATTCACAGGACAAGGTGTTTGGTGTGTGACCTGCACTACATACTATACTGTATGTCATGTGTAGTGGCCTGTCTCTCTCGTTATTGTGGGACTTGTAGTTCCACAACAGATGGAAAGTCACCAGTTACCTACGACTGCGCTGTATAGATCAGATATCTTGGATTCATTGTCAGTGTTCTCTATTATGTCTGGTTACGAATGAGATTATTCGGAGATTGTCATGTTGCAGTGATGTCACTGGTTACTAAGGATGCGTCCGACGGATTATGATGTGTCGGCACTGATGTCAGTACTTGTGACAGGACGGTACCGTACGGAAGCACTCGCCGCTTGCCGCGTCCCGTTGACTGCGCACAGAATAGAAGGTCAAGCCGCACGAGGCCTGACCACATAGGGGATTCCCGCTTACCGTCAGTAACCGCCTGTTACTGACTCCACCCACTGCGCTGTGGGCGGGTTCTTGCTGCCACCACCAAACTCCTAACCTGCCGTGGCGTTTGGAACCACGGTTCTGCTCTGTATGTGCCGACGCACTGCCTTACCACCCCTGTGTGGTGCTGACGAATCCCCACTAGCCACTTGCTAGGCCTCTACCGGTAGCTGGCGGAAGGCGGAGCTTGGAGACGCTAGGTACTTCCCTGGACAGCCGGAGGACGGGGCTAGGTTTGGCCTAACCCTGTTGGTCACAAGATGAAGCAGTCTTCTTGAGGCAAAGATGTTTATTTGCTCAATAGTTCTAAAGAGAACCCTTCCCTATTGCTAGGGGCAACAGCATACAATCAGATGTTTCAGCAGAATAAAGATGGTACAACTACACTACTCTGGAGGCACGCAGGTCTCCTTTTTATGTCAGTTTTCCACACAGTATCACAGGGGGGTAAGCCCTCCCTGTCTTCTCCAACCAATCAGGTTATCTTACAAAATACCAATAAATCACATTTTACAAGGATATAAGTGCAATAAAACAATATCCTCCATCCTGTCACCCAGACAACGTTTGGTATCAGATTAACATTCACTATTGATAAATTTATCACATAGCTTCAAAATACAAATGTTTCTGTCTCAGTCACATCTCCAGGCAAACCCAGTATTTGAGATTACAACAGGAATGGCTACAATACAAACAAACAGTCTTCCTTCCTGCATAGGTCGTTTGTATGTCAATTAAATCAGGTACATGAAACAAGTTCCAAGCCCATAGACCCAGTGATTAGCATCTCTCTCTAAGGAACTTACACATCAAAAGGTATTGTCCTTCACACCTCTCTGATAGGAAGTGGCATGCTAAGGGCCCTGTCCTATTCCCAGAGGATAAGATTCAGACATCTATAAGAGTAAGTGCATTTTCCTCTTTAAATATACAGATGACCACATCTTGAATATAAAATACAGTTAAACATGCATTCCTGCAATTGTGCATAGAGCACTACATATGACATGTTAAATCACATCATTAAACAAACTTTTAAACAGTCCGTGCCCAGCGCCGTAAGTACGTTTAACAGTGACTCCCAGCGCCCATTGTCCCTTAATATGGCGCCGGGCACGAGGGTTAACACCTTCAGTGCCGCAGCCGCCATTACACGTGTGGCTGGTTGGTCTCTCCGGCCACAGTACTGTACTGACTGCTGCTTTGTATGTGATGCTGCTTTGTTTCCCCCTGTGCCTCGTGTGACCTGTGCCCTCTCTGTGTTGGTATTCTTAGGTCCTTCTCACCAGCCTGTGCCCGCTGCAGAGACCCACCCGCCTGGTTTTCACCGACGTTGCCAACGCCATCAGCGCTTGAGGAGGATTCCGTGTTCCACAGGGTGACGTCTATCACTGGGCGGGATCCGTGTCACTGTGACTCACCGTGTTTTCTGTGTCACCGTGCCCTGGGAGATAACCACGGGATGGGAGTGCGGGCTGCCCCCTGCCGGCTCCAGTAATGTCACATTGCTCCGCACACAGGTAACCTCCTGGGCCTGTGATCAGGAAAACATGATATCCTGGACTGTACGCCAACGGCTGTGATTCCCTGAGACCTAACTACAGTATACTTCTGTACAGCAATGGCTGTGATTCCCTGAGACCTAACTACAGTATACTTCTGTACAGCAACGGCTGTGATTCCCTGAGACCTAACTACAGTATACTTCTGTACAGCAACGGCTGTGATTCCCTGAGACCTAACTATACTTCTGTACAGCAACGGCTGTGATTCCCTGAGACCTAACTATACTTCTGTACAGCAACGGCTGTGATTCCCTGAGACCTAACTATACTTCTGTACAGCAACGGCTGTGATTCCCTGAGACCTAACTATACTTCTGTACAGCAACGGCTGTGATTCCCTGAGACCTAACTACAGTATACTTCTGTACAGCAACGGCTGTGATTCCCTGAGACCTAACTACAGTATACTTCTGTACAGCAACGGCTGTGATTCCCTGAGATCTAACTACAGTATACTTCTGTACAGCAACGGCTGTGATTCCCTGAGACCTAACTACAGTATACTTCTGTACAGCAACGGCTGTGATTCCCTGAGACCTAACTATACTTCTGTACACCAACGGCTGTGATTCCCTGAGACCTAACTATACTTCTGTACAGCAACGGCTGTGATTCCCTGAGACCTAACTATACTTCTGTACAGCAACGGCTGTGATTCCCTGAGATCTAACTACAGTATACTTCTGTACAGCAACGGCTGTGATTCCCTGAGATCTAACTACAGTATACTTCTGTACACCAACGGCTGTGATTCCCTGAGACCTAACTATACT
Organism: Pseudophryne corroboree; assembly: GCF_028390025.1. Taxonomy (NCBI): domain Eukaryota; kingdom Metazoa; phylum Chordata; class Amphibia; order Anura; family Myobatrachidae; genus Pseudophryne; species Pseudophryne corroboree. The sequence goes on along the minus strand of NC_086452.1, from coordinate 472,346,546 downwards.
TCTGTACAGCAACGGCTGTGATTCCCTGAGACCTAAGTATACTTCTGTACAGCTAGCATCACACGTGCCGTGTTAGAAGACGTACACAGCGTCATATGGTATAGTGTTGGGAGACTTACACAGCGTCACACGATTCCTTACCAGGGACCTGCACAGCGTCACACCGTATAGTGTTGGGAGACTTACACAGCGTCACACGGTTCTGTACCAGGGGTCCGGCACAGCGTCACACTGTATAGTGTTGGGAGACTTACACAGCGTCACACGGTTCTGTACCCGGGAATACGGCACAGCGTCACACCGTATAGTGTTGGGAGACTTACACAGCGTCACACGGTTCTGTACCAGGGGTCCGGCACAGCGTCACACTGTATAGTGTTGGGAGACTTACACAGCGTCACACGGTTCTGTACCAGGGACCTGCACAGCGTCACACTGTATAGTGTTGGGAGACTTACACAGCGTCACACGGTTCTGTACCAGGGGTACGGCACAGCGTCACACTGTATAGTGTTGGGAGACTTACACAGCGTCACACGGTTCTGTACCAGGGGTACGGCACAGCGTCACACTGTATAGTGTTGGGAGACTTACACAGCGTCACACGGTTCTGTACCAGGGGTACGGCACAGCGTCACACTGTATAGTGTTGGGAGACTTACACAGCGTCATACGGTTCTGTACCAGGGGTACGGCACAGCGTCACACTGTATAGTGTTGGGAGACTTACACAGCGTCACACGGTTCCATACCAGGGACCTGCACAGCGTCGCACAATGCTGTACCATTGTACCCGCCCTACATTTCCTTCCCAGCAGAAGGACTTTGGGGATCTAGTCTCCCCTTTATCCCGGGACGTGGCACTTGCACTTTGTCCGAGCGGTATTGGTGAGAGCGACGTAACCAAGGAACACGCACAGTGCCACAAGTTACTATCGCCGCGCCACTCCTGATTCATCTAAGATTAAAGAGCGAAGTTTTAGGAGAACACCAAAGCCTTTGAATTGAACGAAGCCGGTGGTTCTAACGAGGCTGCAGGCTGGCCTTCCATGTGACGTTTTTACGGTTTCCCCTGTGCGTGTTTTTCGTAGCGCCCGATAACCTTCAAATTTTGGTGCAGTCGGCATGACGGCTCTGTATGTGAAGACTGTGATCACCGAGAGATGTAGTTGCCGCACAGTTACAAGCACTTGCACGCACAACGATACGATGCAGCCGTACACGACGCGCTACTGCCGCACATTGCTGCCTGTATAGTTCCGCAGCAGCACACCGCGCCCGGTACTCTGTATAAGCCTGGATTAATGCTGCCTGTGAGGTGTTCTGCACACAACCGGCTCTGCTAGGACCTGGTCACACCGCTGAACGCTGACTCCCTTTTCTGCATACGCCCCTCTGTCTGGCCTGTGGTGGCCCCACAGCAGTGCACAGGACTGACGCAGCTGTCACTTGTCCCCTGTCACATGACTCTTTACGTTGGTCGGTCTGTTAGGACACAGCAGAAAAGTAAATATTGGTTTAACTCCTTCATCACTGCGGGACTGCTGTGTAGCCAAGGGTAAGACCGTCTGCCTGTCCCGCTCCCCTGGCAGCGCGGATTTCTGCTGTTTATTGGAAGAATAATTATTTATTTGTTTGGAACTTCATTAAAATTCCTGAAACCCCACAGATCCGTGTCTCCTGCCTCGTGAGTGATCGGGGCCTACAATCCCTCTGCGCTTTCTCCATCTTAGGAACACAACCCTTGTAGATTAGTGGTAGTTTCTGTGTCTGACGCCTTTATTTCTCATATGTCCTGGAGGATGCTGGGGTCCACTTCATGATCATGGGGTATAGACGGTTCTGCAGGAGCCATGGGCACTCAAAGACTTTTCAATGGGTGTGAACTGGCTCCTCCCTCTGTGCCCCTCCTCCAGACTCCAGTTTTAGAAATGTGCCCAGGCAGACTGGATGCACTCTGAGGAGCTCTACTGAGTATCTCTGAAAAGACTTATGTTAGGTTTTCTATTTTCAGGGAGAACTGCTGGCATCAGACTCCCTGCTTCGTGGGACTGAGGGGGCAGAAGCAGAACCAACTTCCTAAAGAGTTTCATGGCTCTGCTTCTGGCTGACAGGACACCATTAGCCCCTGAAGGGAACTGAACGCTAGCTGTGCCTAGATGCTCACTCTCACAGCACGCCGTCACCCCCCTCATCAAGCCAGAAGTCAGGTGAGTAGAAGAAGACAGATCTTCTATCAACATAGGGACGGCTAAATGTACCGCGCGGCTGGCGGGAGTGCAGCGAGCCATTGCTGTCCACACACACAAGCACTGCAGGGGGGGGGCACAAGCGAGTTTGATGCTTTACAAGTGTATTTACATTGTAAAACAGCGCTGAACGTCAGTGGGCATTCTGTGTTCACAGGCATTAGATACTGGCGCTGGGGTTGTGAACTGGCTGCTCCTAAACTGTGTCCGTCTGACAGATTTTACTGTGGGTCTGTCCCCTTTAAGTCCCAGCGTGTCTGTGTTGTGCACTTGTGTAAGACATGTCTGAGGCAGGGCGTTCTTCCCCGGAGGAAGCCATTTTAGGGACACAGAAGTGTAAGATGGTGGCGCTGCTGGCACACCAAGAGCCTGCATGGGTGAAAGAAATACGTGATTGTGACAGGACGATACCGTACGGAAGCACTCGCAGCTTCCGCGTCCCGTTGACTGCGCACAGAATGGAAGGTCAAGCCGCACGAGGCCTGACCACATAGGGGATTCCCGCTTACCGTCAGTAACCGCCTGTTACTGACTCCACCCACTGCGCTGTGGGCGGGTTCTCGCTGCCACCACCAAACTCCTAACCTGCCGTGGCGTTTGGAACCACGGTTCTGCTCTGTATGTGCCGACGCACTGCTTTACCACACCTGTGTGGTGTCGACGAATCCCCACTAGCCACTTGCTAGGCCTCTACCGGTAGCTGGCGGAAGGCGGAGCTTGGAGACGTCAGGTGCTTCCCTGGACAGCCGGAGGACGGGGCTAGGTTTGGCCTAACCCTGTTGGTCACAAGATGAAGCAGTCTTCTTGAGGCAAAGGTGTTTATTGCTCAAATAACCTTTAAAAAGGCTCCTCCCTATTGCTAGGGGCAACAGCATACAATTAAGATGTTTCAGCAGAAGAAGATGTTACAATACACACTCCTATGGGCCAACTGCCCTTCTTTTATCCCTCTCCAAGACCCCTTACCACAGGGGGTAAGCCCGCCCTGTGGTGTACAACCAATCAATGTTTACCCATGAGCTGTGCATGCTCTGGTCTCATGCACACCCAACATTGGTCCCTATGGACAGTGGGGAGTGGTCGGTCTCCTTGGACTCTCCCATCTGGGAGAGCAGGGTACTCCCACGGTGCCGTTCAGTCTGGCTGGGGGGAGGTTTTCCCTCCTAAACTGACTTCCAGAAACCTGCCCGGGACCCCTCTCACTGCCTGCAGCCTGGATTTGGGCTCCAGAGCTGGGCAGCCTGGCTCCCCGGTCCAGGTTTCCTGGCCACTACGGCTGATCTCCATGGAGCTCCAAGAAACCACTCAGCTTGTTTTATAGCTAAGCTGCTTCTCTTTCTCCCTGTGCCCATTGGAACTGTGAGGCTGGATGGGAAAGCATTCCGTTTTTAGGGAAAAGGTCTGGGAGAATCCATCAGCCTGCACAGCCATGGATTCCCCCCTCCTGGGACACACAATCAAGTAAGTGCAATTTCTCTTTAAATACATTACATTTTAAATCACACTGTACATTTCCCTGTAACTATACACTGAGCCTGTGCCCTGCACAGACTCTACATACTCAGGCACTGCAGTGCCTTCCCTAGCCCTGCAGCCTGGCTGCTAGGGCTCTCCCTCTCAGTGCTGGAGGTATGGGGCTGGCTTCCCCCATCCTCCAGCCTGCCTTCCTGCCTCTGGGGTTCCAGGGAGCTGGCTTTCCCTGTCCCCCCAGTGTGGCACTACCTTTGTGGCCTCGCCGCACGCAGCGGCGCACCCCCCTGTACCTAAGCCCGGCGGCCCGGGACACTTGTCCCGGCCGCCGTGACTCTGGCTTTGTTTCAGCGCTGAGGCGCCGGGAGCGTAGCTCCCGGACCCCAGCGCTCACCATCCTGCTGGGCAGCCTAATGTCCCCCACACCGCTAGGGAGCCGGCTAGCCCGGTCCCCCATGCGCGGCGCTGACTGGTGGCCTCGCCGCACAGGAAGCCGGCTAACTCGGTCCTCGTGTGCGGCGCACCCCCCTTGCTGCCCGGGACGTCCGTCCCGGCTGCCGCGGCTGGCCGCCTCCAGTGTGCTGAGGCGCCGGGAGCGGAGCTCCCGTCCCCAGCACAGGCAGACCCAGAGCGCGCTGCAGCGGGAGCTGAGCTCCCAGCCGCAGCGGCTCACCCTTCTTCCCCCCCCCCCCGGCGCACACACAGCTCCGTGCGCCGGGGGGCTGTGCTCACCGCTGCCGGGAGCAGAGCTCCCGGACTCCGGCGGTGCCCATCTGAAGGCTGCAGCGGGAGCTGATCTCCGGCATGCAGCAGTCCCCGTCTCCCCCGGCGCGCACACTCCAGTGCGCCCGGGGGTGCACCGACCGCCGCCGGGAGCGGAGCTCCCGGACCCCGGCGGCCAGCGGCTGCCCTCTCCCCCGGCGCGCACACTCTGCTGAGCGCGCCGGGGGCTGCCCTCACTGCCGTGGTCTCCGGAGGGGTCCGGGACCACGGCACAGTTTAAATACAGCATGTAAAACATTTTTATACATATTTTAGAAACACGGCGCCTAGCGCCCATTACTTTTTAAATATGGCGCCAAGCGCCCATTGTCCTGTAGAATGGCGCCGGGCACTAGGGGTTAACCCCTTCAGTGCCGCCGGCGGCCATTCTCCTCGTGGCTGGGGCTCTCCGGCCACAGTGATAGTATGCATCATATCAATAGGAGATTAGATAAGTCTGAATTTCATGCTGAGTGCTGGAGAAAATCTGTGGAAGATGTGATTTTTCAGGGTTCTGTTCTTCCACCTCCAGGCGACCCCTCTGGGTCACATAAGAGACCGTTTGCAAATATTGTAAATACTGATACCGACACGGACACTGATTCCTGTGTCGACGATAGTGACTCCAGGGAAATAGATCATAAATTGGCGAAAGATATACAATATATGATTGTGGCTATAAGGGAGGTTCTGGAAGTTACAGACACCACTCCTGTACCTCAGGAGAAGGCCTATTTCTATAAAGAAAAGAAATCTAAGGTCACTTTCCCTCCTTCCCACGAGCTGAATACTCTCTTTGAAGGGATGTGGGTGAATCCCGAAAAGAAGTTTCGTATTCCCAAGAGAATTCAGATACTGTAGATTATCCTTTCCCGGTGGAGGACAGGAAAAAATGGAAGTCACCCCCGGTGTTAGACAGTGCTCTGTCCAGGTTGACAAAGAAGGTAATTCTCCCTGCACCTGGCACGGCTTCACTAAAAGAGACGGCAGACTGAAAGATGGAAACTACATTGCAATCCATTTATGTTGCCAATGGTACGCTGCTCAGGCCCACAATTGCTTGTGCGTGGGTGAGTCGCGCTATTGAAAAATGGTCAGAAAGCGTGTCATCGGAAATTGACACGATTGATAAAGATGAGATACTCCTTAAGTTAGGGAATATCAAAGACGCGGCCGCATACATGCTAGAAGCAATGAAAGATATTGGACTCTTGGGTTCACAAGCCGCTACCATGGCAGTATCGGCTTGGCGGGCATTGTGGATTCGCCAGTGGAACGCGGATGCAGATTCCAAAAGAAATAAGGAGGCTCTCCCATATAAAGGTGAGGCCTTATTTGGCGATGGTCTGGATGCGTTGATCTCGGCGGCTACCGCAGGTAAGTCGACCTTTTTGACTTCTGCACCGGCAAAAAAAGACATTACATACTATACTGTATGTCATGTGTAGTGGCCTGTCTCTCTCGTTATTGTGGGACTTGTAGTTCCACAACAGATGGAAAGTCACCAGTTACCTACGACCGCTGTATAGATCAGATATCTTGGATTCACTGTCAGTGTTCTCTATTATGTCTGGTTACGAATGAGATTATTCAGAGATTGTCACGTCGCAGTGATGTCACTGGTTACTAAGGATGCGTCCGACGGATGATGATGTGTCGGCACTGATGTCAGTACTGACTGCTGCTTTGTATGTGATGCTGCTTTGTTTCCCCCTGTGCCTCGTGTGACCTGTGCCCTCTCTGTGTTGGTATTCTTAGGTCCTTCTCACCAGCCTGTGCCCGCTGCAGAGACCCACCCGCCTGGTTTTCACCGACGTTGCCAACGCCATCAGCGCTTGAGGAGGATTCCGTGTTCCACAGGGTGACGTCTATCACTGGGCGGGATCCGTGTCACTGTGACTCACCGTGTTTTCTGTGTCACCGTGCCCTGGGAGATAACCACGGGATGGGGCGGGCGGGCTGCCCCCTGCCAGTGCCCGCTGCAGGCTCCAGTAATGTCACATTGCTCCGCACACAGGTAACCTCCTGGGCCTGTGATCAGGAAAACATGATATCCTGGACTGTACGCCAACGGCTGTGATTCCCTGAGACCTAACTACAGTATACTTCTGTACAGCAACGGCTGTGATTCCCTGAGACCTAACTACAGTATACTTCTGTACAGCAACGGCTGTGATTCCCTGAGACCTAACTACAGTATACTTCTGTACAGCAACGGCTGTGATTCCCTGAGACCTAACTACAGTATACTTCTGTACAGCAACGGCTGTGATTCCCTGAGACCTAACTACAGTATACTTCTGTACAGCAACGGCTGTGATTCCCTGAGACCTAACTACAGTATACTTCTGTACAGCAACGGCTGTGATTCCCTGAGACCTAACTACAGTATACTTCTGTACAGCAACGGCTGTGATTCCCTGAGACCTAACTACAGTATACTTCTGTACAGCAACGGCTGTGATTCCCTGAGACCTAACTATACTTCTGTACAGCTAGCATCACACTGTGCCGTGTTAGAAGACGTACACAGCGTCATATGGTATAGTGTTGGGAGACTTACACAGCGTCACACGGTTCTGTACCAGGGGTACGGCACAGCGTCACACTGTATAGTGTTGGGAGACTTACACAGCGTCACACGGTTCTGTACCAGGGGTACGGCACAGCGTCACACTGTATAGTGTTGGGAGACTTACACAGCGTCACACGGTTCTGTGCCAGGGGTACGGCACAGCGTCACACTGTATAGTGTTGGGAGACTTACACAGCGTCACACGGTTCTGTACCAGGGGTACGGCACAGCGTCACACTGTATAGTGTTGGGAGACTTACACAGCGTCATACGGTTCCGTACCAGGGGTACGGCACAGCGTCACACTGTATAGTGTTGGGAGACTTACACAGCGTCACACGGTTCTGTACCAGGGGTACGGCACAGCGTCACACTGTATAGTGTTGGGAGACTTACACAGCGTCACACGGTTCCATACCAGGGACCTGCACAGCGTCACACTGTATAGTGTTGGGAGACTTACACAGCGTCACACGGTTCCATACCAGGGACCTGCACAGCGTCACACTGTATAGTGTTGGGAGACTTACACAGCGTCACACGGTTCCATACCAGGGACCTGCACAGCGTCGCACAATGCTGTACCATTGTACCCACCCTACATTTCCTTCCCAGCAGAAGGACTTTGGGGATCTAGTCTCCCCTTTATCCCGGGACGTGGCATTTGCACTTTGTCCGAGCGGTATTGGTGAGAGCGACGTAACCAAGGAACACGCACAGTGCCACAAGTTACTATCGCCGCGCCACTCCTGATTCATCTAAGATTAAAGAGCGAAGTTTTAGGAGAACACCAAAGCCTTTGAATTGAACGAAGCCGGTGGTTCTAACGAGGCTGCAGGCTGGCCTTCCATGGGACGTTTTTTACGGTTTCCCCTGTGCGTGTTTTTCGTAGCGCCCGATAACCTTCAAATTTTGGTGCAGTCGGCATGACTGCTCTGTATGTGAAGACTGTGATCACCTAGAGATGTAGTTGCCGCACAGTTACAAGCACTTGCACGCACAACGATACGATGCAGCCGTACACGACGCGCTACTGCCGCACACTGCTGCCTGTATAGTTCCGCAGCAGCACACCGCGCCCGGTACTCTGTATAAGCCTGGATTAATGCTGCCTGTGAGGTGTTCTGCACACAACCGGCTCTGCTAGGACCTGGTCACACCGCTGAACGTTCTGCATACGCCCCTCTGTCTGGCCTGTGGTGCCCGCAGCTCTCGGTGCCCCACAGCAGTGCACAGGACTGACGCAGCTGCCACTTGTCCCCTGTCACATGACTCTTTACGTTGGTCGGTCTGTTAGGACACAGCAGAAAAGTAAATATTGGTTTAACTCCTTCATCACTGCGGGACTGCTGTGTAGCCAAGGGTAAGACCGTCTGCCTGTCCCGCTCCCCTGGCAGCGCGGATTTCTGCTGTTTATTGGAAGAATAATTATTTATTTGTTTGGAACTTCATTAAAATTCCTGAAACCCCACAGATCCGTGTCTCCTGCCTCGTGAGTGATCGGGGCCTACAATCCCTCTGCGCTTTCTCCATTTTAGGAACACAACCCTTGTGGATTAGTGGTAGTTTCTGTGTCTGACGCCTTTATTTCTCATATGTCCTAGAGGATGCTGGGGTCCACTTCATGACCATGGGGTATAGACGGTTCTGCAGGAGCCATGGGCACTCTTAAGACTTTTCAATGGGTGTGAACTGGCTCCTCCCTCTGTGCCCCTCCTCCAGACTCCAGTTTTAGAAATGTGCCCAGGAGACTGGATGCACTCTGGGGAGCTCTACTGAGTTTCTCTGAAAAGACTTATGTTAGGTATTTTATTTTCAGGGAGAACTGCTGGCATCAGACTCCCTGCTTCGTGGGACTGAGGGGGCAGAAGCAGAACCAACTTCCTGAAGAGTTTCATGGCTCTGCTTCTGGCTGACAGGACACCATTAGCTCCTGAAGTGAACTGAACGCTAGCTGTGCCTAGATGCTCACTCTCACAGCACGCCGTCACCCCCCTCATAGAGCCAGAAGTCAGGTGAGTAGAAGAAGACAGATCTTCTATCAACATAGGGACGGCTAAATGTACCGCGCAGCTGGCGGGAGTGCAGCGAGCCATTGCTGTCCACACACACAAGCACTGCAGGGGGGGGGGGGGGGGGCGCAAGCGAGTTTGATGCCTTACAAGTGTATTTACATTGTAAAACAGCGCTGAACGTCAGTGCGCATTCTGTGTTCACAGGCATTAGATACTGGCGCTGGGGTTGTGAACTGGCTGCTCCTAAACTGTGTCCCTCTGACAGATTTTACTGTGGGTCTGTCCCCTATAAGTCCCAGTGTGTCTGTGTGTGTGTGTGTTGTGCACTTGTGTAAGACATGTCTGAGGCAGGGAGTTCTTCCCCGGAGGAAGGCATTTTAGGGACACAGAAGTGTAAGGTGGTGGCGCTGCTGGCACACCAAGAGCCTGCATGGGTGAAAGAAATACGTGATAGTATGCATTATATCGATATGAGATTAGATAAGTCTGAATCTCATGCTGAATGCTGGAGAAAGTCTGTGGAAGATGTGATTTTTCAGGGTTCTGTTCTTCCACCTCCAGGCGACCCCTCTGGGTCACATAAGAGACCGTTTGCAAATATTGTAAATACTGATACCGACACGGACACTGATTCCTGTGTCGACGATAGTGACTCCAGGGAAATAGATCATAAATTGGCGAAAGATATACAATATATGATTGTGGCTATAAGGGAGGTTCTGGAAGTTACAGACACCACTGCTGTACCTCAGGAGAAGGCTTATTTCTATAAAGAAAAGAAATCTAAGGTCACTTTCCCTCCTTCCCACGAGCTTAATACTCTCTTTGAAGGGATGTGGGTGAATCCCGAAAAGAAGTTTCGTATTCCCAAGAGCATTCAGATACTGTAGCTTATCCTTTCCCGGTGGAGGACAGGAAAAAATGGGAGTCACCCCCGGTGTTAGACAGTGCACTGTCCAGGTTGACAAAGAAGGTAATTCTCCCTGCACCTGGCACGGCTTCACTAAAAGAGCCGGCAGACCGAAAGATGGAGACTACATTGAAATCCATTTATGTTGCCAATGGTACGCTGCTCAGGCCCACAATTGCTTGCGCATGGGTGAGTCGCGCTATTGAAAAATGGTCAGAAAGCGTGTCATCAGAAATTGACACGATTGATAAAGATGAGATACTCCTTAAGTTAGGGAATATCAAAGACGCTGCCGCATACATGCTAGAAGCAATGAAAGATATTGGACTCTTGAGTTCACAAGCCGCTACCATGGCAGTATCGGCTCGGCGGGCATTGTGGATTCGCCAGTGGAACGCGGATGCAGATTACAAAAATAATATGGTGGCCCTCCCGTATAAAGGTGAGGCCTTATTTGGTGATGGACTGGATGCGTTAATCTCTGCGGCTACCGCAGGTAAGTCGATCTTTTTGACTCCTGCTCCGGCACCGGCAAAAAAAGACATATCACTCTCACATGCAGTCCTTTCGGCCCAATAAATACGAAAAGGCAAAAGGTTTCCCCCTTCTTTGCAGGTAGGGGAAGGGGAAAAAAGGGTAAGAAGTCCACAGCGGCTTCAGGATCCCAGGAGCAGAAGTCAACTCCTACTTCTGCCAAATCTTCAGCATGATGCTGGGGCTCCCTTGCGGGAGGCCGCTTCTGGGGGGGCATGTCTAAAACTGTTCAGTCAAGGTTGGATTCAATTTGGCCTGGACCCCTGGGTTTTACAAATAGTGTCCCAGGGGTACAAGCTGGAGTTTCAAGACGTTCCCCCATGCCGATTTTCAAATCGACCTTGCCAGCTTCTCTTTTAGAAAGAGAAGCAGTAACGACGGCAATTCAAAAATTGTCAGGACCAGGTCGTAGTCCTGGTACCATTGTCACAACAAGGGGAGGGGTTTTATTCAAGCCTCTTTGTAGTTCAGAAGCCGGACGGCTCGGTCAGACCGATCCTAAACCAAAAAAATCTGAATCTCTACCTGGAAAGGTTCAAGTTCAAAATGGAATCACGGAGGGCAGTGATTTCCAGTCTGGAGGAGGGGGACTACATGGTGTCGGTAGACATAAAGGATGCTTACCTGCATGTTCCCATTTATCCTCCGCACCAGGCTTATTTGAGATTTGCGGTTCAGGATTGCCATTACCAATCCCAGACGTTGCCTTTCGGTCTCTGCACGTCGCCGAGGGTATTCACCAAGGTGATGGCGGAGATGATGGTCCTCCTTCGTCAAGGAGGAGTCAGTATTATTCCTTATCTAGACGATCTCCCGATAAAGGCGAGATCCAGGGAGCAGTTGCTACAGAACATCACACTCTCCCTGTTCATACTCCAACAACACGGTTGGATCATAAATTTTCCAAAGTCACAGTTGGAACCGACGACAAGATTGTCTTTGCTCGGAATGATTCTGGACACAGAGGTTCAGAGAGTTTTTCTTCCGGTGGAAAAGGCTCTGGAAATCCAGAAAATGGTGAAACAGATATTAAAGCCAACAAGTGTGTCGATCCATCAGTGCATTCGATTGTTGGGAAAGATAGTGGCGGCCTACGAGGCCATACAGTTTGGCAGGTTCCATGCCAGAGTATTCCAATGGGACCTGTTGGACAAGTGGTCGGGTTCCCACCTACGCATGCATTGGAAGATAACCCTGTCGTCAAAAGCCAGGATTTCGCTCCTGTGGTGTCTACACAGTTTTCACCTACTAGAGGGACGCAGGTTCGGGATTCAGGACTGGCTCCTGGTAACCACGGATGCAAGTCTCAGAGGCTGGGGAGCTGTCACTCAGGGGGAAAGCTTCCAAGGAAAATGGTCAAGTTAGGAAACCTGCCTTCACATAAACGTGCTGGAATTGAGAGCCATTTACAAAGGCCTTCAACAAGCGGTACATCTTATGCAAGATCATCGCGTGCAGATCCAGTCAGACAATGTAACAGCAGTCACGTACAGGCAAGGCGGAACAAAAAGCAGAGCGGCAATGGCAGAGGTGACGAAGATCCTCCTCTGGGCAGAAAGACAGGTAAAGGCTCTGTCGGCGATTTTCATTCCGGGAGTAGACAACTGGGAAGCAGACTTCCTCAGCAGACACGATCTCCATCCAGGAGAGTGGGGCCTCCACCAAGAAGTCTTCGCAGAGGTGACAAGTCTTTGGAGAGTTCCTCAAGTAGACATGTTGGCATCTCGCCTCAACAAGAAGCTTCAGAGATATTGTTCCAGGTCGAGAGACCCTCAAGCAATAGCAGTGGATGCGCTGCCGGCCCAGTGGGTGTTCAAGTCGGTGTATGTCTTCCCTCCACTTCCAGTGATCCCAAAAGTTCTCAAGATATCAAAAAGAACAAGAGTTTGAGCAGTCTTCATTGCCCCAGACTGGCCAAGGAGGGCTTGGTACCCGGATCTTCAGGAGTTGCTCATAGAAGACTCTCGGCCTCTTCCTCCTCGAGAGGACCTGCTACAGCAGGGGCCGTGCGTGTATCAAGACTTACCGCGGCTACGTTTGACGGCATGGCTGTTGAGCGCCGAATCCTAGCCCGAAAGGGTATTGCCAAGGAAGTCATCCCCACTCTTATTCAGGTCAGGAAAGGAGTAACGTCTAAACATTACCACCGTATTTGGAGAAAATAATGTGTCTTGGTGTGAATCCAAGAAATCTCCTGCGGAAGAGTTTCAGTTGGGACGTTTTCTCCATTTTCTACAGGCTGGTGTGGATGCGGGCCTAAGATTGGGGTCAGTCAAGGTCCAGATTTCGGCCTTGTACATTTTTTTCCAAAGACAATTGGCCTCTCTTCCAGAAGTTCAGATCTTCGTGAAAGGGGTTCTGCACATCCAGCCTCCATTTGTGGCACCAGTGGCACCATGGGAGCTTAATGTGGTGTTGCAGTTTCTTCAATCGGATTGGTTTGAGCTTCTACAAGAGATAGAATTGAAGTTTCTCACTTGGAAAGTGGTGATGCTTTTGGCTTTGGCATCCGCACGGCGGGTGTCTGAATTGGGGGCCTTGTCTCACAAGAGCCCTTACCTGATCTTCCATGAAGATAGGGCAGCGTTGAGAACTCGCCAACATTTTCTTCCTAAGGTGGTTTCTTCTTTCCACATAAACCAACCTACAGTATTGTGGTGCCAGTGGTTACTGACACGTTCACTGACTCAAAGTCTCTAGATGTGGTTAGGGCTTTGAAGATTTATGTCGCTAGAACAGCTAGGATACGGAAAACAGAGGCTCTGTTTGTCCTGTATGCTCCCAACAAAATTGGGTGTCCTGCTCCAAGCAGACTCTTGCGCGCTGGATCAGAGGAACGATTCAGCATGCTTATTCTACGGCTGGATTGCCGTTGCCTACGTCGGTGAAGGCTCATTCTACTAGGAAGGTGGGCTCATCCTGGGCGGCTGCCCGGGGGTCTCGGCATTGCAACTTTGCCGAGCAGCTACTTGGTCAGGATCAAACACATTTGCAAAGTTCTACAAGTTTGACACCTTGGTTGCTGAGGACCTCAAGTTCGGTCAATCGGTGCTGCAGGGTCATCCGCACTCTCCCGCCCGTACTGGAGATTTAATATAAACCCCATGGTCATGAAGTGGACCCCAGCATCCTCTAGGACATATGAGAAAATAGGATTTTGATACCTACCGGTAAATCCTTTTCTCTTAGTCCGTAGAGGATGCTGGGCGCCCGTCCCAGTGCGTACTTTAGCTGCAGTTTTGTTATTAGAGTTACACAAGTTTGTGTTATGTTAGTTTCAGCATGTTGCTGTAAATGGTTCATGCCTGTTGGCGTGTGTCACGTTGAATGCCATGTTGTGCGGCATGGTTGAGGTGTGAGCTGGTATGTATCTCACCATTAGTATTAAAGTAAATCCTTTCCTCGAAATGTCCGTCTCCCTGGGCACAGTTCCTATAACTGAGGTCTGGAGGAGGGGCATAGAGGGAGGAGCCAGTTCACACCCTTTGAAAAGTCGTAAAGTGCCCATGGCTCCTGCGGAACTGTCTATACCCCATGGTCATGAAGTGGACCCCAGCATCCTCTACGGACTAGGAGAAAAGGATTTACCGGTAGGTATCAAAATCATATTGTACAATATTATGAATTAATGATATTAAAGGAAGCGTGAACAGAAATTCAGTTATTTGTAGAACGTCACCGAGTAGCATTGTGGGGGAAATACCATTACAAACGCTGCTGAAGAGCACAGACTTATTATATAATCCCCCGCAGCCAGTGCCTAGCTGTAGTGAGGCTCCTTCCCTCCTCTCACAGGTTGTCAGAAGACATGGCCACCAGAGGGTCTGCCATTGAGGGTCTCTATAGATGGTGCCATCCAGGCTTTACATCGGTGGTGGGAAGAGAAGGGACTTGGCAGGCCAAGGTGAGATGGACAGAGAGGAAATAAGGAGGTGGGGGGGAAAGAGTTGAGAGATGTGGGTGAGAGGGACTGAACCGAGATGGGGGCAGAGATGAGTGATAGGGGCTGTGGCAGACAAGAGACAGAATGATGGGGGTGAGGGGGACAGAGATGAGAGCTAGGGGCTGGGGCAGGCAAGAAACAGAAAGATGTGAGGGGTGAGAAGGACAGAGATGAGAAGCAGGAGTAAAAAAAAAACTTGCATCAGGCATGATCCCTAACCATCCAGGTCCTTAATACTAGTTTCTTTATTAACACAGGCCCTCATTCCGAGTTGTTCGCTCGCTAGCTGCTTTTAGCAGCATTGCACACGCTAGGCCGCCGCCCTCTGGGAGTATCTTATGTTAGCAGAATAGCGAACGAAAGATTATCAGAATTGCTACTAAATCATTCTTAGCTGTTTCGGAGTAGCTACAGACCTACTCACAGATTGCGATCAGTTCAGTCAGTTTCGTTCCTGGTTTGACGTCACAAACACACCCAGGGTTCGCCCAGACACTCCCCCGTTTCTTCAGCCACTCCCGCGTTTTTCCCAGAAACGACAGCGTTTTTTCGCACACGCCCAGAAAACGGCCAGTTTCCGCCCAGAAACACCCACTTCCTGTCAATCACACTCCGATCACCAGAACAATGGGAGTAAAATACCTTACTTTTGTGTACAATAACTAAGCGCATGCGCAGTAAGCGACTAATCACAATATAGAGAAAATCTGCAACGAGCGAACAACTCGGAATGATCACCATAGGGCCTAATTCAGATCTGATCGCAGCAGAAACTTTGTTAGCTAATGGCCAAAACCACGTGCAGTGCAGGGGAGGCAGATGTAACATGTGCAGAGAGAGTTAGATTTGGGTGGGGTGTGTTCAAACTGAAATCTAAATTGCAGTGTAAAAATAAAGCAGCCAGTATTTACCCTGCACAGAAAGAATATAACCCACCCAAATCTAACTCTCTCTGCACATGTTACATCTGCCCCACCTGCACTGCACATGGTTTTGCCCAACTGCTAACAAATTTGCTGCTGCGATCAGGTCTGAATTACCCCCATTGAACTAAGCCGCGCCATCTTTTCTCTGACGTCCTAGTGGATGCTGGGAACTCCGTAAGGACCATGGGGAATAGCGGCTCCGCAGGAGACTGGGCACAAAAGTAAAAGCTTTTAGGTCACCTGGTGTGCACTGGCTCCTCCCCCTATGACCCTCCTCCAAGCCTCAGTTAGATTTTTGTGCCCGGCCGAGAAGGGTGCATGCTAGGTAGCTCTCCAGAGCTGCTTAGAGTAAAAGTTTTAAATAGGTTTTTTTATTTTCAGTGAGACCTGCTGGCAACAGGCTCACTGCATCGTGGGACTAAGGGGAGAAGAAGCGAACTCACCTGACTGCAGAGTGGATTGGGCTTCTTGGCTACTGGACATTAGCTCTAGAGGGATGATCACAGTTTCAGCCTGGATGGGTCCCGGAGCCGCGCCGCCGGCCCCCTTACAGAGCCAGAAGAGCGAAGAGGTCCGGAAAAATCGGCGGCAGAAGACGTTCCTGTCTTCAATAAGGTAGCGCACAGCACTGCAGCTGTGCGCCATTGCTCTCAGCACACTTCACACTCCGGTCACTGAGGGTGCAGGGCGCTGGGGGGGAGCGCCCTGAGACGCAATAAAACATGTTTAAACCTTATATGGCTAAAGAAATACATCACATATAGCTCCTGGGCTATATGGATGCATTTCACCCCTGCCAGTTTTCCTAAAAAAAAAAGCGGGAGAAAAGGCCGCCGTGAAGGGGGCGGAGCCTATCTCCTCAGCACACAAGCGCCATTTTCCCTCACAGTTCCGCTGGAAGGAAGGCTCCCTGACTCTCCCCTGCAGTCCTGCTACAGAATCAGGGTAAAACAAGAGAGGGGGGGCACTAATTGGCAGAAAATACATATACAGCAGCTATAGAAGGGAGAAACACTTATATAAGGTTATCCCTGCATATATATAGCGCTCTGGTGTGTGCTGGCAAACTCTCCCTCTGTCTCCCCAAAGGGCTCGTGGGGTCCTGTCCTCTATCAGAGCATTCCCTGTGTGTGTGCTGTGTGTCGGTACGATTGTGTCGACATGTATGAGGAGGAAAATGATGTGGAGGCGGAGCAATTGCCTGTAATAGTGATGTCACCCCCTAGGGAGTCGACACCTGACTGGATGGTCGTATGGAAGGAATTACGTGACAGTGTCAGCACTTTGCAAAAAACTGTTGACAACATGAGACAGCCGGCAAATCAGTTAGTGCCTGTCCAGGCGTCTCAAAGACCGTCAGGGGCTCTAAAGCGCCCGTTACCTCAGATGGTCGACACAGACCCAGACACGGATACTGACTCCAGTGTCGACGGTGACGAGACAAACGTAATGTCCAGTAGGGCCACACGTTACATGATCACGGCAATGAAGGAGGTTTTGAACATTTCTGATACTACAAGTACCACAAAAAAGGGTATTATGTGGGGTGTGAAAAAACTACCCATAGTTTTTCCTGAGTCAGATGAATTAAATGAGGTGTGTGATGAAGCGTGGGTTTCCCCCGATAAAAAACTGCTGATTTCTAAAAAATTATTGGCATTATACCCTTTCCCGCCAGAGGTTAGGGCGCGTTGGGAAACACCCCCTAGGGTAGATAAGGCGCTCACACGCTTATCAAAACAAGTGGCGTTACCGTCTCCTGATACGGCCGCCCTCAAGGAACCAGCTGATAGAAAGCTGGAAAATATCCTAAAAGGTATATACACACATACTGGTGTTATACTACGACCAGCAATCGCCTCAGCCTGGATGTGCAGTGCTGGAGTGGCTTGGTCGGATTCCCTGACTGAAAATATTGATACCCTGGATAGGGACAGTATATTATTGACTATAGAGCATTTAAAGGATGCATTACTATATATGCGAGATGCACAGAGGGATATTTGCACCCTGGCATCAAGAGTAAGTGCGTTGTCCATTTCTGCCAGAAGAAGTTTATGGACACGACAGTGGTCAGGTGATGCGGATTCAAAACGGCATATGGAAGTTTTGCCGTATAAAGGGGAGGAGTTATTTGGGGTCGGTCTATCAGACCTGGTGGCCACGGCGACGGCTGGGAAATCCACCTTTTTACCCCAGGTCACCTCTCAGCAGAAAAAGACACCGTCTTTTCAAACTCAGTCCTTTCGTCCCCATAAGGGCAAGCGGGCAAAAGGCCACTCATTTCTGCCCCGGGGCAGAGGAAGGGGAAAAAGACTGCAGCAAGCAGCCTCTTCCCAGGATCAGAAGCCCTCCCCCGCTTCTGCCAAGTCTTCAGCATGACGCTGGGGCTTTACAAGCGGACTCAGGCACGGTGGGGGCCCGTCTCAAAAATTTCAACGCGCAGTGGGCTCACTCGCAAGTGGACCCCTGGATCCTGCAGGTAGTATCACAGGGGTACAAACTGGAATTCGAGACGTCTCCCCCTCGCCGGTTCCTGAAGTCTGCTCTACCAACGTCTCCCTCCGACAGGGAGGCAGTATTGGAAGCTATTCACAAGCTGTATTCCCAGCAGGTGATAATCAAGGTACCCCTCCTACAACAGGGAAAGGGGTATTATTCCACGCTGTTTGTGGTACCGAAGCCGGACGGCTCGGTGAGACCGATTTTAAATCTGAAATCATTGAACACTTACATAAAAAGGTTCAAATTCAAGATGGAATCACTCAGAGCAGTGATAGCGAACCTGGAAGAAGGGGACTATATGGTGTCTCTGGACATCAAAGATGCTTATCTCCATGTCCCAATCTACCCTTCTCACCAAGGGTACCTCAGGTTTGTGGTACAGAACTGTCATTATCAGTTTCAGACGCTGCCGTTTGGGTTGTCCACGGCACCACGGGTCTTTACCAAGGTAATGGCCGAAATGATGATTCTTCTTCAAAGAAAAGGCGTCTTAATTATCCCTTACTTGGACGATCTCCTGATAAGGGCAAGGTCCAGGGAACAGTTAGAGGTCGGAGTAGCACTATCTCAGGTGGTGCTACGTCAGCACGGGTGGATTCTAAATATTCCAAAATCGCAGCTGATTCCAACAACACGTCTACTGTTCCTAGGGATGATTCTGGACACAGTCCAGAAAAAGGTGTTTCTCCCGGAGGAGAAGGCCAGGGAGTTATCCGAGCTAGTCAGGAACCTCCTGAAACCAGGACAAGTGTCAGTGCATCAATGCACAAGGGTCCTGGGAAAGATGGTGGCTTCTTACGAAGCGATTCCATTCGGAAGATTCCATGCAAGAACGTTTCAGTGGGATCTACTGGACAAATGGTCCGGATCGCATCTTCAGATGCATCAGCGGATAACCCTATCTCCAAGGACAAGGGTGTCTCTCCTGTGGTGGTTGCAGAGTGCTCATCTTCTAGAGGGCCGCAGATTCGGCATTCAGGACTGGATTCTGGTGACCACGGATGCCAGCCTGAGAGGCTGGGGAGCAGTCACACAGGGAAGAAACTTCCAGGGCTTGTGGTCAAGCATGGAAACGTCTCTTCACATAAATATCCTGGAACTAAGGGCAATTTACAATGCCCTAAGTCAAGCAAGGCCTCTGCTTCAGGGTCAGTCGGTTTTGATCCAATCGGACAACATCACGGCAGTCGCCCACGTAAACAGACAGGGCGGCACAAGAAGCAGGAGGGCAATGGCAGAAGCTGCAAGAATTCTTCGCTGGGCGGAAAATCATGTGACAGCACTGTCAGCGGTGTTCATTCCGGGAGTGGACAACTGGGAAGCAGACTTCCTCAGCAGACACGTCCTCCACCCGGGGGAGTGGGGACTTCACCCAGAAGTCTTCCACGTGATTGTAAACCGTTGGGAAAAACCAAAGGTGGACATGATGGCGTCTCGTCTCAACAAGAAACTAGACAGATATTGCGCCAGGTCAAGGGACCCTCAGGCAATAGCGGTGGACGCTCTGGTAACACCGTGGGTGTACCAGTCAGTGTATGTGTTCCCTCCTCTGCCTCTCATACCCAAAGTACTGAGAATCATAAGAAGGAGAGGAGTAAGAACTATACTCGTGGCTCCGGATTGGCCAAGAAGGACTTGGTACCCGGAACTTCAAGAGATGCTCACGGAGGACCCGTGGCCTCTACCTCTCAGAAAGGACCTGCTCCAGCAGGGACCTTGTCTGTTCCAAGACTTACCGCGGCTGCGTTTGACGGCATGGAGGTTGAACGCCGGATCCTGAAGGAAAAAGGCATTCCAGATGAAGTCATCCCTACCCTGGTCAAGGCCAGAAAGGATGTAACCGCAAAACATTATCACCGCATTTGGCGGAAATATGTTGCGTGGTGTGAGGCCAAGAAGGCCCCTACAGAGGAATTTCAACTGGGTCGTTTCCTGCATTTCCTGCAAACAGGACTATCTATGGGCCTAAAATTAGGGTCCATTAAGGTTCAAATTTCGGCCCTGTCAATCTTCTTCCAAAAAGAACTGGCTTCAGTGCCTGAAGTTCAAACGTTTGTCAAAGGGGTACTGCATATACAGCCTCCTTTTGTGCCTCCAGTGGCACCTTGGGATCTCAATGTAGTGTTGAGTCTCCTAAAATCACATTGGTTTGCACCACTCACCACTGTGGAATTTAAATATCTCACATGGAAAGTGGTCATGCTGTTAGCACTGGCTTCAGCCAGGCGTGTCTCTGAATTGGCGGCTTTATCATATAAAAGCCCTTACCTAATTTTTCATTCAGACAGGGCAGAACTGAGGACTCGTCCTCAATTTCTCCCTAAGGTGGTTTCAGCGTTTCACATGAACCAGCCTATTGTGGTACCTGCGGCTACTAGGGACTTGGAGGACTCCAAGTTGCTGGACGTAGTCAGGGCCCTGAAAATATATGTTTCCAGGACGGCTGGAGTCAGAAAATCTGACTCGCTGTTTATCCTGTATGCACCCAACAAGCTGGGTGCTCCTGCTTCTAAGCAGACGATTGCTCGTTGGATTTGTAGTACAATTCAGCTTGCACATTCTGTGGCAGGCCTGCCACAGCCAAAATCTGTAAAAGCCCATTCCACACGGAAAGTGGGCTCATCTTGGGCGGCTGCCCGAGGGGTCTCGGCATTACAACTTTGCCGAGCTGCTACTTGGTCAGGGGCAAACACGTTTGCTAAATTTTACAAATTCGATACCCTGGCTGAGGAGGACCTGGAGTTCTCTCATTCGGTGCTGCAGAGTCATCCGCACTCTCCCGCCCGTTTGGGAGCTTTGGTATAATCCCCATGGTCCTGACGGAGTCCCAGCATCCACTAGGACGTCAGAGAAAATAAGATTTTACTTACCGATAAATCTATTTCTCGTAGTCCGTAGTGGATGCTGGGCGCCCATCCCAAGTGCGGATTGTCTGCAATACTTGTACATAGTTATTGTTACAAAAAAATCGGGTTGTTATTGTTGTGAGCCGTCTGTTCAGAGGCTCCTACGTTTGTCATACTGTTAACTGGGTTCAGATCACAAGTTGTACGGTGTGATTGGTGTGGCTGGTATGAGTCTTACCCGGGATTCAAAATCCTTCCTTATTGTGTACGCTCGTCCGGGCACAGTATCCTAACTGAGGCTTGGAGGAGGGTCATAGGGGGAGGAGCCAGTGCACACCAGGTGACCTAAAAGCTTTTACTTTTGTGCCCAGTCTCCTGCGGAGCCGCTATTCCCCATGGTCCTTACGGAGTTCCCAGCATCCACTACGGACTATGAGAAATAGAATTATCGGTAAGTAAATTCTTATTATTCCTACTTTACAATTGGGAACAAACAGATTTAAAATAATAATGCAGGGTTGCAAAAGTGGAGGCATTGCCTGTAGCAACCATTCAGATTCTGGGTATCATTTATCTGGCACGTTATAGAAAATGATAGGTACTGTAGACTTTGGTTGCTCCTGGTAACGCACCTCCGCTTCAGTAAATGAACCCCCCTAATCTATAGGAAAAGAAGAATGTGATACATAAGGGAAAGTGCCAGATACTGTGTATAAAGAGGGTAACGTTCCAGCGTTTACCCCTGCTGGGAAACTCCGCCCTCAGATGGCGTAATCCGCTTTATTCCTAAGGAGGCGGTGTCACAGGAGACGGAGCTTCCAGTCTGTGGAAAACATGAGACTCCTCGGATACCCCGGGGATGTAACTCGTGGGGTCAGCGGTTTGTGCCACCACTGTCCCTGTGTGTTAATGTTAGTACATAGCAGGAATAATTTCGTTAAAATAGAAAAACCCGTCGTGGTTCTGACTGATGATGGTTGTGCCACTGCCGGGATTATTAGTACATAGGCTCCTTACACCGCTAATAACGCATTCTGACCTTTACTCCATGATCTGTCCGTTCTGTGTATAAGGAGACGGCGTTCTGCTTATCGGGTATATAAATGGCCGCAGACGCTGGCGCTGATGACCGCAAACTGGGTCCAGTAATTCCAAGTCACTGACTTGAGACTGTCTGAGATTGATGGCGACATTCAGGGAGCGTAGAAGGTGTGAGCGGTTTCCTAACGAGGCCGCTGTGCTGTCGCCATGGTGAGGTCAGATCAATAACTATCATACAGACAAGACTTTGTTAGTGTCGCAGGAACATAGGGGGTCATTCCGAGTTCATCGCATGCTGTCTATTTTCGCAGCGCAGCGATCAGGTCACTACTGCAAATGCTTATGCACCGCAATGCGCACGTGCGTCGTACAGGTACAAAGCGGATCGTTGCTGTGCAATGCTTCTAGCGATGAATCCATTCGCAAGGAGATTGACAGGAAGAAGGCGTTTGTGGGTGGCAACTGACCGTTTTCTGGGAGTGGTAGGGAAAACGCAGACGTGTCCAAGCGTTTGCAGGGCGGGTGTCTGACGTCAATTCCGGGCCCGGACAGGCTGAAGTGATCGCAGCGGGTGAGTAAGTCCACAGCTTCTCAGAAACGGCAAAAAATATTTTCGGCCCGCTCGGCTGCACGGGCGTTCGCACACTTGCAAAGCGAAAATACACTCCCCCGTGGGCGGCGATTATACGTTTGCATGACTGGTAAAAGTAGCTAGCGAGCAATCAACTCGGAATGACCCCCATATTACCTTGTAGCTCTGCGTATCAGAGTATGAAACTCAGCGTTACCATGACGACACGTGTGCGAGTTACTCAGGTGACTTGTATGATGTATGTGACATGAAGGAACATGAGAACAATGATTTGATTTGTTGTAATATTCTAATGCGTAACACTTCAGAGGGCAGGATGGCATGGTGTAGCACACCACAGGGCAGGATGGCATGGTGTAGCACACCACAGGGCAGGATGGCATGGTGTAGCACACCACAGGGCAGGATGGCATAGTGTAGCACACCACAGGGCAGGATGGCATA
Source organism: Pseudophryne corroboree (assembly GCF_028390025.1). Classification (NCBI taxonomy): domain Eukaryota; kingdom Metazoa; phylum Chordata; class Amphibia; order Anura; family Myobatrachidae; genus Pseudophryne; species Pseudophryne corroboree. Next base: position 472,323,734 of record NC_086452.1, on the reverse strand, counting down.
GTTTAGCACACCACAGGGCAGGATGGCATGGTGTAGCACACCACAGGGCAGGATGGCATAGTGTAGCACACCACAGGGCAGGATGGCATAGTGTAGCACACCACAGGGCAGGATGGCATAGTGTAGCACACCACAGGGCAGGATGGCATAGTGTAGCACACCACAGGGCAGGATGGCATGGTGTAGCACACCACAGGGCAGGATGGCATGGTGTAGCACACCACAGGGCAGGATGGCATAGTGTAGCACACCACAGGGCAGGATGGCATAGTTTAGCACACCACAGGGCAGGATGGCATAGTGTAGCACACCACAGGGCAGGATGGCATGGTGTAGCACACCACAGGGCAGGATGGCATAGTGTAGCACACCACAGGGCAGGATGGCATAGTTTAGCACACCACAGGGCAGGATGGCATGGTGTAGCACACCACAGGGCAGGATGGCATAGTGTAGCACACCACAGGGCAGAATGGCATAGTGTAGCACACCACAGGGCAGGATGGCATGGTGTAGCACACCACAGGGCAGGATGGCATGGTGTAGCACACCACAGGGCAGGATGGCATAGTGTAGCACACCACAGGGCAGGATGGCATAGTGTAGCACACCACAGGGCAGGATGGCATAGTTTAGCACACCACAGGGCAGGATGGCATGGTGTAGCACACCACAGGGCAGGATGGCATGGTGTAGCACACCACAGGGCAGGATGGCATAGTGTAGCACACCACAGGGCAGGATGGCATAGTTTAGCACACCACAGGGCAGGATGGCATGGTGTAGCACACCACAGGGCAGGATGGCATGGTGTAGCACACCACAGGGCAGGATGGCATGGTGTAGCACACCACAGGGCAGGATGGCATGGTGTAGCACACCACAGGGCAGGATGGCATGGTGTAGCACACCACAGGGCAGGATGGCATAGTGTAGCACACCACAGGGCAGGATGGCATAGTGTAGCACACCACAGGGCAGGATGGCATAGTTTAGCACACCACAGGGCAGGATGGCATGGTGTAGCACACCACAGGGCAGGATGGCATGGTGTAGCACACCACAGGGCAGGATGGCATAGTGTAGCACACCACAGGGCAGGATGGCATGGTGTAGCACACCACAGGGCAGGATGGCATAGTGTAGCACACCACAGGGCAGGATGGCATGGTGTAGCACACCACAGGGCAGGATGGCATAGTTTAGCACACCACAGGGCAGGATGGCATGGTGTAGCACACCACAGGGCAGGATGGCATATTGTAGCACACCACAGGGCAGGATGGCATGGTGTAGCACACCACAGGGCAGGATGGCATAGTTTAGCACACCACAGGGCAGGATGGCATGGTGTAGCACACCACAGGGCAGGATGGCATAGTTTAGCACACCACAGGGCAGGATGGCATGGTGTAGCACACCACAGGGCAGGATGGCATGGTGTAGCACACCACAGGGCAGGATGGCATGGTGTAGCACACCACAGGGCAGGATGGCATAGTGTAGCACACCACAGGGCAGGATGGCATAGTGTAGCACACCACAGGGCAGGATGGCATGGTGTAGCACACCACAGGGCAGGATGGCATGGTGTAGCACACCACACCACAGGGCAGGATGGCATGGTGTAGCACACCACAGGGCAGGATGGCATAGTTTAGCACACCACAGGGCAGGATGGCATGGTGTAGCACACCACAGGGCAGGATGGCATAGTTTAGCACACCACAGGGCAGGATGGCATGGTGTAGCACACCACAGGGCAGGATGGCATGGTGTAGCACACCACAGGGCAGGATGGCATGGTGTAGCACACCACAGGGCAGGATGGCATAGTGTAGCACACCACAGGGCAGGATGGCATAGTGTAGCACACCACAGGGCAGGATGGCATAGTGTAGCACACCACAGGGCAGGATGGCATGGTGTAGCACACCACAGGGCAGGATGGCATGGTGTAGCACACCACACCACAGGGCAGGATGGCATGGTGTAGCACACCACAGGGCAGGATGGCATGGTGTAGCACACCACAGGGCAGGATGGCATAGTTTAGCACACCACAGGGCAGGATGGCATGGTGTAGCACACCACAGGGCAGGATGGCATAGTGTAGCACACCACAGGGCAGGATGGCATGGTGTAGCACACCACAGGGCAGGATGGCATAGTGTAGCACACCACAGGGCAGGATGGCATAGTGTAGCACACGACAGGGCAGGATGGCATAGTGTAGCACACCACAGGGCAGGATGGCATGGTGTAGCACACCACAGGGCAGGATGGCATGGTGTAGCACACCACACCACAGGGCAGGATGGCATGGTGTAGCACACCACAGGGCAGGATGGCATGGTGTAGCACACCACAGAGCAGGATGGCATGGTGTAGCACACCACAGGGCAGGATGGCATGGTGTAGCACACCACAGGGCAGGATGGCATAGTGTAGCACACCACAGGGCAGGATGGCATAGTGTAGCACACCACAGGGCAGGATGGCATAGTGTAGCACACCGCAGGGCAGGATGGCATAGTGTAGTACACCACAGGGCAGGATGGCATAGCATAACACTTCAGAGGGCAGGATGGCATAGTGTAGCACACCACAAGGCAGGATGGCATGGTGTAGCACACCACAGGGCAGGATGGCATAGTTTAGCACACCACAGGGCAGGATGGCATAGTGTAGCACACCACAGGGCAGGATGGCATGGTGTAGCACACCACAGGGCAGGATTGCATGGTGTAGCACACCACAGGGCAGGATGGCATAGTTTAGCACACCACAGGGCAGGATGGCATGGTGTAGCACACCTCAGGGCAGGATGGCATAGTGTAGCACACCACAGGGCAGGATGGCATGGTGTAGCACACCACAGGGCAGGATGGCATGGTGTAGCACACCACAGGGCAGGATGGCATAGTTTAGCACACCACAGGGCAGGATGGCATGGTGTAGCACACCACAGGGCAGGATGGCATGGTGTAGCACACCACAGGGCAGGATGGCATAGTGTAGCACACCACAGGGCAGGATGGCATAGTGTAGCACACCACAGGGCAGGATGGCATAGCGTAATACCCCAGAAGGCAGGATGGTATAGCGTAACACACCACCGGGCAGGATGGCATAGCGTAACAGGCCAGAGGGCAGGATGGTATAGCGTAACACGTCAGAGGGCAGGATGGTATAGCGTAATACCCCAGAAGGCAGGATGGTATAGCGTAATACCCTAGAAGGCAGGATGGTATAGCGTAACACGTCAGAGGGCAGGATGGTATAGCGTAACGTCAGAGGGCAGGATGGTATAGCGTAACACATCAGAGGGCAGGATGGTATAGCGTAACACATCAGAGGGCAGGATGGTATAGCCTAATACCCCAGAAGGCAGGATGGTATAGCGTAACACATCAGAGGGCAGGATGGTATAGCGTAACGTCAGAGGGCAGGATGGTATAGCGTAACATGTGCAGAGAGAGTTAGATTTGGGTAGGTTATTTTGTTTCTGTGCAGGGTAAATACTGGCTGCTTTATTTTTACACTGCAAATTAGATTGCAGATTGAACACACCCCACCCAAATCTAACTCTCTCTGCACATGTTACATCTGCCTCCCCTGCAGTGCACATGGTTTTGCCCAATTGCTAACAAAAATCCTGCTGCGATCAACTTGGAATTACCCCCTTTATGCGCAGTTGTGTGACTATCGACATCGCATCCCACAAGGGATCGCACTCATAGAGATCCCCCGCCTTCCCCATGGTAGCTATCGTCTGTGGGAAGATTGTACGTAGTCCTGTGTGTGCGGCGTCTTCCTCCTGCACATGAGGGGAAACTGGAGCCTGTAGCACCTTCTGACTTCTGTAGTTTTCTTCCTCTCTGCAGCGTTACTGTCTCGGGGGCGCCCTCCAGTGGCGGTTTAGTAGATTCCAGTTTGAAAGTATATATAATTTATTATGGTTAATGTCTACAAGTAAGCCCAAGTTAAGGCTCTTTGTACACATACCTCAAAGATGCATTAATCTGCACATACTGCGGTGGAGGCTCATTATTATGACCGCCAGATAATAGCCGGAGTAACCGCCATGTGCGGCACGTACAGCAGCGAGACGGGTTGAACTCATTATAGCAACATGTCTGACAGCCCCCAGGTACATTGTAATGGTGAGCTGCTCCACTGTAGCACATCGGTCACCCCTCACACACCTCCGTAGCCAACGTTCCCCTCTCACATCAATGGCACGTGGTGCTTCACAATTTCCACTTCGATTATTGGCAATGGTGCCGTTTGTCCAGTCACGATACACCTTCACCGCAGCAGCACGCAAACAGGTCACACACTGCGCTGTGTCCGAAATACCGCCACCCCTGTCCTGAAAGCCAATAATCATCCCTTTATGCATCTCTGATAAATCTCCCCGTTCACCCATGACCGCAACGAGTGATATGTGTGCAGACGGCCTATCACACACCTTATATACCCACCAAGCCAGCGCACGCCGCGTGACGTACTTCATGGGCTACGCGCTGCCGACGTCACATGCAGGAGGTGGTCATCCCCCCTCACTGACAGCAACACATCTCCACCTCACTGACCGCAGCACATCCCCTGCCTCACTGACAGCAGCACATCCCCCCTCACTGACAGCGCCACATCCCCGCCTCACTGACAGCGGCACATCACACAGCACATCCCCGCCTCACTGACAGCAGCACATCCCAGCCTCACTGACAGCAGCACATCCCCGCCTCACTGACAGCAGCACATCCCCCCTCACTGACAGCAACACATCTCCGCCTCACTGACAGCAGCACATCCCCCTCACTGACAGCAACACATCCTCCACCTCACTGACAGCAGCACATCCCCACCTCACTGACAGCAGCACATCCCCCCTCCTCACTGACAGCAGCACATCCCCGCCTCACTGACAGCAGCACATCCCCGCCTCACTGACAGCAGCACATCCCCGCCTCACTGACAGCAGCACATCCCCTGCCTCACTGACAGCAGCACATCCCCCCTCACTGACAGCGCCACATCCCCGCCTCACTGACAGCAGCACATCCCCGCCTCACTGACAGCAGCACATCCCCCCTCACTGACAGCAACACATCCTCCCTCCTCACTGACAGCAGCACATCCCCCCTCCTCACTGACAGCAGCACATCCCCGCCTCACTGACAGCAGCACATCCCCGCCTCACTGACAGCAGCACATCACTCCCTCACTGACAGCAGCACATCCCCCCTCACTGACAGCAACACATCTCCGCCTCACTGACAGCAGCACATCCCCACCTCACTGACAGCAGCACATCCCCCCTCCTCACTGACAGCAGCACATCCCCGCCTCACTGACAGCAGCACATCCCCGCCTCACTGACAGCAGCACATCCCCGCCTCACTGACAGCAGCACATCCCCTGCCTCACTGACAGCAGCACATCCCCCCTCACTGACAGCGCCACATCCCCGCCTCACTGACAGCAGCACATCCCCGCCTCACTGACAGCAGCACATCCCCCCTCACTGACAGCAACACATCCTCCCTCCTCACTGACAGCAGCACATCCCCCCTCCTCACTGACAGCAGCACATCCCCGCCTCACTGACAGCAGCACATCCCCGCCTCACTGACAGCAGCACATCACTCCCTCACTGACAGCAGCACATCCCCCCTCACTGACAGCAACACATCTCCGCCTCACTGACAGCAGCACATCCCCGCCTCACTGACAGCAGCACATCACTCCCTCACTGACAGCAGCACATCCCCCCTCCTCACTGACAGCAGCACATCCCCGCCTCACTGACAGCAGCACATCCCCGCCTCACTGACAGCGGTACATCCCCCCTCACTGACAGCAGCACATCCCCCCTCACTGACAGCAACACATCCCCGCCTCACTGACAGCAGCACATCACTCCCTCACTGACAGCAGCACATCCCCCCTCACTGACAGCAGCACATCTCCACCTCACTGACAGCAGCACATCCCCGCCTCACTGACAGCAGCACATCACTCCCTCACTGACAGCAGCACATCCCCGCCTCACTGACAGCAGCACATCCCCCCTCACTGACAGCGGTACATCCCCCCTCACTGACAGCAGCACATCCCCGCCTCACTGACAGCAACACATCCCCGCCTCACTGACAGCGCCACATCCCCACCTCACTGACAGCAGCACATCCCCCCTCACTGACAGCAACACATCCCCCCTCCTCACTGACAGCAACACATCCCCCCTCCTCACTGACAGCAGCACATCCCCCCTCACTGACAGCAGCACATCCCCGCCTCACTGACAGCAGCACATCCCCCCTCACTGACAGCGGTACATCCCCCCTCACTGACAGCAGCACATCCCCCCTCACTGACAGCAACACATCCCCGCCTCACTGACAGCGCCACATCCCCACCTCACTGACAGCAGCACATCCCCCCTCACTGACAGCAACACATCCCCCCTCCTCACTGACAGCAACACATCCCCCCTCCTCACTGACAGCAGCACATCCCCCCTCACTGACAGCAGCACATCCCCCTCACTGACAGCAACACATCCCCCCTCCTCACTGACAGCAACACATCCCCCCTCCTCACTGACAGCAGCACATCCCCTCTCACTGACAGCAGCACATCCCCCTCACTGACAGCAACACATCCCCCCTCCTCACTGACAGCAGCACATCCCCGCCTCACTGACAGCAGCACATCCCCCTCACTGACAGCAACACATCCCCCCTCCTCACTGACAGCAACACATCTCCGCCTCACTGACAGCAGCACATCCCCCCCTCACTGACAGCAGCACATCCCCCCTCACTGACAGCAGCACATCCCCCCTCACTGACAGCAGCACATCCCCCCTCACTGACAGCAACACATCCCCCCCTCACTGACAGCAACACATCTCCGCCTCACTGACAGCAACACATCCCCGCCTCACTGACAGCAGCACATCCCCCCTCACTGACAGCAACACATCACTACCTCACTGACAGCAGCACATCCCCCCTCACTGACAGCAGCACATCCCCGCCTCACTGACAGCAGCACATCCCCCCTCACTGACAGCAGCACATCCCCGCCTCACTGACAGCGGCACATCCCCACCTCACTGACAGCAGCACATCCCCGCCTCACTGACAGCGGCACATCCCCACCTCACTGACAGCAACACATCCCCCCTCACTGACAGCAGCACATCCCCGCCTCACTGACAGCAGCACATCCCCGCCTCACTGACAGCAGCACATCCCCCCTCACTGACAGCAGTACATCCCCCACCTCACTGACAGCGGCACATCCCCCCCTCACTGACAGCGGCACATCCCCGCCTCACTGACAGCGGCACATCCCCACCTCACTGACAGCAACACATCCCCCCTCACTGACAGCAGCACATCCCCGCCTCACTGACAGCAGCACATCCCCGCCTCACTGACAGCAGTACATCCCCCACCTCACTGACAGCGGCACATCCCCGCCTCACTGACAGCGGCACATCCCCCCTCCTCACTGACAGCGGCACATCCCCCCCTCACTGACAGCAACACATCCCCCCTCCTCACTGACAGCGGCACATCCCCACCTCACTGACAGCAACACATCCCCCCTCACTGACAGCAGCACATCCCCGCCTCACTGACAGCAGCACATCCCCGCCTCACTGACAGCAGTACATCCCCCACCTCACTGACAGCGGCACATCCCCGCCTCACTGACAGCAGCACATCCCCCCTCACTGACAGCAACACATCCCCCTCACTGACAGCAGCACATCCCCGCCTCACTGACAGCAGCACATCCCCCCTCACTGACAGCAGCACATCCCCCCCTCACTGACAGCGGCACATCCCCCCTCACTGACAGCAACACATCCCCCTCACTGACAGCAGCACATCCCCGCCTCACTGACAGCAGCACATCCCCCCTCACTGACAGCAGCACATCCCCCCTCACTGACAGCAACACATCCCCCTCACTGACAGCAGCACATCCCCGCCTCACTGACAGCAGCACATCCCCCCTCACTGACAGCAACACATCCCCCTCACTGACAGCAGCACATCCCCGCCTCACTGACAGCAGCACATCCCCCCTCACTGACAGCGGCACATCCCCACCTCACTGACAGCAGTACATCCCCGCCTCACTGACAGCGGCACATCCCCCCTCACTGACAGCAGCACATCCCCCCTCACTGACAGCAGTACATCCCCGCCTCACTGACAGCGGCACATTCCCCCTCACTGACAGCAGCACATCCTCCCTCCTCACTGACAGCAACACATCCCCACCTCACTGACAGCAACACATCCCCCCTCACTGACAGCAGCACATCCCCCCTCACTGACAGCAGCACATCCCCCGCCTCACTGACAGCAACACATCCCCCCTCACTGACAGCAGCACATCCCCTCTCACTGACAGCAACACATCCCCCCTCACTGACAGCAGCACATCCCCCCTCCTCACTGACAGCAGCACATCCCCCCTCCTCACTGACAGCAGCACATCCCCCCTCCTCACTGACAGCAACACATCCCCCCTCCTCACTGACAGCAACACATCCCCGCCTCACTGACAGCAGCACATCCCCCCTCACTGACAGCAGCACATCCCCCCTCACTGACAGCAACACATCCCCCCTCACTGACAGCAGTACATCCCCGCCTCACTGACAGCGGCACATCCCCCCTCACTGACAGCAGCACATCCCCCCTCACTGACAGCAGCACATCCCCCGCCTCACTGACAGCAACACATCCCCCCTCACTGACAGCAGCACATCCCCTCTCACTGACAGCAACACATCCCCCCTCACTGACAGCAGCACATCCCCCCTCCTCACTGACAGCAGCACATCCCCCCTCCTCACTGACAGCAACACATCCCCCCTCCTCACTGACAGCAACACATCCCCGCCTCACTGACAGCAGCACATCCCCCCTCACTGACAGCAGCACATCCCCCCTCACTGACAGCAACACATCCCCCCTCACTGACAGCAGCACATCCCCCCCTCACTGACAGCGGCACATCCCCACCTCACTGACAGCGGCACATCCCCCCCTCACTGACAGCAGCACATCTCCGCCTCACTGACAGCAGCACATCTCCGCCTCACTGACAGCAGCACACATCCCCCTCACTGACAGCAACACATCCTCCACCTCACTGACAGCAGCACATCCCCACCTCACTGACAGCAGCACATCCCCCCTCCTCACTGACAGCAGCACATCCCCACCTCACTGACAGCAGCACATCCCCCCTCCTCACTGACAGCAGCACATCCCCCCTCCTCACTGACAGCAGCACATCCCCGCCTCACTGACAGCAGCACATCCCCGCCTCACTGACAGCAGCACATCCCCCTCACTGACAGCAACACATCCTCCACCTCACTGACAGCAGCACATCCCCCCTCACTGACAGCAGCACATCACTCCCTCCTCACTGACAGCAACACATCCCCCCTCCTCACTGACAGCAGCACATCCCCCTCCTCACTGACAGCAACACATCCCCCCTCACTGACAGCAACACATCCCCCCTCCTCACTGACAGCAGCACATCCCCCTCACTGACAGCAACACATCCCCCCTCCTCACTGACAGCAACACATCCCCCTCACTGACAGCAACACATCTCCGCCTCACTGACAGCAGTACATCCCCCGCCTCACTGACCGCAGCACATCCCCGCCTCACTGACCGCAGCACATCCCCCCCTCACTGACAGCAGCACATCCCCCCCTCACTGACCGCAGCACATCCCCCCCCTCACTGACCGCAGCACATCCCCCCCTCACTGACAGCGGCACATCTCCGCCTCACTGACAGCAGCACATCCCCCCTCACTGACAGCAACACATCTCCGCCTCACTGACAGCAACACATCCCCCCTCACTGACAGCAGCACATCCCCCCTCACTGACAGCAGCACATCCCCGCCTCACTGACAGCAGTACATCCCCCACCTCACTGACAGCGGCACATCCCCGCCTCACTGACAGCAGCACATCCCCGCCTCACTGACAGCAGCACATCCCCGCCTCACTGACAGCAGCACATCCCCTGCCTCACTGACAGCAGCACATCCCCCCTCACTGACAGCGCCACATCCCCGCCTCACTGACAGCAGCACATCCCCGCCTCACTGACAGCAGCACATCCCCCCTCACTGACAGCAACACATCCTCCCTCCTCACTGACAGCAGCACATCCCCCCTCCTCACTGACAGCAGCACATCCCCGCCTCACTGACAGCAGCACATCCCCGCCTCACTGACAGCAGCACATCACTCCCTCACTGACAGCAGCACATCCCCCCTCACTGACAGCAACACATCTCCGCCTCACTGACAGCAGCACATCCCCGCCTCACTGACAGCAGCACATCACTCCCTCACTGACAGCAGCACATCCCCCCTCCTCACTGACAGCAGCACATCCCCGCCTCACTGACAGCAGCACATCCCCGCCTCACTGACAGCGGTACATCCCCCCTCACTGACAGCAGCACATCCCCCCTCACTGACAGCAACACATCCCCGCCTCACTGACAGCAGCACATCACTCCCTCACTGACAGCAGCACATCCCCCCTCACTGACAGCAGCACATCTCCACCTCACTGACAGCAGCACATCCCCGCCTCACTGACAGCAGCACATCACTCCCTCACTGACAGCAGCACATCCCCGCCTCACTGACAGCAGCACATCCCCCCTCACTGACAGCGGTACATCCCCCCTCACTGACAGCAGCACATCCCCGCCTCACTGACAGCAACACATCCCCGCCTCACTGACAGCGCCACATCCCCACCTCACTGACAGCAGCACATCCCCCCTCACTGACAGCAACACATCCCCCCTCCTCACTGACAGCAACACATCCCCCCTCCTCACTGACAGCAGCACATCCCCCCTCACTGACAGCAGCACATCCCCGCCTCACTGACAGCAGCACATCCCCCCTCACTGACAGCGGTACATCCCCCCTCACTGACAGCAGCACATCCCCCCTCACTGACAGCAACACATCCCCGCCTCACTGACAGCGCCACATCCCCACCTCACTGACAGCAGCACATCCCCCCTCACTGACAGCAACACATCCCCCCTCCTCACTGACAGCAACACATCCCCCCTCCTCACTGACAGCAGCACATCCCCCCTCACTGACAGCAGCACATCCCCCTCACTGACAGCAACACATCCCCCCTCCTCACTGACAGCAGCACATCCCCGCCTCACTGACAGCAGCACATCCCCCTCACTGACAGCAACACATCCCCCCTCCTCACTGACAGCAACACATCTCCGCCTCACTGACAGCAGCACATCCCCCCTCACTGACAGCAGCACATCCCCCCTCACTGACAGCAGCACATCCCCCCTCACTGACAGCAGCACATCCCCCCTCACTGACAGCAACACATCCCCCCCTCACTGACAGCAACACATCTCCGCCTCACTGACAGCAACACATCCCCGCCTCACTGACAGCAGCACATCCCCCCTCACTGACAGCAACACATCACTACCTCACTGACAGCAGCACATCCCCCCTCACTGACAGCAGCACATCCCCGCCTCACTGACAGCAGCACATCCCCGCCTCACTGACAGCAGTACATCCCCCACCTCACTGACAGCGGCACATCCCCCCCTCACTGACAGCAGCACATCCCCGCCTCACTGACAGCGGCACATCCCCACCTCACTGACAGCAACACATCCCCCCTCACTGACAGCAGCACATCCCCGCCTCACTGACAGCAGCACATCCCCGCCTCACTGACAGCAGTACATCCCCCACCTCACTGACAGCGGCACATCCCCGCCTCACTGACAGCGGCACATCCCCCCTCCTCACTGACAGCGGCACATCCCCCCCTCACTGACAGCAACACATCCCCCCTCCTCACTGACAGCGGCACATCCCCACCTCACTGACAGCAACACATCCCCCCTCACTGACAGCAGCACATCCCCGCCTCACTGACAGCAGCACATCCCCGCCTCACTGACAGCAGTACATCCCCCACCTCACTGACAGCGGCACATCCCCGCCTCACTGACAGCAGCACATCCCCCCTCACTGACAGCAACACATCCCCCTCACTGACAGCGGCACATCCCCACCTCACTGACAGCAGTACATCCCCGCCTCACTGACAGCAGCACATCCCCCCTCACTGACAGCAGCACATCCCCGCCTCACTGACAGCGGCACATCCCCGCCTCACTGACAGCGGCACATCCCCACCTCACTGACAGCAACACATCCCCCCTCACTGACAGCAGCACATCCCCCCTCACTGACAGCAGCACATCCCCCGCCTCACTGACAGCAACACATCCCCCCTCACTGACAGCAGCACATCCCCTCTCACTGACAGCAACACATCCCCCCTCACTGACAGCAGCACATCCCCCCTCCTCACTGACAGCAGCACATCCCCCCTCCTCACTGACAGCAACACATCCCCCCTCCTCACTGACAGCAACACATCCCCGCCTCACTGACAGCAGCACATCCCCCCTCACTGACAGCAGCACATCCCCCCTCACTGACAGCAACACATCCCCCCTCACTGACAGCAGTACATCCCCGCCTCACTGACAGCGGCACATCCCCCCTCACTGACAGCAGCACATCCCCCCTCACTGACAGCAGCACATCCCCCGCCTCACTGACAGCAACACATCCCGCCTCACTGACAGCAACACATCCCCCCTCACTGACAGCAGCACATCCCCTCTCACTGACAGCAACACATCCCCCCTCACTGACAGCAGCACATCCCCCCTCCTCACTGACAGCAGCACATCCCCCCTCCTCACTGACAGCAACACATCCCCCCTCCTCACTGACAGCAACACATCCCCGCCTCACTGACAGCAGCACATCCCCCCTCACTGACAGCAGCACATCCCCCCTCACTGACAGCAACACATCCCCCCTCACTGACAGCAGCACATCCCCCCCTCACTGACAGCGGCACATCCCCACCTCACTGACAGCAGCACATCCCCCCCTCACTGACAGCAGCACATCTCCGCCTCACTGACAGCAGCACATCTCCGCCTCACTGACAGCAGCACACATCCCCCTCACTGACAGCAACACATCCTCCACCTCACTGACAGCAGCACATCCCCACCTCACTGACAGCAGCACATCCCCCCTCCTCACTGACAGCAGCACATCCCCACCTCACTGACAGCAGCACATCCCCCCTCCTCACTGACAGCAGCACATCCCCCCTCCTCACTGACAGCAGCACATCCCCGCCTCACTGACAGCAGCACATCCCCGCCTCACTGACAGCAGCACATCCCCCTCACTGACAGCAACACATCCTCCACCTCACTGACAGCAGCACATCCCCCCTCACTGACAGCAGCACATCACTCCCTCCTCACTGACAGCAACACATCCCCCCTCCTCACTGACAGCAGCACATCCCCCTCCTCACTGACAGCAACACATCCCCCCTCACTGACAGCAACACATCCCCCCTCCTCACTGACAGCAGCACATCCCCCTCACTGACAGCAACACATCCCCCCTCCTCACTGACAGCAACACATCCCCCTCACTGACAGCAACACATCTCCGCCTCACTGACAGCAGTACATCCCCCGCCTCACTGACCGCAGCACATCCCCGCCTCACTGACCGCAGCACATCCCCCCCTCACTGACAGCAGCACATCCCCCCCTCACTGACCGCAGCACATCCCCCCCTCACTGACCGCAGCACATCCCCCCCTCACTGACAGCGGCACATCTCCGCCTCACTGACAGCAGCACATCCCCCCTCACTGACAGCAACACATCTCCGCCTCACTGACAGCAACACATCCCCCCTCACTGACAGCAGCACATCCCCCCTCACTGACAGCAGCACATCCCCGCCTCACTGACAGCAGTACATCCCCCACCTCACTGACAGCGGCACATCCCCGCCTCACTGACAGCGGCACATCCCCCCCTCACTGACAGCGGCACATCCCCCCCTCACTGACAGCAACACATCCCCCCTCACTGACAGCAGCACATCCCCCCTCACTGACAGCAGCACATCCCCCCTCACTGACAGCAGCACATCCCCGCCTCACTGACAGCAGCACATCCCCGCCTCACTGACAGCAACACATCCCCGCCTCACTGACAGCAACACATCCCCCCTCACTGACAGCAGTACATCTCCGCCTCACTGACAGCAGCACATCCCCGCCTCACTGACAGCAGCACATCCCCCCCTCACTGACAGCAACACATCTCCGCCTCACTGACAGCAGCACATCCCCCCCTCACTGACAGCAGCACATCTCCGCCTCACTGACAGCAGCACATCCCCGCCTCACTGACAGCAGCACATCCCCCCTCACTGACAGCAACACATCTCCGCCTCACTGACAGCAGCACATCCCCCTCACTGACAGCAACACATCCTCCACCTCACTGACAGCAGCACATCCCCACCTCACTGACAGCAGCACATCCCCCCTCCTCACTGACAGCAGCACATCCCCACCTCACTGACAGCAGCACATCCCCCCTCACTGACAGCAGCACATCCCCCCTCACTGACAGCAGCACATCCCCGCCTCACTGACAGCAGCACATCCCCGCCTCACTGACAGCAACACATCCCCGCCTCACTGACAGCAACACATCCCCCCTCACTGACAGCAGCACATCCCCACCTCACTGACAGCAGCACATCCCCCCTCCTCACTGACAGCAGCACATCCCCACCTCACTGACAGCAGCACATCCCCACCTCACTGACAGCAGCACATCCCCACCTCACTGACAGCAGCACATCCCCCCTCCTCACTGACAGCAGCACATCCCCACCTCACTGACAGCAGCACATCCCCGCCTCACTGACAGCAGCACATCCCCCTCACTGACAGCAACACATCCTCCACCTCACTGACAGCAGCACATCCCCACCTCACTGACAGCAGCACATCCCCCCTCCTCACTGACAGCGACACATCCCCGCCTCACTGACAGCAGCACATCCCCCCTCCTCACTGACAGCAGCACATCCCCCCTCCTCACTGACAGCAGCACATCCCCGCCTCACTGACAGCAGCACATCCCCCTCACTGACAGCAACACATCCTCCACCTCACTGACAGCAGCACATCCCCGCCTCACTGACAGCAGCACATCCCCCTCACTGACAGCAACACATCCTCCACCTCACTGACAGCAGCACATCCCCGCCTCACTGACAGCAGCACATCCCCCCTCACTGACAGCGACACATCCCCGCCTCACTGACAGCAGCACATCCCCCCTCCTCACTGACAGCAGCACATCCCCCCTCACTGACAGCAGCACATCCCCCCTCCTCACTGACAGCGACACATCCCCGCCTCACTGACAGCAGCACATCCCCCCTCACTGACAGCGCCACATCCCCCTCACTGACAGCAGCACATCCCCTCCTCACTGACAGCAGCACATCCCCCTCACTGACAGCAACACATCCCCCCTCCTCACTGACAGCAGCACATCCCCCCTCACTGACAGCAGCACATCCCCCGCCTCACTGACAGCAGCACATCCCCCCTCACTGACAGCGACACATCCCCCCTCCTCACTGACAGCAGCACATCCCCCTCACTGACAGCAACACATCCCCCCTCCTCACTGACAGCAGCACATCCCCCCTCACTGACAGCAGCACATCCCCCGCCTCACTGACAGCAACACATCCCCCCTCACTGACAGCAGCACATCCCCTCTCACTGACAGCAACACATCCCCCCTCACTGACAGCAGCACATCCCCCCTCCTCACTGACAGCAACACATCCCCGCCTCACTGACAGCAACACATCCCTCCTCACTGACAGCAGCACATCCCCCCTCACTGACAGCGGCACATCCCCACCTCACTGACAGCAGCACATCCCCCCCTCACTGACAGCAGCACATCTCCGCCTCACTGACAGCAGCACATCCCCGCCTCACTGACAGCAGCACATCCCCCCTCACTGACAGCAACACATCTCCGCCTCACTGACAGCAGCACATCCCCCTCACTGACAGCAACACATCCTCCACCTCACTGACAGCAGCACATCCCCGCCTCACTGACAGCAGCACATCCCCGCCTCACTGACAGCAGCACATCCCCCTCACTGACAGCAACACATCCTCCACCTCACTGACAGCAGCACATCCCCGCCTCACTGACAGCAGCACATCCCCCTCACTGACAGCAACACATCCTCCACCTCACTGACAGCAGCACATCCCCGCCTCACTGACAGCAGCACATCCCCCCTCCTCACTGACAGCGACACATCCCCGCCTCACTGACAGCAGCACATCCCCCCTCCTCACTGACAGCAGCACATCCCCCCTCCTCACTGACAGCAGCACATCCCCGCCTCACTGACAGCAGCACATCCCCCTCACTGACAGCAACACATCCTCCACCTCACTGACAGCAGCACATCCCCGCCTCACTGACAGCAGCACATCCCCCCCTCACTGACAGCAGCACATCCCCGCCTCACTGACAGCAGCACATCCCCCCTCCTCACTGACAGCGACACATCCCCGCCTCACTGACAGCAGCACATCCCCGCCTCACTGACAGCACTACATCCCCTTCTCACTGACAGCAGCACATCTCCGCCTCACTGACAGCAGCACATCCCCGCCTCACTGACAGCAGCACATCCCCCCTCCTCACTGACAGCAACACATCTCCGCCTCACTGACAGCAGCACATCCCCGCCTCACTGACAGCAGCACATCCCCCCCTCACTGACAGCAACACATCCCCGCCTCACTGACAGCAACACATCCCCGCCTCACTGACAGCAGCACATCCCTGCCTCACTGACAGCAGCACATCACTACCTCACTGACAGCAGCACATCCCCGCCTCACTGACAGCAGCACATCCCCGCCTCACTGACAGCTGCACATCCCCGCCTCACTGACAGCGGCACATCCGCGCCTCACTGACAGCAGCACATCCCCGCCTCACTGACAGCAGCACATCCCCGCCTCACTGACAGCTGCACATCCCCGCCTCACTGACAGCGGCACATCCCCCCCTCACTGACAGCAACACATCCCCCCCTCACTGACAGCAGCACATCCCCGCCTCACTGACAGCAACACATCCCCCCCTCACTGACAGCAGCCCATCACTCCCTCACTGACAGCGGCACATCCCCCCCTCACTGACAGCAACACATCCCCCCCTCACTGACAGCAGCACATCCCCGCCTCACTGACAGCAACACATCCCCCCCTCACTGACAGCAGCCCATCACTCCCTCACTGACAGCAACACATCCCCCCCTCACTGACAGCAGCACATCCCCGCCTCACTGACAGCAGCACATCCCCGCCTCACTGACAGCAACACATCCCCCCCTCACTGACAGCAGCACATCCCCGCCTCACTGACAGCAGCACATCCCCGCCTCACTGACAGCAGCACATCCCCCCTCACTGACAGCAGCACATCCCCGCCTCACTGACAGCAGCACATCCCCGCCTCACTGACAGCAGCACATCCCCCCCTCACTGACAGCAGCACATCACACAGCACATCCCCGCCTCACTGACAGCAGCACATCCCCGCCTCACTGACAGCAGCACATCCCCGCCTCACTGACAGCAGCACATCCCCGCCTCACTGACAGCAGCACATCCCCGCCTCACTGACAGCAGCACATCACACAGCACATCCCCGCCTCACTGATTCCCTTACACTGTTACATATTTATTCATTAAAATAATTCCAATGCACCAGCCTATTCTGTGCTGTATTTTGCTCCTATTCTGTATGTCTCCCCATATTTGGTCACAGCATGCGTCATGTTATAAGATGGATATACCACTCATGGATGTGCAGTCGCACTCTTATATATATATATATATATATATATATGCTTTCCTTGGGCGTTTGAACGCGATCAACCTTCGGCCTCACACAGCAAGGTGTACGTATAGCAGCGCGCGACCCCACCGCTGAGAGCGGGATATCTATTACATATACCACGTACAGTCTGTGTAGCTGCTTTGGGGCTTATTCACTGTTGGGACGTAAGAATTTTATGACGCGTCTCTCAGATGGGGTAGCGCTCGCCCAGTTCTGCGCCATACGCACAGGTGGTGCTTTCACAGTCTCTGACCCTGGCCAATTTGGTGCCCTAGGCAAGGTTTAAGCTGGTGCTCTGTAACCCATATGGCGGTGTGCCCCTGCTGGAGCAATGTGCCCTTGGCCATCGCCTGTATGGTCTGTGCCCAAGGCCGCGCTGCGAATAGCCAAAGTCTATGTGGTGCATTTGTGTATGTTACCCTCAGTTACACAGAGCAGCACATACATGTGCACACTTACAGTCCAGTCACATGAAGGCCTGTATGTACCCGGTGTGACCACATGATGGCGCTAGCAGCTCAGCCTCCCTGTCTGCAGCAGGAGTAAATGTGCATTCAGCATGTTTATCAATTACAGTTCTTTTTCAAGTGCTGGAGAGCGGGAGGCAGAGTGCAGTAAATTAGCTATTTCAGGATGGATGGCAGTCAGGAGAGCTCTTAAATTAAATGCACCTGTAGCTGGCGTACAATGGAGGCCGCCATTTTATGGGCTGAAGCAATATTCATTAGAATACGGCTAATTCCCAGGAACTGTTCTGGGCTTTACAGATTGCTGCCTGCAAATGTCACTATTCACAAATGCTCAATTACCCAATAACCTGCCTCTGTATTCGCAGGCAGGACGCAGCTCCCACCCCGTATCCCTGTTCTCTGCTTCCCTCACTTCATGTATATGAGGTGCAGAAGTCTGTGTTACCTCCGGGGGTCCCTATCCTGCATACGGCATTAACTTCTGGGGGCATCCTCCGGAAAACTATGGGGGCAGCGATATCTGCAGCATCTTCCCAGATACATCCGTGCTTCAATTTATACTGAGGTGGTGTAGTGGGAGGATGCTGTGTGGCAGAGCTGGCCCTAACCAATATGGTGCCCTAGGCAAGATTTTGGCTGGTGCCCCCGAGCACCACCGCTGGTTCCGCCTCTGACCTTGCACCTCTTTCCAAGCACCATCACCCCTCACCCATAGCAGTCCTTATTTTCGTTTTTGTACCCCCTATACTGTATTTTAAATAGGAACAGTTCGCACATTTGGCGCACAGCCCAAAAAGGGGTGGTTTTTGCTGGCAAGAGGCATGACCACACAATAGTAACCCCAATTCCAATTACGCCACACAATACTGCAACTTTATTCACATTTGATCATGTGATAGTGTCCATAATTCATATTACATCCCACAGTAGTATCACTTTACCTTAAACGTTACTCCTTACAGTAGAGCCCCTTATTCACATTACATCACACTGAATTGCTCCTTATTCACATTACACCACACCCTATTGCTCTTTATTCACATTAGACGACACAGTAGTGCCCTTTCTATACGCAACGCCACATAGTAGAACACCTTATACACATAATGCCACACATTAGTAATGCATTTATACACAATTCCACACAATAATGCCCCTTACACATATGAGACACATTATTAATATGTCCTTATAAACATCATGCACATTATGCCAACCTTTATTAATGCCCTTTTACACATAATGTCCCTTACACATATGCCGTACATTATTAATGCCCTTATGCACATGACACACATAGTGCCCCCTACATATTTGCTGCACATTATTAGTGCCCCTATACACATAATGACACACATACAGTAGTACCCTGTTACACATATGCCGCACATTATTAATGCCCTTACACACATAATGACACACATAGTGCCCCTTACATATATGTTGCACATTATTAATGCATTTTTACATGACACACATAATGCCCCTTACACATATTCCAAACACTACTGCACAACCAACCCACTCTCATGCACACAGCACTCACACTGCCACTAACACTGTGACCTCTGCTTGCATACAGATGTGTACTCATAAATCTTGCATCAATGTTAACGTCGGGCACCTTTTTTTTATGAAAATGCATCTTATTTGCATTGCTATGTGGCTAGGATGCACACGCAGCTTCTGCTGAATAAACTGATATGCAGCATGCCTATATACTGTGTGAGACTGTGGCTGTATCTGCATAAGAAATGCTACACACAGAATATAGGCATGCTGCATATCATTTTAATCAGCAGAAGCTGCTGATGCCCCTAGGCATATCAAATGCCCTAGGCAATTGCCTAGTTTGCCTATGCCTATGGCCGGCTCTGCTGTGTGGTATAGGGAGGAGTAGTAGGGTCAGGATGCTGTGTGGTGTAGTGAGGTGTAGTAAGGGCAGGATGCTGTGTGGTATAGGGAGGAGTAGTAGGGGCAGGATGCTGTGTGGTGTAGTAAGGTGTAGGAGGGGCAGGATACTGTGCGGTATATGGAGGTGTAGGAGGGGCAGGATGCTGTGTGGTATAGGGAGGTGTAGGAGGGGCAGGATACTGTGCGGTATATGGAGGTGTAGTAGCAGGATTCTGTGTGGTATAGAGAGGAGTAGTAGGGTAAGGATGCTGTGTGGTATAGGGAGGAGTAGTAGGGGCAGGATACTGTGCAGTGTAGGGAGGTGTAATAGGGGCAGGATGCTGTGTGGTATAGGGAGGTGTAGTAGGGGCAGGATACTGTGCGGTATAGGGAGGTGTAATAGGGGCAGGATGCTGTGTGGTATAGGGAGGAGTAGTAGGGGCAGGATGCTGTGTGGTGTAGGAGGGGCAGGATGCTGTGTGGTATAGGGAGGTGTAGGGTCAGGATGCTGTGTGGTATAGGGAGGTGTAGTAGGGGCAGGATGCTGTGTGGTATGGGGAGGAGTAGTAGGGGCAGGATACTGTGTGGTGTAGTGAGGTGTACTAGGGGCAGGATGCTGTGTGGTATAGGGAGGAGTAGTAGGGGAAGGAAGCTGTGTGGTATAGTGAGGTGTAGTAGGGGCAGGATACTGTGCAGTGTAGGGAGGTGTAATAGGGGCAGGATGCTGTGTGGTATAGGGAGGTGTAGGGACGGGTCAGGATGTGGGTGGTGTAGTGAGGTGTAATAGGGGCAGGATACTGTGCGGTATAGGGAGGAGTAGTAGAGGCAGGATGCTGTGTGGTATAGGGAGGAGTAGTAGGGGCAGGATGCTGTGTGGTATAGGGAGGTGTAGTAGGGGCAGGATGCTGTGTGGTATAGGGAGGAGTAGTAGGGGCAGGATGCTGTGTGGTATAGGGAGGAGTAGTAGGGGAAGGATGCTGTGTGGTATAGTGAGGTGTAATAGGGGCAGGATACTGTGCAGTATAGGGAGGAGTAGTAGGGGCAGGATACTGTGTGGTGTAGTGAGGTGTAATAGGGGCAGGATGCTGTGTGGTATAGGGAGGTGTAGGGACGGGTCAGGATGTGGGTGGTGTAGTGAGGTGTAATAGGGGCAGGATACTGTGCGGTATAGGGAGGAGTAGTAGAGGCAGGATGCTGTGTGGTATAGGGAGGAGTAGTAGGGGCAGGATGCTGTGTGGTATAGGGAGGTGTAGTAGGGGCAGGATGCTGTGTGGTATAGGGAGGAGTAGTAGGGGCAGGATGCTGTGTGGTATAGGGAGGAGTAGTAGGGGCAGGATACTGTGTGGTATAGGGAGGAGTAGTAGGGGCAGGATACTGTGTGGTATAGGGAGGAGTAGTAGGGGCAGGATACTGTGCAGTGTAGGGAGGTGTAATAGGGGCAGGATGCTGTGTGGTATAGGGAGGTGTAGTAGCAGGATACTGTGCGGTATAGGGAGGAGTAGTAGGGGCAGGATGCTGTGTGGTATAGGGAGGAGTAGTAGGGGCAGGATGCTGTGTGGTATAGGGAGAAGTAGTAGGGGCAGGATGCTGTGTGGTATAGGGAGGAGTAGTAGGGGCAGGATGCTGTGTGGTATAGGGAGGAGTAGTAGGGGCAGGATGCTGTGTGGTATAGGGAGGAGTAGTAGGGGCAGGATGCTGTGTGGTATAGGGAGGAGTAGTAGGGGCAGGATACTGTGCAGTGTAGGGAGGTGTAATAGGGGCAGGATGCTGTGTGGTATAGGGAGGTGTAGGGTCAGGATGTGGGTGGTGTAGTGAGGTGTAATAGGGGCAGGATACTGTGCGGTATAGGGAGGAGTAGTAGAGGCAGGATGCTGTGTGGTATAGGGAGGTGTAGTAGGGGCAGGATGCTGTGTGGTATAGGGAGGTGTAGTAGGGGCAGGATGCTGTGTGGTGTAGTGAGGTGTAGTAAGGGCAGGATGCTGTGTGGTATAGTGAGGTGTAAGGGCAGGATGCTGTGCGGTATAGGGAGGAGTAGTAGGGGCAGGATACTGCAGAGTTGCCTACCCTCCCTCATTCTGCAGGAGACTCCCTGAAATAGTAGCAATCTCCCTCACTCCCTGAATAGACCAGCAATCTCCCTGATTTTACTTTACATTCTTGGGGTACACAAATAAATCAGAGATAGATACATTCAAATGAGTTCATCAGTGTGATTTCCCTGCATTGTTATAAGGCACAATGATCCCTATGGCTACATGCATTATAAATAAGGTTTCTCTTGACCACTTACAGTACGTGGAAGCTTTTCTAAAACACAATACATGAACAATTCCTGAAAAATATCAGCGTCTTTTCTTCAACAAGTAGATCTTACGAACTTTGGGGCTCATTTACATTTGGATGTCAGTCATTTTTATGACACGCCTCCCAGATGTAGCCATACATGTCCGCGCTGATATGTGTTACTTTCACAATCTCCCTGAAATTCTTTTTCAAAAGAAGGCAAGTATGGGATACTGTGTGGTATAGTGAGGTGTAGTAGGGGCAGGATGCTGTGTGGTGTAGTGAGGTGTAGTAGGGGCAGGATGCTGTGTGGTGTAGTGAGGTGTAATAGGGGCAGGATACTGTGTGGTATAGGGAGGAGTAGTAGGGGCAGGATGCTGTGTGGTATAGGGAGGTGTAGTAGCAGGATACTGTGTGGTATAGGGAGGAGTAGTAGGGGCAGGATACTGTGTGGTATAGTGAGGTGTAGTAGGGGCAGGATGCTGTGTGGTGTAGTGAGGTGTAATAGGGGCAGGATACTGTGTGGTATAGGGAGGAGTAGTAGGGGCAGGATGCTGTGTGGTATAGGGAGGTGTAGTAGCAGGATACTGTGTGGTATAGGGAGGAGTAGTAGGGGCAGGATACTGTGTGGTATAGTGAGGTGTAGTAGGGGCAGGATGCTGTGTGGTGTGGTGAGGTGTAATAGGGGCAGGATACTGTGTGGTATAGGGAGGTGTACTAGGGGCAGGATGCTGTGTGATATAGTGAGGTGTAATAGGGGCAGGATACTGTGTGGCATAGGGAGGAGTAGTAGGGGCAGGATGCTGTGTGGTATAGTGAGGTGTAGTAGGGGCAGGATGCTGTGTGGTGTAGTGAGGTGTAATAGGGGCAGGATACTGTGTGGTATAGGGAGGAGTAGTAGGGGCAGGATGCTGTGTGGTGTAGTGAGGTGTAATAGGGGCAGGATACTGTGTGGTATAGGGAGGAGTAGTAGGGGCTGGATGCTGTGTGGTATAGGGAGGTGTAGTAGCAGGATGCTGTGTGGTATAGGGAGGAGTAGTAGGGGCAGGATACTGTGTGGTATAGTGAGGTGTAGTAGGGGCAGGATGCTGTGTGGTGTAGTGAGGTGTAATAGGGGCAGGATACTGTGTGGTATAGGGAGGTGTAGTAGGGGCAGGATACTGTGTGGTGTAGTGAGGTGTAATAGGGGCAGGATGCTGTGTGGTATAGGGAGGTGTAGTAGCAGGATACTGTGTGGTATAGGGAGGAGTAGTAGGGGCAGGATGCTGTGTGGTGTAGTGAGGTGTAATAGGGGCAGGATACTGTGCAGTATAGGGAGGAGTAGTAGGGGCAGGATACTGTGTGGTGTAGTGAGGTGTAATAGGGGCAGGATGCTGTGTGGTATAGGGAGGTGTAGGGACGGGTCAGGATGTGGGTGGTGTAGTGAGGTGTAATAGGGGCAGGATACTGTGCGGTATAGGGAGGAGTAGTAGAGGCAGGATGCTGTGTGGTATAGGGAGGAGTAGTAGGGGCAGGATGCTGTGTGGTATAGGGAGGTGTAGTAGGGGCAGGATGCTGTGTGGTATAGGGAGGAGTAGTAGGGGCAGGATGCTGTGTGGTATAGGGAGGAGTAGTAGGGGCAGGATGCTGTGTGGTATAGGGAGGAGTAGTAGGGGCAGGATACTGTGTGGTATAGGGAGGAGTAGTAGGGGCAGGATACTGTGTGGTATAGGGAGGAGTAGTAGGGGCAGGATACTGTGCAGTGTAGGGAGGTGTAATAGGGGCAGGATACTGTGTGGTATAGGGAGGTGTAGTAGCAGAATACTGTGCGGTATAGGGAGGAGTAGTAGGGGCAGGATGCTGTGTGGTATAGGGAGGAGTAGTAGGGGCAGGATGCTGTGTGGTATAGGGAGAAGTAGTAGGGGCAGGATGCTGTGTGGTATAGGGAGGAGTAGTAGGGGCAAGATGCTGTGTGGTATAGGGAGGAGTAGTAGGGGCAGGATGCTGTGTGGTATAGGGAGGAGTAGTAGGGGCAGGATGCTGTGTGGTATAGGGAGGAGTAGTAGGGGCAGGATACTGTGCAGTGTAGGGAGGTGTAATAGGGGCAGGATGCTGTGTGGTATAGGGAGGTGTAGGGTCAGGATGTGGGTGGTGTAGTGAGGTGTAATAGGGGCAGGATACTGTGCGGTATAGGGAGGAGTAGTAGAGGCAGGATGCTGTGTGGTATAGGGAGGTGTAGTAGGGGCAGGATTCTGTGTGGTATAGGGAGGTGTAGTAGGGGCAGGATGCTGTGTGGTGTAGTGAGGTGTAGTAAGGGCAGGATGCTGTGTGGTATAGTGAGGTGTAAGGGCAGGATGCTGTGCGGTATAGGGAGGAGTAGTAGGGGCAGGATACTGCAGAGTTGCCTACCCTCCCTCATTCTGCAGGAGACTCCCTGAAATAGTAGCAATCTCCCTCACTCCCTGAATAGACCAGCAATCTCCCTGATTTTACTTTACATTCTTGGGGTACACAAATAAATCAGAGATAGATACATTCAAATGAGTTCATCAGTGTGATTTCCCTGCATTGTTATAAGGCACAATGATCCCTATGGCTACATGCATTATAAATAAGGTTTCTCTTGACCACTTACAGTACGTGGAAGCTTTTCTAAAACACAATACATGAACAATTCCTGAAAAATATCAGCGTCTTTTCTTCAACAAGTAGATCTTACGAACTTTGGGGCTCATTTACATTTGGATGTCAGTCATTTTTATGACACGCCTCCCAGATGTAGCCATACATGTCCGCGCTGATATGTGTTACTTTCACAATCTCCCTGAAATTCTTTTTCAAAAGAAGGCAAGTATGGGATACTGTGTGGTATAGTGAGGTGTAGTAGGGGCAGGATGCTGTGTGGTGTAGTGAGGTGTAGTAGGGGCAGGATGCTGTGTGGTGTAGTGAGGTGTAATAGGGGCAGGATACTGTGTGGTATAGGGAGGAGTAGTAGGGGCAGGATGCTGTGTGGTATAGGGAGGTGTAGTAGCAGGATACTGTGTGGTATAGGGAGGAGTAGTAGGGGCAGGATACTGTGTGGTATAGTGAGGTGTAGTAGGGGCAGGATGCTGTGTGGTGTAGTGAGGTGTAATAGGGGCAGGATACTGTGTGGTATAGGGAGGAGTAGTAGGGGCAGGATGCTGTGTGGTATAGGGAGGTGTAGTAGCAGGATACTGTGTGGTATAGGGAGGAGTAGTAGGGGCAGGGTACTGTGTGGTATAGTGAGGTGTAGTAGGGGCAGGATGCTGTGTGGTATAGTGAGGTGTAATAGGGGCAGGATACTGTGTGGTATAGGGAGGTGTACTAGGGGCAGGATGCTGTGTGATATAGTGAGGTGTAATAGGGGCAGGATACTGTGTGGTATAGGGAGGAGTAGTAGGGGCAGGATGCTGTGTGGTATAGTGAGGTGTAGTAGGGGCAGGATGCTGTGTGGTGTAGTGAGGTGTAATAGGGGCAGGATACTGTGTGGTATAGGGAGGAGTAGTAGGGGCAGGATGCTGTGTGGTGTAGTGAGGTGTAATAGGGGCAGGATACTGTGGTATAGGGAGGAGTAGTAGGGGCAGGATGCTGTGTGGTATAGGGAGGTGTAGTAGCAGGATGCTGTGTGGTATAGGGAGGAGTAGTAGGGGCAGGATACTGTGTGGTATAGTGAGGTGTAGTAGGGGCAGGATGCTGTGTGGTGTAGTGAGGTGTAATAGGGGCAGGATACTGTGTGGTATAGGGAGGTGTAGTAGGGGCAGGATACTGTGTGGTGTAGTGAGGTGTAATAGGGGCAGGATGCTGTGTGGTATAGGGAGGTGTAGTAGCAGGATACTGTGTGGTATAGGGAGGAGTAGTAGGGGCAGGATGCTGTGTGGTGTAGTGAGGTGTAATAGGGGCAGGATGCTGTGTGGTATAGGGAGGTGTAGTAGCAGGATACTGTGTGGTATAGGGAGGAGTAGTAGGGGCAGGATGCTGTGTGGTGTAGTGAGGTGTAGGGTCAGGATGCTGTGTGGTATAGGGAGGTGTAGTAGGGGCAGGATACTGTGTGGTATAGGGAGGAGTAGTAGGGGCAGGATGCTGTGTGGTGTAGTGAGGTGTAATAGGGGCAGGATACTGTGCAGTATAGGGAGGAGTAGTAGGGGCAGGATGTTGTGTGGTGTAGTGAGGTGTAATAGGGGCAGGATACTGTGTGGTATAGGGAGGAGTAGTAGGGGCAGGATACTGTGTGGTGTAGTGAGGTGTAATAAGGGCAGGATACTGTGCAGTATAGGGAGGATGCTGTGTGGTGTAGTGAGGTGTAATAGGGGCAGGATACTGTGCAGTATAGGAATGAGTAGTAGGGGCAGGATACTGTGTGGTATAGGGAGTGTAATAGGGGCAGGATACTGTGCGGTATAGGGAGGAGTAGTAGAGGCAGGATGCTGTGTGGTATCGGGAGTAGTAGTAGGGGCAGGATGCTGTGTGGTATAGGGAGGAGTAGTAGGGGCAGGATGCTGTGTGGTATAGGGAGGAGTAGTAGAGGCAGGATGCTGTGTGGTATAGGGAGGAGTAGTAGGGGCAGGATGCTGTGTGGTATAGGGAGGAGTAGTAGAGGCAGGATGCTGTGTGGTATAGGGAGGAGTAGTAGAGGCAGGATGCTGTGTGGTATAGGGAGGAGTAGTAGGGGCAGGATGCTGTGTGGTATAGGGAGTGTAATAGGGGCAGGATGCTGTGTGATATAGTGAGGTGTAATAGGGGCAGGATACTGTGCAGTATAGGGAGGAGTAGTAGAGGCAGGATGCTGTGTGGTATAGGGAGTGTAATAGGGGCAGGATGCTGTGTGATATAGTGAGGTGTAATAGGGGCAGGATGCTGTGTAGTACAGGGAGGAGTAGTAGGGGCAGGATACTGTGTGGTGTAGGGAGGAGTAGTAGGGGCAGGATGCTGTGTGGTGTAGGGAGTGTAATAGGGGCAGGATACTGTGTGGTATAGGGAGGAGTAGTAGGGGCAGGATGCTGTGTGGTGTAGTGAGGTGTAATAGGGGCAGGATACTGTGTGGTATAGGGAGGAGTAGTAGGGGCAGGATACTGTGTGGTGTAGTGAGGTGTAATAGGGGCAGGATACTGTGTGGTATAGGGAGGAGTAGTAGGGGCAGGATACTGTGTGGTATAGGGAGGAGTAGTAGGGGCAGGATACTGTGTGGTGTAGGGAGTGTAATAGGGGCAGGATACTGTGTGGTATAGGGAGGAGTAGTAGGGTCAGGATGCTGTGTGGTGTAGGGAGTGTAATAGGGGCAGGATACTGTGTGGTATAGGGAGGAGTAGTAGGGGCAGGATGCTGTGTGGTGTAGTGAGGTGTAATAGGGGCAGGATACTGTGTGGTATAGGGAGGAGTAGTAGGGGCAGGATACTGTGTGGTGTAGTGAGGTGTAATAGGGGCAGGATACTGTGTGGTATAGGGAGGAGTAGTAGGGGCAGGATGCTGTGTGGTGTAGTGAGGTGTAATAGGGGCAGGATACTGTGTGGTATAGGGAGGAGTAGTAGGGGCAGGATGTTGTGTGGTGTAGTGAGGTGTAATAGGGGCAGGATACTGTGCAGTATAGGGAGGAGTAGTAGGGGCAGGATACTGTGTGGTGTAGGGAGTGTAATAGGGGCAGGATACTGTGTGGTATAGGGAGGAGTAGTAGGGGCAGGATGCTGTGTGGTGTAGTGAGGTGTAATAGGGGCAGGATACTGTGTGGTATAGGGAGGAGTAGTAGGGGCAGGATACTGTGCAGTATAGGGAGGAGTAGTAGGGGCAGGATGCTGTGTGGTGTAGTGAGGTGTAATAGGGGCAGGATACTGTGTGGTATAGGGAGGAGTAGTAGGGGCAGGATGCTGTGTGGTGTAGTGAGGTGTAATAGGGGCAGGATACTGTGCGGTATAGGGAGGAGTAGTAGGGGCAGGATGCTGTGTGGTGTAGTGAGGTGTAATAGGGGCAGGATACTGTGTGGTATAGGGAGGTGTAGTAGGGGCAGGATGCTGTGTGGTATAGGGAGGTGTAGGGGCAGGATGCTGTGCGGTACAGGAAGGTGTAGCAGCAGGATGCTGTGTGGTATAGGGAGGAGTAGTAGGAGCAGGATACTGTGCGGTACAGGGAGGTGTAGGGGCAGGATACTGTGAGGTGTAATAGGGGCAGGATACTGTGTGGTATAGGGAGGAGTAGTAGGGGCAGGATACTGTGTGGTATAGAGAGGTGTAGTAGGGGCAGGATGTTGTGTGGTATAGGGAGGAGATGTAGTAGCAGGATGCTGTGTGGTGTAGTGAGGTGTAATAGGGGCAGGATGCTGTGTGGTATAGGGAGGAGTAGTAGGGGCAGGATACTGTGTGGTATAGAGAGGTGTAGGGGCAGGACGCTGTGTGGTATAGGGAGGAGTAGTAGGGGCAGGATGTATGCGGTATAGTGAGTTGTAGGGGCAGGATACTGTGCGGTATAGGGAGGAGTAGTAGGGGCAAGATACTGTGTGGTATAGGGAGGAGTAGTAGGGGCAGGATACTGTGCGGAATAGGGAGGTGTAGGGGCAGGACGCTGTGTGGTGTAGTGAGGTGTAGGGGCACGATACTGTGCGGTACAGGGAGGTGTAGGGGCAGGATACTGTGCGGTATAGGGAGGAGTAGTAGGGGCAGGATACTGTGTGGTATAGGGAGGAGTAGTAGGGGCAGGATACTGTGTGGTATAAGAAGGTGTAGGAGGGGCAGGATACTGTGCGCTATATGGAGGTGTAGGGGAAGGATGCTGTGTGGTATAAGGAGGTGTAGGAGGGGCAGTATGCTGTGTGGTATAGGGAGGAGTAGTTGGGGCAGGATGCTGTGTGGTATAGGGAGGAGTAGTAGGGGCAGGATACTGTGCGGTGTAGGGAGGTGTAATAGGGGCAGGATGCTGTGCGGTATAGTGGGGTGTAGTAGCAGGATACTGTGTGGTATAGGGAGGAGTAGTAGGGGCAGGATGCTGTGCGGTATAGGGAGGTGTAGGGGCAGGATACTGTGCGGTACAGGGAGGTGTAATAGGGGCAGGATACTGTGCGGTATATGGAGGTGTAGGGGTAGGATGCTGTGTGGTATAAGAAGGTGTAGGAGGGGCAGGATGCTGTGTGGTATAGGGAGGAGTAGTAGGGGCAGGATGCTGTGTGGTATAGGGAGGAGTAGTAGGGGCAGGATACTGTGTGGTATAGGGAGGTGTAGGAGGGGCAGGATACTGTGCGGTATATGGAGGTGTAGGAGGGGCAGGATGCTGTGTGGTATAGGGAGGAGTAGTAGGGGAAGGATGCTGTGTGGTATAGGGAGGAGTAGCAGGGGCAGGATACTGTGCAGTGTAGGGAGGTGTAATAGGGGCAGGATGCTGTGTGGTATAGGGAGGTGTAGGGTCAGGATGCTGTGTGGTGTAGTGAGGTGTAATAGGGGCAGGATACTGTGCGGTATAGGGAGGAGTAGTAGGGGCAGGATGCTGTGTGGTATAGGGAGGAGTTGTAGAGGCAGGATGCTGTGTGGTGTAATGAGGTGTAGGAGCAGGATGCTGTGTGGTATAGGGAGGTGTAGTAGGGGCAGGATGCTGTGTGGTATAGGGAGGTGTAGTAGGGGCAGGATACTGTGTGGTATAGGGAGGAGTAGTAGGGGCAGGATACTGTGCGGTATA
This sequence comes from Pseudophryne corroboree, assembly GCF_028390025.1. NCBI lineage: Eukaryota > Metazoa > Chordata > Amphibia > Anura > Myobatrachidae > Pseudophryne > Pseudophryne corroboree. The sequence continues at coordinate 472,293,474 of NC_086452.1, read as the reverse complement.
GGGAGGTGTAGGGGCAGGACGCTGTGTGGTGTAGTGAGGTGTAGGGGCAGGATACTGTGCGGTACAGGGAGGTGTAGGGGCAGGATACTGTGCGGTATAGGGAGGAGTAGTAGGGGCAGGATACTGTGTGGTATATGGAGGTGTAGGGGTAGGATGCTGTGTGGTATAAGAAGGTGTAGGAGGGGCAGGATACTGTGCGGTATATGGAGGTGTAGGGGTAGGATGCTGTGTGGTATAAGAAGGTGTAGGAGGGGCAGGATACTGTGCGGCACAGGGAGGTGTAGGGGCAGGATACTGTGCGGTATAGGGAGGAGTAGTAGGGGCAGGATACTGTGTGGTATATGGAGGTGTAGGGGTAGGATACTGTGTGGTATAGGGAGGAGTAGTAGGGGAAGGATGCTGTGTGGTATAGGGAGGAGTAGCAGGGGCAGGATACTGTGCAGTGTAGGGAGGTGTAATAGGGGCAGGATGCTGTGTGGTGTAGTGAGGTGTAGGGGCAGGATACTGTGCGGTACAGGGAGGTGTAGGGGCAGGATACTGTGCGGTATAGGGAGGAGTAGTAGGGGCAGGATGCTGTGTGGTATAGGGAGGAGTAGTAGGGGCAGGATACTGTGCGGTATAGGGAGGTGTAGGGGCAGGACGCTGTGTGGTGTAGTGAGGTGTAGGGGCAGGATACTGTGCGGTACAGGGAGGTGTAGGGGAAGGATACTGTGCGGTATAGGGAGGAGTAGTAGGGGCAGGATGCTGTGTGGTGTCAAAGTCAGAAAAATATCTCTACACACACTGCCATATTGGCACCTCATACTGGTCCGTGCTGCGCATGCGTACGCTCTCCCGTATGTGCGCATACTCACAGTCGCGGGCACCCGCAGGCGCATGGTATGCGTATTTACGGTAGAGTTTATGCGATCATAGCGTGCGACTCAATCATTACATATTTTCACTAATAATGTATTTTGTAGATTATGGTCCCTTTGATAGATTCTGAAAGTTTGGTTAATATAGAATGTTCATGAACAGAGGAATCCCTCTTTGTTTGATACGAAGGGTCAGACAGGAGTAATACAGTGGTGTTTAGTATCCATCGGAAGAATATTTAATTAGAAATATTCCGGTGTTGGTTTGAAGCAGATTAATCGCTCGTGCGAATAGTTATGGACATAAGAAGTTTATGAACATTTACTTTATTTGCACTTTATTACCCATGCGGCGGGAAACCCAGTTTCCCTCCCACCTGAGCAGTTGGAAATAGTCACAGCCCACCTGTATGAATCAACCTATGACCTTTTGTTATAATGCGAAGCCGAATTCCTGTGTCCAATGAACAATGAGATTGTAGGGACCATTGAATTGTATTGTGTGTGGGGCATAAATAGGCAGGCCGACCATATCCAGTTCACTCTCTTCAACGGTTCTCATTGCTGATAATCGGGAGCTGGATATCGAGGCGCATGCGATCGTTCCCCTTGTGCGTAAGTTTTTCTCCGTAATCATACTGTTTCTCTTTTGTTATTATGGGCCATATCTCTCTCTCTCTTCTCTTTCTCTCATTTTTCTCTTAAACTTAATTGTATTGTATTTACTGTGTAGTTATCTGGTTAGGTAGTCTATGTTATATTGTAGTGTATGACTTGTATTGTGTTTAACTCTTTTGCAAGTATAGCATTCATAATATATATATTAGGCGTTGGACCCTGAGCACGGTATCTGTGTGTTTCTTATAGTATTACGTATTCTCAGAGTGTCGGTGACGCTCAAACAGCTTTTAAGGTAATAAGGGTTTACTGTGTTGCATTTACACTCTAACATTACACTAAGGTTTTACTGCACAATACACTGTTTATGGTTTAGATACAAAGGTTTAATATAGTGAGCGTCAGTAATCTCCTCGTGGTCCCGAGCGTTCGCTACGCTATAAGCGAATCATTACTTTAGTCAACAGCCAATAACGTGCCTGCCTGTGATCTCTTGGCCGTGAGTGAACGTGACGCTTGAGCGTCTCGATCACGGCGAAGCGATTGTTACGCAACTAGCGTACCCTTACGGTACTTCATACATAGATAGCGTACAGTGTTCTTAGACCTCATAAAGGGTATTATATACGATAAATATTTAGCTTTATCAATTGGCGGCTCGCCCTGTCCTTCACATATCTGCACTAGGTAATTTCAGCAGACATTATCCAGCAGCAAAGGGCGGGAGATCATATTCCTCGTAGTGCTGTTTGGATAAGCGTCTGCTTCTCTTAGTAAAGGGTGCTGAAGGAATCCGGGAACCGGAGGTAAGAACAAAACAATAGTGTCTTTTTAAAACTGTTTATTTTTCTGTCTTGCGTACACACGCACGCACACATATATATCTGCATTTCCTTTTCATTGGTGTATTTTCGTATGTCACTCTCCTGTTTGCCAGCTCTATAGTTGATAAACGTATAAATTGTGTTACGGTGGATCTTTGCTTTGCGTACACGTGTCTCTAACAAAAGACTGAGACTTGCGTACGCAATCCAAGGGCCGACGCACGCAGCGTATATTACGCAACGGAGCGTACGGGTACGCCCACGTAACTCAAATCACAAGTTGTTGTTTTTTTCTCTCCTCTCAACGCGATAAGTAGCGCCACGCGGTAAATAACGCCAGGCGATAAATCGCGCAAAATTTTTTTTTTAATTCCAAATTTAAATTAATAGATCCTTCTCCTAATTTGTAACATATCTGGTCTAAAGAGACATTTCTGCGCAGAAATAGAAATAGAAACAAAAGTGTACATGTGGTGAGTGAGTGTGTTGTATACAATTTTACAGGTTGAACCACAAGAAAAGTCGAGTACTCGTGAGGTACATGCGTGTAAGTGACGTACATGGTGGCTAGGGAGGCATCCCTGGTTAAATATACAATTTGAGCATTAGAGTGTAGCAGACCAGGAGGTCATACTGTAACAGACCAGGAGGTCATAGCAGACCAACAGGTTCAGGTACAGCAGACAAGGAAGTCCGCTATACAGTCCACAGGCACAACACCAAGAAAGGGTTGGTGCAACACCCATATAGGCCATATAAGCTCTGGCTGAAGGAATTCGCAGCCGTAATTTTCGATTCCACTGGTCGCTCAGTACATAAGATTAGTTGCTTGTGTACTAAACGATTGTACCGCACGTAATTGCGTGCATTAGTAAACCTGACCGGTACTATTTGTGTACGAAGGTCATAAACGCTATTTGTACATTCTAACGTGATTTGTGTAACTTTTTTTATTTTAAGGGAAGTTCGCTGCTCACTCGGGAACTATCCAGCAACCAATAGTTACTGGAAAGAGTAAGTGTTCTTCGGAGCACCCTCACAGGTTCCAGTAAATAGAGGTTCAGGTCGCAGGGGCCCTAGGTCGAGTACGCCAGCACCATATCGGTGTGATCAGGTCGTATTGGTCGGCGTGGGCGAGTGAGTGGGGTACTCGGTAAACCGCCACCGCCAGCCTATTTTGGATATTTGGTTTGCGTAAGGGTTGGTTAAATAAAGCAACACCTTCGAACTATGGGGGCCACTTGTTCAGGTAGGGGGCGATCAACCTCGGTTCGGGTTGATTCAGTGAACCGACCAATTGGGTCGGCAAGGTATGTAATGTGTGAGAAATACGGAAGTCACACAGAAGCTTTATGTGATGAATGGGAGAGAATGACAGTACATGACGGGGAGAAATTCCCAAGAGTAGGTAGCTTCAGCACAGAAGTGTTAACGAATTTAAGGAGAAGGATATGTCTCATTAAATCAACAAAGAGACGAATCAAACATTACGATTATTTGCAGTTGTGGCAGCAGGAAGGTGACATACAGAGAGGATTGGCTCAGGCGGCGGGATCTGGCTCAATCAGAAAACTGATAGCCACGGCCCCACCGCCACCATACATATCAGGAGAGAAATTGGTTGCGGAGAATGACGCACTAAGGTGTAACACACAAACACTTAGCAACTGTGTAAATGTTAAAGATAATGTTAACCAATTAACCAATACACGTATTAACCCGTGCAAGTTGTACCCTGTTTTGAACTTTCCTCAGGAGTGTGATCAAGAGGACGAAACGACAACGATTTCAGCGCTCTCTCTAGCAGCCACCATAGCAGAGACCACAGTAGGCACAGCTCCACCCACGAGATTAGTAACAAAGGCCCCTAGCGGAGGGATAGGTGAGGTCGTGTCTACAGGTAAGTACGGCACCATACACTATGCTGAAGCCATTTCACCACAGGCTGTAGAACCCACACAGAGTGATGTTGTTAGAGTTAATCCTGTCAGGGTAATAGCTGTTCCAAATGGGAAAACTGACACAACAGGGGTCACCCCTGTGAGGAACATTGCCATGTATAGCCCATTTTCCAGAATGGAATTAAGGACCATCGTGTCTGAATTCCCTGACCCTAGAAAAGATTTAGTTGCCAGTCAAAAATACATCAGAGACTTAGGTAACACTGTAGAGCCCAACAATAAAGACTGGCAGATATTGCTGAGAGCATGTTTACCCTCCAATGTTGACGCAACTCAATTTTTAGCTGATTGCGGATTAGATCAGGATGTACCTCTTACAGATGTGTACAACAAAGACAATGTAAAAAGAATAAACTTACAGTTAAAAGAATATTTCCCAGCGGTAGTCAGATGGAACAAGATATTCTCCATTAAACAGAAGGAGTCAGAGACAGCTGCAGAGTATTTTCACAGAGCATTATCAGAAATGGCAAAATACACAGGCATAGAGGACATCAAAACAAACCTAAACCATCGAGAAGTAGCAGTATCGGTACTGATGGATGGTTTAAAAGAGTAATTGAAGACTAGGGTACAGACCACACAACCATGTTGGCGAGGTCTGTCTGTGGCTACTTTGAGAGAGGCTGCTATTGATCACGATAGGAACATCACCAGACACAGGGAACAACAAGGTGATAAGTTAATGGCAGTAAGTATACAGGCCCTGACCACAAGGCAGCCTTTGTTTATATCACCAAACCCTGTGGGTAAGTCAAATGTGGTTACTTGTTATTCTTGTCATAAACAGGGACACATGGCACGAGATTGTAGAGTAAAGAATGTACGAAACTCATACCAACCCCCTAGACAACGACACGACACACGACATTGGGAGCAAGGTCCGCAGAAACGGAGTTATGAGCCACATGCAGGGGAAACAAAAAGATACCCCCCAAACAGAGATTGGCAAACCTCTGGTAGTTCCCAGCTAACTCCCTCACAAGTAGTTGCTGCCAGCGGGATTCAGGGAGGTCACCATACCCAATAGGGGTGTGGCCATACCTGTAATCTGCAGCCAGTAAAATTGATTGCAAGTCTTGGAAGTGAACCAGAAATTGCAATCAATGTAGCTGGTAAATCATTAAACTTTCTTGTAGACACAGGGGCGGCCAAATCAGTGATAAATTCGACAGTGGGCATGAGGACCACTGGTAGGACAATTCCAGCCGTGGGAGTAACAGGAGTAGTCCAGCATTACCCTGTTAGCAAACCAGCAGAGATTACAATAGGGCCTTTACATACTAAGCATTCCTTTTTGCTGGCTGCATCGGCACCGACCAATCTCCTGGGAAGAGACTTACTGTGTAAAATGGGGTGCGTCATTTATTGTACTCCTGAAGGTGTATTCTTGGACATACCTGAGAATCACGCTCAGGAAGTACGAGACATGTTAGACTCCCCGTCAAAATTAATGTCACATACCACTATGACAAATAGGACTCCCTCCCAAGTAGAAGAAATGACATCTCAGATACCAGAGTCACTTTGGACAAAAGATGGACAGGACACTGGATTAATGGCAAACGTAGCTCCAGTAGTTGTACAAGTAAAAGATGGTAGGATAGCTCCAAAAATCCCACAGTACCCTCTGAAGCCAGAGGTGGAGTTAGGAGTTTACCCAGTAATAGAGCGCTTGCTACAACAGGGCATTCTGGTAAGAACGTCCAGCACTGCTAATAGTCCCATCTTCCCTGTGAAAAAGAGTGGGGGGGGGGGGTTACCGGCTAGTGCAGGATCTAAGGGGGATTAACAAAATAGTTGAGAGTCAGTTCCCCGTAGTGCCAAATCCAGCTGTCATCCTAATGCAAATCCCTCCCACTGCGAAATTTTTCACTGTTATTGACCTCTGCTCCGCTTTCTTTTCGGTACCTCTGCACCCTGACAGTCAATATTTGTTCGCATTTACATACAGAGGAGTCCAATACACATGGACTCGATTACCACAAGGATTCATAGATAGCCCAAGTATATTTTCCCAGGCTTTGCATGATTGTTTACAGTCTTTCCAACCAGTGAGTGGATCAGTATTGATACAGTATGTGGATGATTTACTACTGTGTTCTGATTCATTGGAGGCATCCCTGAAGGATACGAAACAGCTCCTGTTTCATCTTTCAGACACAGGACACAAGGTTTCCAAAGACAAGTTGCAATTATGCCAAACTAAGGTAAAATATTTGGGACACTGTCTAACACAAGGACTGAGACACCTGACCGCTGATAGAATTCAAGCAATTAGAGACATGACTCTGCCACAAACCCAGCAACAGATCAGAACATTTTTAGGAATGTGTGGGTATTGCCGTAACTGGATCCCAGGATTTTCCATTCTAGCGTTACCTTTGCAGGAGATGGTCTCATCAAGCAAACCTGATCGGATTTCGCATACAGACGAGTCTGAGGCAGCATTTGAGAGACTTAAACAGTGCCTAACGCAGGCACCGGCATTAGGTATGCCAGACTATGGGAAACCCTTTGAACTATACGGAACAGAAAGTGCTGGTTGCGCGGCAGGCGTACTAACCCAAAAGCACGGTGATGCCAGCAGGCCAGTAGCATATTACAGCGCTCAGCTAGACACGGTAGCGCGATCCCTCCCCACATGCTTGCGAAGCGTTGCTGCGATAGCATTGCTAGTAACAAAAAGCGAAGACGTCGTGCTAGGTCACAACCTCACAATTCATACACCGCATGCAGTGTCAGCCTTGTTAAATTCTGCCCAAACCAGGCACGTCTCATCAGCGCGGTTTACAAGATGGGAATTGGCACTAATGGCCCCCGTAAACATCACCATAAGGAGATGCAGTGCATTAAATCCTGCAACATATCTCCCAAGTGTGTCTGGACAGACCCAAAGGGTGGAGGATGAGAGTACTGGGGAAGGAGGATTTAATACAAAGGAAGATACACATGATTGTATAGAATATTTGACCCAAAATTTTACCGCAAGGCCTGACATCAGTGACAACCCACTGGAAGATGCAGAACTTATGTTCTACACGGACGGTAGTTGTCATAGACAGTCAGACTCGGGAGACTTGTGTACTGGATACGCAGTCGTAGATGACCAAGGCACCATAGAAGCGGAACCGCTAGGCCCACCTCACTCAGCCCAGGTTGCTGAACTGGTCGCCCTAACCAGAGCATGTGAATTGGCTAAGGGCAAATCAGCCAATATCTACACCGACTCTAGATACGCATTCGGGGTAGTCCATGATTTCGGAGCCCTATGGCGCCTCAGAAATTTCATGACGGCAGCTGGTACACCGGTAGCGCATGCAGCTCACATAAAAAGGCTTCTAACAGCGATACAGGAACCCGACAGAGTGGCTGTTATCAAATGTAAAGCACATACATATAGCCAAGACCCAGTATCACTTGGTAACAGCCGAGCAGACGAAGCAGCTAAGTTAGCAGCTGCTACCCCCAGACAGACAGACACCACACAACTGATGGTATTTAATACCATCAACACACAGAAGTTGTGTGAGATGCAAAATTTGTGTTCCACACAGGAAAAGGCAGTCTGGAAGGCAAAGGGATATGGCCAGGAGTCCTCAGGACTCTGGACGGATGGACAAGGTAAACCAGTGGCCCCCAGAACATACCTTCCATGTCTGGCTGAAGCAGCTCACGGGCTGACTCATCTAGGCAAGGAAGGGATGTGCAAATTGGTAAGAGCATATTGGTGCGCCCCTGGATTCTCCTCTCATGCGAGTAAAAGAGCAATGTCATGCCTTACCTGTTTGAGAAAGAATATTGGAAAGGCAATACCTACAGAACCATCCCATATCCCACCTGCCGGCGGCCCTTTCCAGGTAATACAGATTGATTTCATTCAATTACCCCCTTGTCGAAATTTGAAATATGTACTTGTTTGTATAGATGTTTTCTCAAATTGGGTTGAAGCATTTCCAGCGGCCACAAATACCGCTATGTTTACTGCGAAGAAAATTGTGCAGGAATTTGTATGTAGATATGGTATCCCTAGAATTATCGAAAGTGATAGGGGTACCCATTTTACAGGTGATGTCTTTCAAGGAATGTGTAAATTGATGGGAATTGATAGCAAGCTGCACACTCCGTACCGTCCACAGGCGAGTGCGAAGGTCGAAAGAGTGAACAGCACTATTAAAAATAAATTGAGTAAAGTGATGGCAGAGACAGGATTGACATGGCCAGAAGCTTTACCCATTGTACTGTACAGCATCAGAACCACTCCCAGGTCCCCTCTTAATCTGTCCCCTTTTGAAATCTTGTTTGGTCGACAACCGCATGTCATGATTAACCCTCAGGATGATTTGAAATGTAACAATGAAGTAACTGTAAAATACTTGATTAACATGAGTAAACAGTTAAGGAATCAAAATGATAATCTGAAGTTGGTGATTCCTGATTTACCAGATAGTAATTGTCATGACATTGAACCTGGGGATTATGTAATGATACGGAATTTTCTACGCTCAGGTTGCCTTATTGACAGATGGGAAGGACCATACCAGGTCTTATTGACTAGCACTACAGCATTGAAGGTTGCTGAGAGAGAGACTTGGGTTCATTCATCCCACTGCAAGAAGGTTGCTGATCCAGAGAAGTCCCGTGATAAGGAACAGACGGTAGAGGTTGTATCACTGGAGTGTCTGTTCCAGGAGGACTGAGGCGGCACCTGAGCCGTGAAAATCTCAAGACCAAGAGCTGTTGTCGACTCCCCATTCCCTTTTATTGTTTTTCTCCACTTCCCATCCCCTCTCCCTAAAATTTCTTTTTCCCCCCTTCTCATTCTTCTCCGTTTCCTCCTATAAGATGGACTTGCCCCAAGAGACTGTGATCCGGATTTTCCTGTTAACCATGATGTTGACCAGAGCAGTCTGTTCCGGCGAGAGTACCATGGAGGTCGAGAGAGGTTCTGGAATGGGTTCTGATGATAAAGATGGAAGCGTAGTTTTCCGAGAACAACATAATCAACAAGCAAAGGCGAGTATCAGAAAACGATCCGATAGCATTGACCATAGAAGGAATTGTGAAGGATTGTTAGCTGAAGAAAACTGTATCTGTAGGCTCTGTAACAATGTCATTGAGGATGGGTGCATTAAGAAATGCCAATCCAGTTTTAACATCCATATGGACCGGCATCCATTGAGTGACTATCACTCCTTAGTGGGTAATGTGTTAAACAAAACAGATTGTTGGGTATGCTCTCAAGTACCTCAGGGTCATAGCAAATCAGGGCTAGTACCATTTCCTTTAACGATAGAGGAGGTACTTGAGTTAAATGGTGGGAGACCGGTGGACCGGAGGTTTAATATCTCCAGCCCTCCTAGTTTGAAGCTCCACCAATACCATGTGGATAGGTCCCTATTATGTTTCAACATCTCCAATCCCCGAAAACCGGGAAATTGGGAAGTGTCATGGAGTAACCACACCATGACCTTTTCGCATAGAGCAGATAGAATGCCTACAGATACAGAGCTTGTACGCCACATAGCCAGTAGAGGAAAATCTTTCCGGTATAGGTATACCTTAGGAAATAGGATTACTAAAGTTGGAGAGGTATCACCAGGATACTGTGCACATATCGTACAACCTGATACGTGTACTAAGCAGATGGAAGAATTAGGGTTAGGAGAGTTCACATGGAAGGTGTGTAATATGGTTATGTCCTACTCCGTCCCATATGTTCTGTCACGATCCGGGTATCTGGACGCCATTTCTTACCTATCAGATGCCTCCTAAGGCTGGCTCAGCGCTCCAGGACCGGATCCCATCTGTTATCCTGATGTGCACATTCCCGCATCCTCTCCTGTCTCTCTGGACGCAGTCACAGTAACGCCTTATACATCTGGCATGGCGTCTCCCGCGGCCTCCACCGCCGTCCCTGAGCTTCTGCATTCAGAGTGGCGATTACGTCAGCCGCGGCCTCCGCTGTGTCCGCGTGGTCGGATGTGCATCTGTCAGCCTGGCGTCTCCTGTCTCTGGTGGCCGGCGCCGCCATTACTGTTTTCCAGACCACATGGATTACAATCCAAACTTCCCTCCAAGTGTCTGCATGGGCGCAGCCATCTTGGATTCTGTCAGCTGATCTTTCCTACCAATCCGTTGTCAGTATTATTAATTTGCATAATTGCCTAGCCAATGCCTTCCTTGCTGCAGGTATAAATAGGTTGTGCCTGAGCAAGGAAGGCGTCAGTGCTTTGGTTGTCAAACCTAGTTCCAGTTTGTCTCTCTCCTGTGATTGTCTTCCAGGTTCCAGCTCCTGTCTCCAGACTTCTGCTATAGAGACCCGCACCAGCATTCCATCTGCGGTGTAGCCTGACTCTCCGATCCATTCTGGACTCACCTGTTTCCAGCTACAACATCACCTGCTTCCAGCTCAGCTTCCAGCAGTGTACAGCTTCTCTTAAAGGGCCGGTGTCCTTTCTGCAGTTTACCACTCTCCACCGGTATTATTATTTCTCCGCTCTCAAATTCTACATTTCATCTATATTGCATCGCTCTCAAGCTTTATTTATTATTTAACTGGTTCCAGCCAGTATCCACTCCGTGCCAACACCTGTCTGGTTCTAACCAGTACCCACAGCAGCATTTTATCTACAGCAGTCCAGCTTTCCCTGGAACACCAGCTGGTACGACCCTGGGCTTTCCTCATTGCTACAGTTGAGCCTGGTAAGGACTTTCCAACTTGCAGATAATAAGAACTGTCTCATACCACCAGAGCTCTGTGGCCCCTGCCACCCTGTAGTACCCAGGAACTGTATTATTATTTCTCTGCTGATTTTTATGTTTCTTTTTACTGCTACTGTGATGCATGGAGTTTGTCATAAATAAATATAATTGACTTTTACTCAAGTTGTCGTGGTCACGCCTTCGGGCGGTTTCTCTTCATGTTACTTACATGTCCAGGGGTCTGATACAACCTCCCAGGTTCCGGTACATCTCAGCCCCTACAACTGAGGCTGCCTTCCGTCAGCTCAGGCCCTCAGTTGTGACAGTAAGCACTGACCAAATGAATCCAGCCGGAGACCAGGATCAAGCGGCCAGGCCGATGCAAGAACTGGCAGCCCGACTTGAACATCAGGAGGCTGCACAGGGCCACATCATCCGCTGTCTCCAGGATCTCTCTACTCGGCTGGATGGGATTCAGACAACTCTCCGTGGATCAGGCGCATCTGGGGCGTCAACCACAGTGACTCCAACTATAACCCCACCCACCTTACCCGTTTCTGCTCCACGTCTTCATCTTCCAACGCCAGCAAAATTTGACGGATCTCCAAGATTCTGCAGGGGATTTCTCAACCAGTGTGAGATTCAGTTTGAGCTACAACCTGGCAATTTTCCCAGTGACCGTACAAAAATTGCCTACATCATCTCTCTTCTCAGTGGCTCAGCCCTCGACTGGGCATCACCGTTATGGGAGAGGTCCGACACCCTGCTATCTTCTTACACTGCATTCGTGTCAACATTCAGGCGCATCTTCGACGAGCCAGGCCGGGTAACTTCAGCTTCGTCTGAGATTCTCAGTTTACGCCAGGGATCACGTACTGTAGGACAATATCTTATACAGTTCCAGATTCTGGCATCTGAACTGGCATGGAACGACGAGGCCCTGTATGCTGCATTCTGGCATGGTTTATCCGAGCGTATTAAAGATGAGTTAGCTACCAGAGACTTACCCTCCAAGTTAGATGAGCTAATCTCACTTTGTACGAAAGTTGACTTACGTTTCAGAGAGAGAGCAACTGAGCGTGGAAGATCATCTGCTCCAAAATATTCCGCTCCTCCTCCTCGCCAACTGTCACCAACTAAAGATGAACCCATGCAAATTGGCCGTTCCCGTTTAACTCCTGCTGAGCGCCGAAGACGTCTCTCTGAGTCTCTCTGTCTGTATTGTGCAGCTCCGTCTCACACTATTAATGCCTGTCCCAAACGTCCGGGAAACTCCAAATCCTAGCTCGCCAAGGAGAGGGCCGGCTAGGAGTAATGATCTCCTCTCCATCTCCTCAAGATTGTAATCTCCCAGTCTCGCTTCAAGTTGCTCAACGTTATCGGAACGTCATTGCCCTCCTGGATTCCGGAGCAGCTGGGAACTTTATTACCGAAGCCTATGTTAAACGGTGGTCCCTACCCACCGAGAGACTTCCTTCCTCCTTTTCCTTAACTGCCGTGGATGGCAGTAAAATTTTTGATACAGTTATTGCTCTAAGGACTCTACCAGTTCGTCTGAGAGTGGGAGTTCTTCATTCCGAACTTATTTCACTTTTAGTGATTCCAAGAGCCACACATCCTGTGGTCCTGGGCCTTCCATGGCTCCGTCTTCACAATCCTACAATTGATTGGACGACTACGCAAATTCTGGCATGGGGTCCCTCCTGTGCTGAGACATGTTTGTTTAAAGTGTTGCCTGTCTGTTCTTCCTCCCCCAGGTCGTCTGATGTTCCACCTCCTCCATATCAAGATTTCACGGATGTGTTCAGTAAAGCTTCTGCTGATATCCTTCCTCCTCATAGAGAATGGGACTGCCCGATTGATCTCGTTCCAGGGAAGGTTCCACCTCGAGGCCGAACTTATCCGTTGTCTCTGCCTGAGACGCATTCTATGGAGGAATACATTAAAGAGAACCTAGCAAAGGGGTTCATTCGACCTTCTTCTTCTCCAGCCGGCGCAGGCTTCTTTTTTGTAAAAAAGAAAGATGGTGGTCTGCGGCCGTGCATCGACTACAGAGGTTTGAACGACATTACCATCAAGAACCGCTATCCTTTACCCCTGATTACTGAGCTCTTTGACAGAGTTAGCGGAGCTACCATCTTTACAAAGCTGGACTTGAGAGGTGCATACAATCTCATCCGGATCCGTGAGGGTGACGAGTGGAAGACCGCATTTAACACCCGTGACGGACATTATGAGTACCTCGTCATGCCCTTCGGATTGAGCAATGCTCCAGCTGTCTTCCAGCATTTCGTCAATGAGATTTTCAGAGACATTCTATAACGTCATGTCGTGGTCTATCTAGATGATATCCTCATTTTTGCCAACAATTTAGAGGAACATCGTTTTTGGGTAAAGGAGGTTCTGTCCCGTCTCCGTGTCAATCAGCTCTATTGCAAATTAGAGAAATGCGTCTTTGAAGTCAAGTCCATTCCGTTTCTAGGGTACATTGTGTCCGGTTCCGGACTAGAGATGGATCCTGAGAAACTACAAGCAATCCAGAATTGGCCGGTACCCTTAACCCTCAAAGGGGTCCAGAGGTTCTTAGGGTTCGCCAATTATTACCGAAAGTTTATACGAGACTTTTCCACCATTGTGGCGCCTATTACTGCTTTCACCAAGAAGGGTGCTAACCCGTCCAAGTGGTCTGAAGAAGCCATGCAAGCTTTTCATCTTTTAAAACAGAGGTTCATCTCTGCGCCTGTCCTGAAACAGCCTGACATCGACTCTCCTTTCATCTTAGAGGTGGATGCCTCCTCCGTTGGAGTAGGAGCGGTGTTATCTCAGAGGGCTAAAGATGGCCATTTACATCCTTGCAGTTTCTTCTCACGGAAGTTCTCCCCAGCGGAGCGCAACTATGCCATTGGCGACCAGGAGTTGCTAGCCATCAAGCTCGCTCTAGAGGAGTGGAGATATCTGTTGGAGGGAGCTTCTCATTCAATCACCATCCTTACAGACCACAAGAACCTTCTATATCTGAAAGGCGCACAATGTCTCAACCCTCGTCAGGCCAGATGGGCACTTTTCTTTTCCAGGTTCGACTTTAAACTCCAGTTCTGTCCGGGCTCTCAGAATCGCAAGGCCGATGCCCTTTCCCGCTCATGGGAGCAAGAAAATGAGTCAGAGTCTTCAGACAAGCATCCTATTATAAATCCGTTGGCATTCTCCACGGTAGGGATGGACTCTACGCCCCCATCAGGGAAAAGTTTTGTGAAGCCGACACTAAGGAAGAAGCTCATGCATTGGGCCCATGCTTCCCGCTTTGCCGGACATACAGGTATCCAAAAAACCCTGGAGTTTATCTCTAGGTCCTATTGGTGGCCAACTCTGAAAAAGGACGTTTTGGAGTTTATTGCATCTTGCCCAAAGTGTGCTCAACATAAAGTATCCCGCCAGTCGCCTGCGGGGCAACTGGTTCCACTATCTGTTCCCCGTCGACCATGGACCCATTTGTCGATGGATTTTATTACAGATTTGCCCATGTGCAACAAGTTTAATACCATCTGGGTGGTAGTTGACCGGTTCACCAAGATGGCACACTTCATTCCTCTTACCGGTCTTCCGTCAGCTTCCAAGTTGGCTCAAGTATTCATACAAGAGATCTTTCGACTCCACGGTCTTCCAGAAGAAATTATCTCAGATCGAGGAGTTCAATTCACAGCCAAATTCTGGCGAAGTTTATGTCAAGTCCTCCAAGTCAAGCTAAAGTTTTCCACGGCTTACCATCCTCAGACCAATGGTCAAACTGAGAGGGTGAATCAGGACTTGGAGTCCTTCCTCCGCATCTATGTGTCCTCCTCTCAAGATGACTGGGTTCAATTACTTCCCTGGGCCGAGTTCTGTCATAACAACCAGTATCATTCTTCATCTTCTTCAACACCATTCTTCACCAACTTTGGATTCCACCCTAAAGTCCCTGAGTTCCAACCGCTTCCAGCAACTTCTGTTCCCGCAGTGGATATCACCTTGCATCAGTTTGCCAATATCTGGAAGAGCGTACGATCAGCTCTGCTCAAGGCATCGTTCAGGTACAAGAAGTTTGCGGATAAGAAGCGTCGAGCAGTTCCTGCTCTCAAGGTGGGTGATCGGGTATGGTTATCCACGAAGAATTTGAGGTTAAGAGTTCCCAGTATGAAGTTTGCACCTCGCTACATCGGTCCTTTTAAAATTGATCAAGTCATCAATCCTGTTGCTTACAGACTCCAGTTGCCTCCCTTTTTAAAAATACCCAGGACATTCCATGTTTCCCTGTTGAAACCGCTAATCTTGAATCGGTTTCATTCCTCACTTCCTCCAACTCCGAAAGTCCAAACTCAACGAGGCGTTGAGTATGAAGTAGCCAAGATCCTGGACTCACGTCACCGTTACGGTCAACTTCAGTATCTTATTGACTGGAAGGGTTATGGCCCTGAGGAACGTTCATGGACCAATGCTTCTGATGTCCATGCTCCTGCCTTGGTCCGGAGATTCCATTCCAAGTTTCCTCAAAAGCCAAAGAAGTGTCCTGGGGCCACTCCTAAAGGGGGGGGTGCTGTCACGATCCGGGTATCTGGACGCCATTTCTTACCTATCAGATGCCTCCTAAGGCTGGCTCAGCGCTCCAGGACCGGATCCCATCTGTTATCCTGATGTGCACATTCCCGCATCCTCTCCTGTCTCTCTGGACGCAGTCACAGTAACGCCTTATACATCTGGCATGGCGTCTCCCGCGGCCTCCGCCGCCGTCCCTGAGCTTCTGCATTCAGAGTGGCGATTACGTCAGCCGCGGCCTCCGCTGTGTCCGCGTGGTCGGATGTGCATCTGTCAGCCTGGCGTCTCCTGTCTCCGGTGGCCGGCGCCGCCATTACTGTTTTCCAGACCACATGGATTACAATCCAAACTTCCCTCCAAGTGTCTGCATGGGCGCAGCCATCTTGGATTCTGTCAGCTGATCTTTCCTACCAATCCGTTGTCAGTATTATTAATTTGCATAATTGCCTAGCCAATGCCTTCCTTGCTGCAGGTATAAATAGGTTGTGCCTGAGCAAGGAAGGCGTCAGTGCTTTGGTTGTCAAACCTAGTTCCAGTTTGTCTCTCTCCTGTGATTGTCTTCCAGGTTCCAGCTCCTGTCTCCAGACTTCTGCTATAGAGACCCGCACCAGCATTCCATCTGCAGTGTAGCCTGACTCTCCGATCCATTCTGGACTCACCTGTTTCCAGCTACAACATCACCTGCTTCCAGCTCAGCTTCCAGCAGTGTACAGCTTCTCTTAAAGGGCCGGTGTCCTTTCTGCAGTTTACCACTCTCCACCGGTATTATTATTTCTCCGCTCTCAAATTCTACATTTCATCTATATTGCATCGCTCTCAAGCTTTATTTATTATTTAACTGGTTCCAGCCAGTATCCACTCCGTGCCAACACCTGTCTGGTTCTAACCAGTACCCACAGCAGCATTTTATCTACAGCAGTCCAGCTTTCCCTGGAACACCAGCTGGTACGACCCTGGGCTTTCCTCATTGCTACAGTTGAGCCTGGTAAGGACTTTCCAACTTGCAGATAATAAGAACTGTCTCATACCACCAGAGCTCTGTGGCCCCTGCCACCCTGTAGTACCCAGGAACTGTATTATTATTTCTCTGCTGATTTTTATGTTTCTTTTTACTGCTACTGTGATGCATGGAGTTTGTCATAAATAAATATAATTGACTTTTACTCAAGTTGTCGTGGTCACGCCTTCGGGCGGTTTCTCTTCATGTTACTTACATGTCCAGGGGTCTGATACAACCTCCCAGGTTCCGGTACATCTCAGCCCCTACAACTGAGGCTGCCTTCCGTCAGCTCAGGCCCTCAGTTGTGACATGTTCTCCCCGATGATGCATATTTCATATGCGGGAGAAAGGCGTACAAGTGGCTTGCCCCAAACTCTGAAGGATTGTGTTATATTGGAAAAGTACTGCCTGAAGTAATGACTGTATCACATGACAAAATGAAAGACATACACCGTGGTGCCCAAGCTCCTTATACTCACACCCATTACGAGCACGTTGTTAAAAGGCACCTGATAGAGAAGACAGAGCATCCGGCCTCTGATCTGATAAGTGAATCCACCGGGATTCAATTCTTAATCGCGTTAGATTTCACCCGCACCGCTAGAGGAGTGCTGAATTATAAATACATATCGGCGCTCGCAAATTTGTTAGATAATATCACTAAAATGTATGATGACACGTTTAGGTACACTGGAAGAGAACTTCAGGCTTACAAAACAGAACTGGTACATCATAGAATGGTTCTCAATTACCTCACAGCAGTGACAGGCGGATATTGTGTCACACTGGCAACACAATACGGCGTGAAATGTTGCACATATATTACGAATAGCACCGAGGATCCGGTCGAGGTCATAGACCAAAAGATGGACGATATTCTCCAATTGAAGTGGGAATTTCGCAGGAGACACAATCTCACTCTTGCTGCTGTAGGTAATGAGCTGACTGGTTGGGTGTCATGGTTGAACCCGCGAAATTGGTTTTCTGGTTTAGGAGACTGGGCTCAAGGAGTCATAATGGATGTTGGGAAGTTTCTCCAATGTATCTTAGGTGTTGTCATATCGATTGGATTGATATTTAGATGCGGTCAGGCTTTAATGAAGTGCAATCATCGTACTAGGGTAATGAGTTTAAGGAGTGAGGAAACTGTAATTAACCTGGACTTGATTTATGACCCAAATGTAGAAACAATGATGTGATGAAAATGCGATTTCTACGGTCCGTTTCTTTCACCTGTTTTTCTGTTTTTCTCCAAGATAAAAAGACCCCCTTGGATGAGGAAGTTGACAAGACACTATACAGACAACGGATTGACCAAAGAAGAAGTTTTTACCACTTTAGATACGGACATTTGATGAACTTTGCCATGGATCCCCAGTTTCCCTAGAATTCTTAAACTCACGCTAGCCCAACATTTTTGTAAATCTATTGGCATTGACAAAGCTTTTTGCTCGCACCTAATGGGCAAAACAGCGCAAAGAAGACGACTTTCAACTGATACCGAACAAAACCTCAATCGACGACTGTACATTTACCTGACATAGAATACCACCGCATTTACCGTAATTATGTCTTTTCTTCATTTCTACAACCCTCAGGTAATGACACACATAGTCGATAGGGAATACAGGCACAGATATCAGCAATCACATATCTCCCCCATTCATGTATCATCAACTAAAATGTGCTTCCCCATTTTGTTACAACCAAAACCGAAAAGAGCTCGGTAAAGTTTGACAGCCCATCCACAGACCCGTACCACGGGATAAGAAGGAATTCAAATGTATACTTCGCAATACCTCGAAGCTTGATTTACAACACGTACGGCACGATGATACATGACCCCCAAAACATGGACTCATACACACATGCTTCTGCTATCTCACTAGGTCATACCCTCTTCCCACCTACTCCTCACTCCTCCCTTACCCAACCATAGAAATGAATTAACCCCTGACATATATTTTTCTCCTTTTGAAATGTTTTAGAAGGTGGCAGTTATTATTGACTGCCAAAGGGTGGACTGTCAAAGTCAGAAAAATATCTCTACACACACTGCCATATTGGCACCTCATACTGGTCCGTGCTACGCATGCGTACGCTCTCCCTTATGTGCGCATACTCACAGTCGCGGGCACCCGCAGGCGCATGGTATGCGTATTTACGGTAGAGTTTATGCGATCATAGCGTGCGACTCAATCATTACATATTTTCACTAATAATGTATTTTGTAGATCATGGTCCCTTTGATAGATTCTGAAAGTTTGGTTAATATAGAATGTTCATGAACAGAGAAATCCCTCTTTGTTTGATACGAAGGGTCAGACAGGAGTAATACAGTGGTGTTTAGTATCCATCGGAAGAATATTTAATTAGAAATATTCCGGTGTTGGTTTGAAGCAGATTAATCGCTCGTGCGAATAGTTATGGACATAAGAAGTTTATGAACATTTACTTTATTTGCACTTTATTACCCATGCGGCGGGAAACCCAGTTTCCCTCCCACCTGAGCAGTTGGAAATAGTCACAGCCCACCTGTATGAATCAACCTATGACCTTTTGTTATAATGCGAAGCCGAATTCCTGTGTCCAATGAACAATGAGATTGTAGGGACCATTGAATTGTATTGTGTGTGGGGCATAAATAGGCAGGCCGACCATATCCAGGTCACTCTCTTCAACGGTTCTCATTGCTGATAATCGGGAGCTGGATATCGAGGCGCATGCGATCGTTTCCCCTTGGGCGTAAGTTTTTCTCCGTAATCATACTGTTTCTCTCTTGTTATTATGGGCCATATCTCTCTCTCTCTTCTCTTTCTCTCATTTTTCTCTTAAACTTAATTGTATTGTATTTACTGTGTAGTTACCTGGTTAGTTAGTCTATGTTATATTGTAGTGTATGATTTGTATTTGTATTAATTCTTTTGCAAGTTTATCATTCAAAATATATACATATTAGGCGTTGGACCCTAAGCCCAGGTATCAGTGTATTTCTTATAGTGTCTAGTATTCTCAGAGCGTCGGTGACGCTCAAACAGCTTTTAAGGTAATAAGGTTATACTGTGTTGCATTTACACTCTAACATTACACTAAGGTTTTACTTCACAATACACTGTTTATGGTTTAGATACAAAGGTTTAATATAGTGAGCGTCAGCGCCGCTGGTGATCTCCTCGTGGTCCTGAGCGTCCGCTACGCTATAGCGAATCATTACGTTAGTCAACAGCCAATAACGTGCCTGCCTGTGATCTCTTGGCCGTGAGTGAACGTGACGCTTGAGCGTCTCGATCACGGCGAAGCGATTGTTACGCAACTAGCGTACCCTTACGGTACTTCATACATAGATAGCGTACAGTGTTCTTAGACCTCATAAAGGGTATTATATACGATAAATATTTAGCTTTATCAGTGGTATAGGGAGGAGTAGTAGGGGCAGGATACTGTGCGGTATAGGGAGGTGTAGGGGCAGGACGCTGTGTGGTGTAGTGAGGTGTAGGGGCAGGATACTGTGCGGTACAGGGAGGTGTAGGGGCAGGATACTGTGCGGTATAGGGAGGAGTAGTAGGGGCAGGATACTGTGGGGTACAGGGAGGTGTAGGGGCAGGATACTGTGCGGTATAGGGAGGAGTAGTAGGGGCAGGATACTGTGTGGTATAGGGAGGAGTAGTAGGGGCAGGATGCTGTGTGGTATAGGGAGGAGTAGTAGGGGCAGGATACTGTGCGGTGTAGGGAGGTGTAATAGGGGCAGGATACTGTGTGGTATAAGAAGGTGTAGGAGGGGCAGGATGTGTGTGGTATAAGGAGGTGTAGGAGGGGCAGTATGCTGTGTGGTATAGGGAGGAGTAGTTGGGGCAGGATGCTGTGTGGTATAGGGAGGAGTAGTAGGGGCAGGATGCTGTGTGGTATAGGGAGGAGTAGTAGGGGCAGGATACTGTGCGGTGTAGGGAGGTGTAATAGGGGCAGGATGCTGTGCGGTATAGTGAGGTGTAGTAGCAGGATACTGTGTGGTATAGGGAGGAGTAGTAGGGGCAGGATGCTGTGTGGTATAGGGAGGTGTAGGAGGGGCAGGATACTGTGCGGTATATGGAGGTGTAGTAGCAGGATACTGTGTGGTATAGGGAGGAGTAGTAGGGGAAGGATGCTGTGTGGTATAGGGAGGAGTAGCAGGGGCAGGATACTGTGCAGTGTAGGGAGGTGTAATAGGGGCAGGATGCTGTGCGGTATAGTGAGGTGTAGTAGCAGGATACTGTGTGGTATAGGGAGGAGTAGTAGGGGCAGGATGCTGTGCGGTATAGGGAGGTGTAGGGGCAGGATACTGTGCGGTACAGGGAGGTGTAATAGGGGCAGGATACTGTGCGGTATATGGAGGTGTAGGGGTAGGATACTGTGTGGTATAGGGAGGTGTAGGGGTAGGATGCTGTGTGGTATAGGGAGGAGTAGTAGGGGCAGGATGCTGTGTGGTATAGGGAGGTGTAGGAGGGGCAGGATACTGTGCGGTATATGGAGGTGTAGGGGTAGGATGCTGTGTGGTATAGGGAGGAGTAGTAGGGGCAGGATGCTGTGTGGTATAGGGAGGTGTAGGAGGGGCAGGATACTGTGCGGTATATGGAGGTGTAGTAGCAGGATACTGTGTGGTATAGGGAGGAGTAGTAGGGGAAGGATGCTGTGTGGTATAGGGAGGAGTAGCAGGGGCAGGATACTGTGCAGTGTAGGGAGGTGTAATAGGGGCAGGATGCTGTGTGGTATAGGGAGGTGTAGGGTCAGGATGCTGTGTGGTGTAGTGAGGTGTAATAGGGGCAGGATACTGTGCGGTATAGGGAGGAGTAGTAGAGGCAGGATGCTGTGTGGTATAGGGAGGTGTAGTAGGGGCAGGATGCTGTGTGGTATAGGGAGGTGTAGTAGGGGCAGGATGCTGTGTGGTATAGGGAGGTGTAGTAGGGGCAGGATGCTGTGTGGTATAGTGAGGTGTAGTAGGGGCAGGATGCTGTGTGGTATAGGGAGAAGTAGTAGGGGAAGGATGCTGTATGGTATAGGGAGGTGTAGTAGGGGCAGGATGCTGTGTGGTATAGGGAGGAGTAGTAGGGGCAGGATACTGTGTGGTATAGGGAGGAGTAGTAGGGGCAGGATGCTGTGTGGTATAGGGAGAAGTAGTAGGGGCAGGATGCTGTATGGTATAGGGAGGTGTAGTAGGGGCAGGATGCTGTGTGGTATAGTGAGGTGTAGGGGCAGGATGCTGTGTGGTACAGGGAGTGTAATAGGGGCAGGATGCTGTGTGGTGTAATGAGGTGTAGGAGCAGGATGCTGTGTGGTGTAATGAGGTGCAATAGGGGCAGGATGCTGTGTGGTATAGTGAGGTGTAGGAGGGGCAGGATACTGTGTGGTATAGGAAGGTGTAGGGTCAGGATGCTGTGTGGTGTAGTGAGGTGTAATAGGGGCAGGATGCTGTGTGGTATAGGGAGTGTACTAGGGGCAGGATGCTGTGTGGTGTAGTGAGGTGTAATAGGGGCAGGATACTGTGCAGTATAGGGAGGAGTAGTAGGGGCAGGATGCTGTGTGGTATAGTGAGGTGTAGGAGGGGCAGGATACTGTGTGGTGTAGTGAGGTGTAATAGGGGCAGGATACTGTGTAGTACAGGGAGGAGTAGTAGGGGCAGGATGCTGTGTGGTATAGGGAGGAGTAGTAGAGGCAGGATGCTGTGTGGTATAGGGAGGTGTAGTAGGGGCAGGATACTGTGTGGTATAGGGAGGTGTAGTAGGGGCAGGATACTGTGTGGTATAGGGAGGTGTAGTAGGGGCAGGATGCTGTGTGGTATTGGGAGGTGTAGGGGCAGGATACTGTGCGGTACAGGGAGTTGTAGGGGCAGGATGCTGTGCGGTACAGGGAGGTGTAGGGGCAGGATACTGTGCGGTACAGGGAGATGTAGCAGCAGGATGCTGTGTGGTATAGGGAGGTATAGTGGCAGGATACTGTGTGGTGTAGTGAGGTGTAGGGGCAGGATACTGTGCGGTACAGGGAGGTGTAGGGGCAGGATACTGTGCGGTATATGGAGGTGTAATAGGGGCAGGATACTGTGCGGTATATGGAGGTGTAGGAGGGGCAGGATGCTGTGTGGTACAGGGAGGTGTAGGGGCAGGATACTGTGCGGTACAGGGAGGTGTAATAGGGGCAGGATACTGTGCGGTATATGGAGGTGTAGGGGTAGGATGCTGTGTGGTATAGGGAGGAGTAGGAGGGGCAGGATACTGTGCGGTATATGGAGGTGTAGGGGTAGGATGCTGTGTGGTATAGGGAGGAGTAGTAGGGGCAGGATGCTGTGTGGTATAGGGAGGTGTAGGAGGGGCATGATACTGTGCGGTATATGGAGGTGTAGTAGCAGGATACTGTGTGGTATAGGGAGGAGTAGTAGGGGAAGGATGCTGTGTGGTATAGGGAGGAGTAGTAGGGGCAGGATACTGTGCAGTGTAGGGAGGTGTAATAGGGGCAGGATGCTGTGTGGTATAGGGAGGTGTAGGGTCAGGATGCTATGTGGTGTAGTGAGGTGTAATAGGGGCAGGATACTGTGCGGTATAGGGAGGAGTAGTAGAGGCAGGATGCTGTGTGGTATAGGGAGGTGTAGTAGGGGCAGGATGCTGTGTGGTATAGGGAGGTGTAGTAGGGGCAGGATGCTGTGTGGTATAGGGAGGTGTAGTAGGGGCAGGATGCTGTGTGGTATAGTGAGGTGTAGTAGGGGCAGGATGCTGTGTGGTATAGGGAGAAGTAGTAGGGGCAGGATGCTGTATGGTATAGGGAGGTGTAGTAGGGGCAGGATGCTGTGTGGTATAGGGAGGAGTAGTAGGGGCAGGATACTATGTGGTATAGGGAGGAGTAGTAGGGGCAGGATGCTGTGTGGTATAGGGAGAAGTAGTAGGGGCAGGATGCTGTATGGTATAGGGAGGTGTAGTAGGGGCAGGATGCTGTGTGGTATAGTGAGGTGTAGGGGCAGGATGCTGTGTGGTACAGGGAGTGTAATAGGGGCAGGATGCTGTGTGGTGTAATGAGGTGTAGGAGCAGGATGCTGTGTGGTGTAATGAGGTGCAATAGGGGCAGGATGCTGTGTGGTATAGTGAGGTGTAGGAGGGGCAGGATGCTGTGTGGTACAGGGAGTGTAATAGGGGCAGAATGCTGTGTGGTGTAGTGAGGTGTAGGAGGGGCAGGATACTGTGTGGTATAGGGAGGTGTAGGGTCAGGATGCTGTGTGG
Source organism: Pseudophryne corroboree (assembly GCF_028390025.1). Taxonomy (NCBI): domain Eukaryota; kingdom Metazoa; phylum Chordata; class Amphibia; order Anura; family Myobatrachidae; genus Pseudophryne; species Pseudophryne corroboree. Next base: position 472,269,702 of record NC_086452.1, on the reverse strand, counting down.
TGTAGTGAGGTGTAATAGGGGCAGGATGCTGTGTGGTATAGGGAGTGTACTAGGGGCAGGATGCTGTGTGGTGTAGTGAGGTGTAATAGGGGCAGGATACTGTGCAGTATAGGGAGGAGTAGTAGGGGCAGGATGCTGTGTGGTATAGTGAGGTGTAATAGGGGCAGGATGCTGTGTGGTATAGGGAGGTGTAGTAGCAGGATACTGTGTGGTGTAGTGAGGTGTAATAGGGGCAGGATGCTGTGTAGTACAGGGAGGAGTAGTAGGGGCAGGATGCTGTGTGGTATAGTGAGGTGTAGGAGGGGCAGGATGCTGTGTAGTACAGGGAGGAGTAGTAGGGGCAGGATGCTGTGTGGTATAGGTAGGAGTAGTAGAGGCAGGATGCTGTGTGGTATAGGGAGGTGTAGTAGGGGCAGGATACTGTGTGGTATAGGGAGGTGTAGTAGGGGCAGGATGCTGTGTGGTATAGGGAGGTGTAGGGGCAGGATACTGTGCGGTACAGGGAGGTGTAGGGGCAGGATGCTGTGCGGTATAGTGAGGAGGAGTAGCAGAAGGATGCTGTGCTATATAGGGAGGAGTAGTAGGGGCAGGATATTGTGCGGTATAGGGAGGAGTAGCAGAGGCAGGATACTGTGCGGTATAGGGAGGAGTAGTAGAGGCAGGATGCTGTGTGGTATAGGGAGGAGTAGTAGGGGCAGGATGCTGTGTGGTATAGGGAGGTGTAGTAGGGGCAGGATGCTGTGTGGTATAGGGAGGAGTAGTAGGGGCAGGATGCTGTGTGGTATAGGGAGGAGTAGTAGAGGCAGGATACTGTGCTATATAGGGAGGAGTAGTAGGGGCAGGATGCTGTGTGGTATAGGGAGGAGTAGTAGGGGCAGGATACTGTGCGGTATAGGGAGTAGTAGTAACAGCAGGATGCTGTGCGGTATAGGGAGGAGTAGTAGGGGCAGGATACTGTGCGGTATAGGGAGGAGTAGTAGGGGCAGGATACTGTGCGGTATAGTGAGGAGTCTCAGGGGCAGGGTGCTGTGCGGTATAGTGAGGAGTAGAAGGGGCAGGATACTGTGCGGTATAGGGAGGAGTAGTAGCAGCAGGATGCTGTGCGGTATAGGGAGGTGTAATAGGGGCAGGATGCTGTGCGGTATAGGGAGGAGTAGTAGGGGCAGAATACTGTGTGGTACAGGGAGGTGTAGTAGGGGCAGGATGATGTGTGTGTGTAGTGAGGTGTAGTGGAAGGATGCTGTGTGGTACAGGGAGGTGTAGTAGGGGCAGGAAGCTGTGCGGTACAGGGAGGTGTAGTAGGGGCAGGATACTGTGCGGTACAGGGAGGTGTAGGGGCAGGATACTGTGCAGTACAGGGAGTTGGTGTAGAGGCAGTATACTGTGCGGTACATGGAGGTGTAGGGGCAGGATACTGTGCGGTATAGCGAGGTGTAGTAGCAGGATACTGTGTGGTTTAGGGAGGAGTAGTAGGGGAAGGATGCTGTGCGGTGTAGGGAGGTGTAGTAGGGTCAGGATACTGTGCGGTATAGTGAGGTGTAGTAGCAGGATGCTGTGTGGTATAGGGAGGAGTAGTAGGGGCAGGATACTGTGCGGTATAGGGAGTAGTAGTAGCAGCAGGATGCTGTGCGGTATAGGGAGGAGTAGTAGGGGCAGGATACTGTGCGGTATAGGGAGGAGTAGTAGGGGCAGGATACTGTGCGGTATAGGGAGGTGTAGCAGGGGCAGGATACTGTGCGGTATAGGGAGGTGTAGCAGGGGCAGGATACTGTGCGGTATAGTGAGGTGTAGTAGCAGGATGCTGTGCTGTATAGGGAGGAGTAGTAGGGTCAGGATGCTGTGCGGTATAGTGAGGAGGAGTAGCAGAAGGATGCTGTGCTATATAGGGAGGAGTAGTAGGGGCAGGATATTGTGCGGTATAGGGAGGAGTAGCAGAGGCAGGATACTGTGCGGTATAGGGAGGAGTAGTAGGGGCAGGATACTGTGCGGTATAGGGAGGAGTAGTAAAGGCAGGATACTGTGCTATATAGGGAGGAATAATAGGGGCAGGATGCTGTGCGGTATAGGGAGGAGTAGCAGAGGCAGGATACTGTGCGGTATAGGGAGGAGTAGTAGGGGCAGGATACTGTGCGGTATAGGGAGGTGTAGCGGGGGCAGGATACTGTGCGGTATAGGGAGGTGTAGTAGGGGCAGGATGCTGTGCGGTATAGTGAGGTGTAGTAGGGTCAGGATGCTGTGCGGTATAGTGAGGTGTAGTAGCAGGATACTGTGCTGTATAGGAAGGAGTAGTAGGGTCAGGATGCTGTGCGGTGTAGTGAGGAGGAGGAGCATCAGTATGCTGTGCTATATAGGGAGGAGTAGTAGGGGCAGGATATTGTGCGGTATAGGGAGGAGTAGCAGAGGCAGGATACTGTGCGGTATAGGGAGGAGTAGTAGGGGCAGGATACTGTGCGGTATAGGGAGGAGTAGTAGAGGCAGGATACTGTGCTATATAGGGAGGAGTAGTAGGGGCAGGATGCTGTGCGGTATAGGTAGGAGTAGTAGAGGGAGGATGCTGTGCTTCGGATGAGCTGTGGGTGATCGCGTTGCACCTGATACTTCATCCTCTGAAAAGCGCTAATTATTCCCCTCATTAAATGTGACAAATGTTGATGCCTCCTGTTGGCCTCTTATGAGATACCCAGATAATTAGTTGTCATTACACGTCACTAATTGCCAGTAGAGCACTTTATTAGAGAGGACAGCCAGGCTGCAGTGTGCGCAGGGGGAGACCAAGTCATGTGACTGTACTACTGACCTCATCCCACTTTCCTCATTAACCCTTTACGTACTGCTGACAGTCCTATACCCCTCTATATCTGCCCTAGCTGTCACTCAGACATCCTCGTCTCTCTCCCTGTCCTCTGCTCTCATGTCACTTTATCTCTCTCTGCCTGTAATGCTCCTCGTGTCCTCTAGTGACCGGTCCAGTGACGTGCGGTGGGGTGAGGCGGGCGACGCAGCGCATTTCCTGTCATACTAACGTATACGCCAAAGCTGTGACTATATGAAATATATGAAAAATGCAAATAATATATTATATAAAGTTTTCTTTGTATTATTCTAATTTTTACAGTCAAACCTCTGGAGTAAAAAGTATATGGCAGGAGAGGCCGTGCCCCCATACACCTCCCCCCCCCAGCTACCTTGTCTGCACACCTCTGATGCCTCCTGAGCAATTTCCCTCACCGCACATCCCTGCAGGTTACCCACCTGAATGCCCCTTTCTTTCAAGTCATCTATGTACTAAACCTAAGGTCATAGAGAATGTGCCGCAGCCATTGTGGTTCTTCTCTTTCTTTTCTGTAATTGATTTGCTCAGATCCCAGCCACCCCTACACCCCACAGGGACCCTCCTGATCCTCCGCTGTTCCCCTCTCTTCCCCCGCTCCCATCCGTCTATCCCCCCCCCCCCTGTTGCCATCCCTCTCTCCCGACAGCTCACACCTTCCGCGTTCAGACAAAAGGCTGGTGAAACGCGCAGTAAATTACCCCTTCCTCTTCCAGCTCTGAGTGATGCATTTAACACTTAATCAAAATGGTTTGACAATATAAAAATGAGGTTGTGAAATGTCATTATTGTTCCATAATGTTCTCCATTTGCAGCAGACTCTCTATAACATATTCCCTGATCATTTTATAGAGGGGTTTTTTTTTTTTTTACTCGTTTCCTCGATATTGGTTAAAGTGCAGTCTGAGCGGGTTTTCATTTTTTGTATCATTTGCCGATATCGGTTCTGTAAACAACTGGGATCAAACTGCCCCAAACTCTGCATCATTTCTCGTCTGCCAGGAAGTTGGGTAATGTGCGGGCTGAGGGTCTCTGCTTTTACCCCCCTTTGGGAATTATTCCCAAAAAACATCAAACAACTGTCAGTAATGGATTCATATTCTGGTGCAAACGAGGGGTTAATTCATGCAAAATGCAAAACAGTGGGATGTTCTTTGCTGTTCCCATCTCCTCCCCTGGAATATTAATATAGCAGCAGCTGAGATTAATTGTGTAATAACGACGCTTCCAGAATCGCGTCTCCTTGTCCTACAGCTCTGGTTACTGTATGTACAGTATGACGGTCCGGCATGGCCTCCTGTATGGTGTCTTCTGATCTATGTAACCAAAGTCTGATGTTACGTTCTGGATCCAGCTATATAAGCGCTAAGGGCTTGCTCACACGTCAGTGCTACAGCTCGCTGTGACGGGTTGCGGTTTGTTCGCGGTCTGACCTTGATGACTGCGTGCACCATACACCAAGAATAAAGCAGGTGTGCGATCATTGATCCTATTGCGAAGTCACCTCTCTCGTAGACCTATTAGTGAGCCGCTAGGAGCACTGTTTTATTCATTACTAATTATATTAGCAGATGCCTACAAGTTGGTAGGTGTGTACTGGGGGTGAGAAAGGAGGGTCCACACACTGATTCTAAACCAGGGTTTTTGTTTTTTAAGATATCAGGATACAGGTGATAGAAAATAAACAGCAGCGTATGTTTGGGCATATGCAGACATTTTTATAGAGCAAAATAAACAACATGCACCTGCAGTCTAATCAGTCTGACCAAGTTTGTTGAGTCAGACATGTGATGTTATTGTGGCTGAGTCATGCACAGTAACACTCTTAGTTAAGAGACAGCTTGTCGCGCTTAACCATTAAACTACATGTCCACAAATTATTATAAAAGAGAATGTCATTGCCCTTTTATGGGTGATGACTCGAAATGTGGTTAGATTATCATTTGGCCTTCAATGTCCTCTCCATGCCAAAGACACTCAGGTCTACCTCTCCACCCCTGACCTCTACCCCTCTCTCCTCTCTCGTATCTCCAGATGTCTCTCTGCTATTTCCTCCTGTTGTCCCAGCACTTTGTTAGGCTTAATATGTCTCAGACTGCGCTGATCATCATCCCTCCCGTCCGAGCCTCCTCTCATCCCTCCGACTCACATCACAATCCCTTCTGTCCCACTATCCCGCTGTCTCAGAGTTATCCTCAGCTCTGCCCTCTCCCCATCCTGGAGGCAACAAAGACCCCCATCATTGGTCATCTCCCAACTAGACTATTGCAACCTTTTCTAACAGCAGTCTCCACTCCAATCCTTAATACTCCTCTCGGGCCCATCATTTTCTCCATCCACTCTGCATCGTCCCCCAAGGCCCTACAATGTCTCCCCGTCCCTTACCTATGACAAATAGGAACCAAGGCTGCCAAGGCCAAAGTCCAAAGAGGGCTGGTCATGAATTAGCCAACTGTTGATGATCTACATAAGAATCTTCTCTCTCTTCTCCAAGAAAGTGGAATTCTTGTGGAAATGAAGAAAGAATAAATAATCTTTATCGTTCTATCAAAACTAAATGTCTCCAATATTTTACCTTCAATGCCCAAATTGGCTTAAAATGTGCCAATCTGCCACCAATGGAAGTGATCAGATGGACAAATTCTTCAAGGCTTCCTGGACGGATCTACTTTAGTGAATGGACTTTGGGCCCGCTACCAGGAGTAAATGAGAGATTGCTACCTCAAGGGCTTTTTCCATAAGCTCTTCCACCTACGTCCTCTGTTGGATCGTTCCTGTCCTGCCCTCAGGGAGGCTGAGGCATTCCACCATGGTGCACTACTCGTACATACAGTATATGATGGCGTTATGCACTGAGCGCAGAAGGAATCACACCTTCCCGCTCACACGCATCAGGCGGAATCTCCAACTACACACCTGACCTACAGGTAAACCCAGCAGAGCTATGCTGTAGGGGTATAATATGGCGCTGTTCCAGTCTCACCAGTGGAGGACTCTCTGCCTCCGCCAGGTCTAACCTAAGGTGAAATCTCCGAAGGGGACGTATTTGACAAATCCCAAGTGATACAAATGATCATAGTAATAATGACAGGCAAGCTTAGAACAATAGTGCAACAATACGGAAGTAATTGTGATAATGACCTCTCCCACTCTCCCAGGATATAGATCTCACTACCACGGCTCTGGAACCGTAATCGGTACGGTCGGTTCTCTTGTTCTCGTTAAACGTTAACGATATGGATGTGGCTAATTCAGACTGGCAGTGAAATGTCATCAGTCTTGCAGGGCCTACGGGCACCTGGCACTGCCCAGGGATATCTCTGCCCGCTACGTCCCATTGTGGGGTGGATACAGCGGGGGTTACGTACACATACGGCAGCTTCTTGTTGCTCTGCTCATTACCCCACCTCCGGGACCAAGAGGTCAGGTTATACCGGGAACAGTCAGCCACAGGAACATCAGCTATGAAAATGATGAGGCCTAATGATTCAAAGACATGGCTGAAGAGCACAGGAGGCTGCTAGACAGAAGAAGAATCAGTAGACTAAATCTACGTCTCGTTCTATAGAGTAGCGCACAGCATGTCTACATAATAATGCTGAAATCATTTATTTAAAAAAAAAATCCTATACGCGCCAATAACAATCTATCCTAGTAAAAGCTATCTGAAGGTGGAGCACACTTTGGCCCTCATTCCGAGTTGTTCGCTCGCAAGCTGCTTTTAGCAGCTTTGCACACGCTAAGCCGCCGCCTACTGGGAGTGAATCTTAGCTTATCAAAATTGCGAACGAAAGATTCACAATATTGCGAAAAGATTTTTCAGTGCAGTTTCTGAGTAGCTCGAGACTTACTCTTCCAGTGCGTTCAGTTCAGCGCTTGTCGTTCCTGGTTTGACGTCACAAACACACCCAGCGTTCGCCCAGACACTCCTCCGTTTCTCCAGCCACTCCCGCGTTTTTCCCAGAAACGGTAGCGTTTTTTCACACACTCCCATAAAACGGCCAGTTTCCGCCCAGAAACACCCATTTCCTGTCAATCACACTCCGATCTCCAGAACAAAGAAAAAACCTCGTAATGCCGTGAGTAAAATACCAATCTTCATAGCAAATTTACTTGGCACAGTCGCAGTGCGAACATTGCGCATGCGCAAATAGCGGAAAATCGCTGCGATGCGAAGAAAATTACCGAGCGAACAACTCGGAATGACCACCTTTATTCTTAGAGTGTGGACTGCTATAGCGGAGCTGTGGTTCTCGAATCACGGCAAACATGGAGGAAGAAGCGTCACTTTTGCGTCTTACTGGGCTCCGGATGGCGGCACAGCTGAGCCGTGTGTTGGGGGACATTATATTAATCATTAGCGCAGGGCCTGTTGCGCTGCTCCCTTCCCTCCGGCCTCGGGCAGAGCCGTGTTATGTCTAATAACTCAGTATTACACCTCAGTGCGTCCAGGACTTCTCTGTCTCCCTAATGGCATTTGGTGTGATCTGCCATCCATTGCTGACCTTCCCTTCTCCGTTCTCCAGGTTGGGCCCTGTGACTAGTAGGAACGTGACAGGGAGCTGAGGAGGGAGCTGATCTATCACCGCATTGCCACGTGTCTGTACCAGCGTATTATCCATGCCCCCTTGCTCTGCTCATTTAAAACTACAGCCGCATCTCCCATCAGCGCTCTGCGTCCTGCTGTGGCCAGAGCCATCAAATCTACGATTCCTAGTTCCTTCCCAAAATCTAAGTACTGAGAGGAGTAACCCTCCCTTCCCCGGCACTCACCCACAGACAGGGAGAATTCCCGGCTCGCCTGCTGCTGACTGAGGCAGGATTTCAGTATTTACCTGATTCTAGACTGCGGTATTCAGCCTACAGTACAGGAAAACCCGGTGCTCCTGATAGATAATAGTTATCATAGGGGGTAATTCAGACCTGATCACAGCAGCAAATTTGTTAGAAGTTGGGCAAAACCGTGTGCACTGCAGGGGGGGTAGATGTAACATGTGCAGAGAGAGTTAGATGTTAGGGTTATATTGTTTCTGTGCAGGGTAAATACTGGCTGCTTTATTCCTAAACTGCAATTTAGATTTCAGTTTGAACACACTCCACCCAAATCTAACTCTCTCTGCACATGTTACATCTGCCCCACCTGCACTGCACATGGGCCCTCATTCTGAGTTGTTCGCTCGCTAGCTGCTTTTAGCAGCATTGCACACGCTAGGCCGCCGCCCTCTGGGAGTGTATCTTAGCTTATCAGAAGTGCGAACGAAAGATTAGCAGAACTGCTACTAAATAATTTCCTACAGTTTCTGAGTAGCTCCAGACCTACTCACAGATTGCGATCACCTCAGTCCGTTTAGTTCCTGGTTTGACGTCACAAACACGCCCTGCGTTCGGCCAGCGTCTCCCCCGTTTCTCCAGACACTCCCCCGTTTCTCCAGACACTCCCCCGTTTCTCCAGACACTCTCCCGTTTCTCCAGACACTCCTGCGTTTTTTTAGCACACTCCAGGAAAACGCTCAGTTACCACCCAGAAACGCCCCTCTCCTGTCAATCATTTACTGAACAGCAGTACGACTGAAAAGCGCCGCAGGATCCACAGCAAATCTGCTAAGTTTTTAGTTAAATAACTAAGCGCATGTGCCCTGCGTGCCTTGCGCATGCGCATTTAGCAACAAATCGCAGCATAGCGAAAATCGTCAACGAGCGAACAACTTGGAATGACCCCCCTGGTTTTGCCCAACTGCTAACAAATTTGCTGCTGCGATCAGGTCTGAATTACCCCCATACCGCGATACTGGGAGACACACGCTCAGATATGTAGCGGTGATGTCATTGCCTCTGTGTATTACACGCGCTCTTGTTCCATGAAGCAATGGTTAAAGTTTCATCCAATCTGGGAAACTGTATGAATAGGAATTAGATTGTGGCGTCGGGATGTCGTAGGCGTGTCCGAACCATTTTCAGGGCAGCTGGGTGACGTCACATGCAGCCGCTCCGAGAGAAAAAAATGGCGCTGAATCGCCTGTCAGCACAGCCAGGCTGCGCAGGCAGGGGCTAACCTCAAATCGATGCGTTCACAATTAAATTGCGATCGCAATCGAGATCTGCGTCTATCTCGGAATACCCCCCTCAGTCATTATATCGCCATTCAGAATGTTGACACCGTTGAAATGTCACCATGAATTATGTCGGCATGTGCAGAATGTTGACGTGTTCGCAGTGCCGTCATCTGAAATGTCGGCATTCCGCGCGGACTAGCAGCTGAGGGTTAGGCTGTGGCAGCAATGGATGATGATGCTTCGCGGTTTCACGGTCTGTGATCACACACTGGTGGCTGTCCGCTGATTGTGACTGGCACTCCCACTGCGCCAAGGTGCGAGGCTCCGCCTCCGAGTGACGATGGTGGAAAACCACTGATAGCAGAGCAGTTCATGGTCATCACTAGTTAGGGTTAGGCACTAAGGCACGCCTGACTATCATGTGCTTCACCAGCTGAAGGAGGGTATGCTGGGACTTGTAGTTTCACAACAGCTGGAAAACCACAGGTTGGCCAGACTGCAAAAGGTGAGGGGTTGTGGTTCTATATAGTCATTGCCAGAAGTTGTGCAGGAATAGCGGCAGCCCCTCATCACCGCCGCACCAGGAAAGTCATCACTACACCGCCCGGGATATTTTGTAAACATTCTTATCATATCGACATTTCATCAGTGTCGACATGATTAATGCTGACATGGTCAAACTCGATATGCTAAGCATGTCAACTTCTTTGCAAAATATACCATTAAGGGGTTGCTCGTTGCACATTGACATATTTCCGTGAGTTCCCCAGATCTGTGTTATGTGCTGGAAAACACGTCCGAACCATAGAGGCCGCACCTCACACCTCACACCTCACAGGCCTTATAGGATCTTGGTGCCAGGACACCCTGAGAGGTCTTGTGGAGTCCATGCCTCAGCGGGACAGAGCGGTCACAACGGCGCGAGGGGGACCTACACACAATATCAGGCAGGTGGCATTAATGTTATGGCTGATTTGTGTGTGTGTATATATAAATATATATATAATGATACAGAGGAAGAGGCCCGTTCCTGCGCACCCTATACACTAGCTGCGCAGTCAGTGACAAGTCTTCCTGGGGAAACTCTGCGGCTGGAGGCCGGGGTACGTTACATGGCGGCAATTTCCCTCCTCTCCTAAATGTCCGTGCGGCTGATCGGAGCAGCAATATAAATAAGTCATTATCTACCTCAGAATCGCAGCAAAAGTTACACTTAATATTTTATGTTTCGTTCTGTTGCGGCGACGAAGCTGCCAGGGCGAGCGTGGAGCGGAGTTATAAATCCCATCTTGTTTTTTCATTTGTGCGCGTTAATCGCTGGCACGCTGTGCGGCAGAGCTAAAGTCCTGCTGACAGAGTCGGGCTGCGAGGGGAGGAGGCGGGGCCTGAGGGGAAGGGGCTCATTGGGCTGCACCAACCACCAGTGCCGCCCCCTCCCCCCCCCCCATTCCCTCTACACTTGCGATTATATGCTAATATGGGCAGAAGCTAACCTGAGCGTAGTGACGCCCCCTGCTGACGCATAATTTCCATCGAATGGCGTATGATTGCTGATACATCGGTACCATCGTCACCGATCGGGTCACGTCGCAGAGTCTGAGTGCCTCTGTAGACGCGCAGGCTGAGCTGCTCTCCCGGGACGCAGAGGGCTCTCCAGTAGCAAGAAAGATGCAGCTGCTAATTTATGCACGCCCAGAAAACGCCATGACACGCCCACCTTTACCCGACCACTCCCCGTTACCACCCCCAAAACGCTGTCACTCAATCTGCGACTAATTCCTCGTTGCGACCGTCGCCACAGTTCACTCGCTGCGCGTGCGCGCTGTGGCTCAGACGCATGCGCAGTAAGAAAACATCGCCCGATTTGCGTACTTCAGCCACTTCGCGGCCACATCTGAATGATGCACCGAGTGACTGACACCTTGTTAGACTTGCAGCGCACTGCTTGCACTCTAATAGTTCCAGTTATAAAATTCTTTGACACTTAAAACGTCTATAACAGATAACAGCAATGCTCTGTAACCCCTAACAAGTAACAACCAATCAGAATGGGTCCTTTTTCATGCTCAGAGTCTGATTGGGCAAGGCGGTAGCGGCGCGGCGCTGTAAGGCAGGGCGCTGGATGTATAGGCTGGGCTGCTTTGTCTGTATACGGTAATTGTGACTAATTGCAGGTGAGTCTGTGGAGATTTCCTATCACAACATCATCAGTTCTAGGACTAGAAGTCATTTGTGCTGCAATAACGGCTCCATTTACATATGCAGAAGAGCTTATGGGACCTGTCGCTGGTAATGACCTATTCTAATTCCAGTATCTGCTGCACTGAGGTGTCATGATAATACAGACATTAGCTGAGAGATGGACTCGGGGTCCGTCGCCTGACGCACTCACGCCATGTAATTATGTACATATATCAGTCTGATGCATCTCGCGGTACAGCACGCCTCCCAGCTGTCACACTTTCAGAGGGACCCTCCTGAATTTTGGGGACTGTCCCGGTGTACCACCTGCGGGCCGCGGTGTCACTCGGAGGGGGGTAAATGGGGGGCAGCATAGAGTGGGGAAAACATTGCGGCACGCCCCTTCTTGTGAAGCCACACCCATAGTTATCAGTGCGTATCACTGAACCGCCGTCTCTGCATCCGCAAGGGAACCGCCTCCTTTAAGGCGCATCTGCCGAGTGTCTCATTGTGTCTCCCTACTGTACGCCCCCATCAGACTCACCCACCTCCCAGTCCGCCTCTTCAGGTGAAAGGACACACACATAAATATAATATACTGTATTTCTCTAACGTCCTAAGTGGATGCTGGGGACTCCGTAAGGACCATGGGGAATAGCGGCTCCGCAGGAGACTGGGCACAAAAGTAAAGCTTTAGAACTACCTGGTGTGCACTGGCTCCTCCCCCTATGACCCTCCTCCAAGCCTCAGTTAGATTTTTGTGCCCGAACGAGAAGGGTGCACACTAGGTGGCTCTCCTGAGCTGCTTAGTGAAAAGTTTAGTTTTAGGTTTTTTATTTTCAGTGAGACCTGCTGGCAACAGGCTCACTGCATCGAGGGACTAAGGGGAGAAGAAGCGAACTCACCTGCGTGCAGAGTGGATTGGGCTTCTTAGGCTACTGGACATTAGCTCCAGAGGGACGATCACAGGCCCAGCCATGGATGGGTCCCAGAGCCGCGCCGCCGGCCCCCTTACAGAGGACAGAAGAGGTCCGGAAAATCGGCGGCAGAAGACGTCCTGTCTTCAACAAGGTAGCGCACAGCACTGCAGCTGTGCGCCATTGCTCTCAGCACACTTCACACTCCGGTCACTGAGGGTGCAGGGCGCTGGGGGGGGGGGGGGCGCCCTGAGACGCAATAAAAACACCTTGGATGGCAAAAAAATGCATCACATATAGCTCCTGGGCTATATGGATGAATTTAACCCCTGCCAGAATACATAGAAAAACGGGAGATAAGGCCGCCGATAAGGGGGGCGGAGCCTATCTCCTCAGCACACTGGCGCCATTTTCCCTCACAGCTCCGTTGGAGGGAAGCTCCCTGGCTCTCCCCTGCAGTCACTACACTACAGAAAGGGTTAAAAAAGAGAGGGGGGGCACTAATTACGCGCAGTATTAAAGATACAGCAGCTATAAGGGGAAAAACACTTATATAAGTTTATCCCTGTATATATATAGCGCTCTGGTGTGTGCTGGCAAACTCTCCCTCTGTCTCCCCAAAGGGCTAGTGGGGTCCTGTCCTCTATCAGAGCATTCCCTGTGTGTGTGCTGTATGTCGGTACGTTTGTGTCGACATGTATGAGGAGAAAAATGATGTGGAGACGGAGCAGATTGCCTGTAATAGTGATGTCACCCCCTAGGGGGTCGACACCTGAGTGGATGAACTGTTGGAAGGAATTACGTAACAGTGTCAGCTCTGTATAAAAGACAGTGGTTGACATGAGACAGCCGGCTACTCAGCTTGTGCCTGTCCAGACGTCTCATAGGCCGTCAGGGGCTCTAAAGCGCCCGTTACCTCAGATGGCAGATATAGACGCCGACACGGATACTGACTCCAGTGTCGACGGTGAAGAGACAAATGTGACTTCCAGTAGGGCCACACGTTACATGATTGAGGCAATGAAAAATGTTTTACACATTTCTGATAATACGAGTACCACCAAAAAGGGGTATTATGTTCGGTGAGGAAAAACTACCTGTAGTTTTCCTGAATCTGAGAAATTAAATGAGGTGTGTGATGATGCGTGGTTTTCCCCCGATAACAACTGATAATTTCAAAAATGTTATTGGCATTATATCCTTTCCCGCCAGAGGTTAGGGTGCGTTGGGAAACACCCCCTAGGGGGGATAAAGCGCTCACACGCTTGTAAGAACAAGGGCTCTACCCTCTCCTGAGATGGCCGCCCTTAAGGATCCTGCTGATAGAAAGCAGGAGGGCATTCTAAAAGGTATTTACACACATACTGGTGTTATACTGCGACCAGCAATCGCCTCAGCCTGGATGTGCAGTGCTGGGTTGGCGTGGTCGGATTCCCTGACTGAAAATATTGATACCCTAGATAGGGACAGTATATTATTGCCTATAGAGCATTTAAAAGATGCATTTCTATATATGCGTGATGCACAGCGGAATATTTGCCGACTGGCATCAAGTCTAAGTGCGTTGTCCATTTCTACCAGTAGAGGGTTATGGACACGACAGTGGTCAGGTGATGCGGATTCCAAACGGCATTTGGAAGTATTGCCTTATTAAGGGGAGGAGTTATTTGGGGTCGGTCTTTCAGACCTGGTGGCCACGGCAACAGCTGGGAAATCCACGTTTGTACCCCAGGTCGCCTCTCAACATGAGAAGACGCCGTATTATCAGGCGCAGTCTTTTCGTGGGCAAGCGGGCAAAAGGTTCCTCATTTCTGCCCCGTGACAGAGGGAGAAGAAAAAGGCTGCAGAAATCAGCCAGTTCCCAGGAACAGAAACCCTCTCCCGCCTCTGCCAAGACCTCAGTATGACGCTGGGGCTTTACAAGCAGAATCAGGCACGGTGGGGGCCCGTCTCAATGAATTTCAGCGCGCAGTGGGCTCACTCGCAAGTAGACCCCTGGATCCTTCAGGTGATATCTCAGGGGTACAAATTGGAATTCGAGACGTCTCCCCCTCGCCGTTTCCTAAAGTCGGCTTTACCGATGTCTCCTTCTGACAGGGAGACAGTTTTGGAAGCCATTCACAAGCTGTATTCCCAGCAGGTGATAATCAAGGTACCCCTCCTGCAACAGGGAACGGGGTATTATTCCACACTGTTGTGGTACCGAAGCCGGACGGCTCGGTGAGACCGATTCTAAATCTAAAATCTTTGAACACTTACATACAGAGGTTCAAATTCAAGATTGAGTCACTCAGAGCAGTGATTGCGAACCTGGAAGAAGAGGACTACATGATGTCTCGGGACATCAAGGATGCTTACCTTCATGTCCCAATTTACCCTTCTCACCAAGGGTACCTCAGGTTTATGGTACAGAACTGTCACTATCAGTTCAGACGCTGCCCTATGGATGGTCCACGGCACCCCGGGTCTTTACCAAGGTAATGGCCGAAATGATGATACTCCTTCGAAGGAAGGGAATTTTAGTTATCCCTTACTTGGACGATTCCCTGATAAGGGTAAGATCCAGGGAACAGTTGGAGGTCGGTGTAGCACTATCTCAGGTAGTGTTGCGGCAGCACGATTGGATTCTCAATATTCCAAAATCGCAGCTGATTCCGACGACTCGTCTTCTGTTCTTAGGGATGATCCTGGACACAGTTCAGAAAAAGGTGTTTCTCCCGGAGGAGAAAGTCAGGGAGTTATCCGAGCTAGTCGGGAACCTCCTATAACCGAGCCAAGTCTCAGTACATCAATGAGATGGTTCTGGGAAAAATGGTGGCTTCCTATGAAGCAATCCCATGCGGCAGATTCCACGCAAGAACTTTCCAGTGGGACCTGCTGGACAAATGGTCTGGGTCGCATCTTCAGATGCATCAGCGGATAACCCTGTCACCAAGCACAAGGGTGTCTCTCCTGTGGTGGTTGCAGAGTGCTCATCTTCTAGAGGGCCGCACATTCAGGACTCGGTCCTGGTGACCACGGATGCCAGCCTGCGAGGCTGGGGAGCACACAGGGAAGGAATTTCCAGAGCTTATGGTCAAGCCTGGAGACATCACTTCACATAAATATCCTGAAGCTAAGGGCCATTTACAATGCTCTAAGCTCAGCAAGACCTCTGCTTCAAGGTCACCCGGAGTTGATCCATTCGGACAACATCACGGCAGTCACCCACGTAAACAGACAGGGTGACACAAGAAGCAGAAGGGCAATGGCAGAAGCTGCAAGGATTCTTCGCTGGGCGGAAAATCATGTGATAGCACTGTCAGCAGTATTCATTCCGGGAGTGGACAACTGGGAAGCAGACTTCCTCAGCAGACACGACCTCCACCCGTGAGAGTGGGGACTTCACCCAGAAGTCTTCCACATGTTTATAAAACTCGACAAGTATTGCGCCAGGTCAAGGGACCCTCAGGCAATAGCTGTAGACGCTCTGGTAACACAGTGGGTGTACCAGTCAGTGTATGTGTTCCCTCCTCTGCCTCTCATACCCAAGGTACTGAGAATTATAAGATGGAGAGGAGTAAGCACTATATTCGTGGCTCCGGATTGGCCAAGAAGGACTTGGTAACCGGAACTTCAAGAGATGCTCACGGAGGATCCGTGGCCTCTACCTCTAAGAAGGGACCTGCTCCAGCAAGGACCCTGTCTGTTCCAAGACTTACCGCGGCTGCGTTTAACGGCAGGGCGGTTGAACGCCGGATCCTGAAGGAAAAAGGCATTCCGGATGAAGTCATCCCTATCCTGATCAAAGCCAGGAAAGATATAACCGCAAAACATTATCACCGCATTTGGCGAAAATATGTTGCGTGGTGCGAGGCCAGTAAGGCCCCGACGGAGGAATTTTCAACTAGGTCGATTCCTACATTTCCTGCAAACAGGAGTGTCTATGGGCCTGAAATTGGGGTCCATTAAGGTTCAAATTTCGGCCCTGTCAATTTTCTTCCAAAAAGAACTAGCTTCAGTCCCTGAAGTTCAGACGTTTGTGAAAGGGGTACTGTACATACAGCCTCCTTTTGTGCCTCCAGTGGCACCTTGGGATCTAAATGTAGTTTTTGGGTTCCAAAAGTCACATTGGTTTGAACCACTTAAATATGTGGAGTTAAAATATCTCACATGGAAAGTGGTCATGCTGTTGGCCCTGGCCTGGGCCAGGTGCGTGTCAGAATTGGCGGCTTTATCCTGTAAAAGCCCTCATCTGATTTTCCATTCGGACAGGGCGGAATTGAGGACTTGTCCTCAGTTTCTCCCTAAGGTGGTTTTCAGCGTTTCACCTGAATCAACCTATTGTGGTGCCTGTGGCTACTAGGGACTTGGAGGACTCCAAGTTGCTAGACGTTGTCAGAGCCCTGGAAATATATGTTTCCAGGACGGCTGGAGTCAGAAAATCTGACTCGTTGTTTATTCTGTATGCACCCAACAAGCTGGGTGCTCCTGCTTCTAAGCAGACTATTGCTCGTTGGATTTGTAGTACAATTCAGCTTGCACATTCTGTGACAGGCCTGCCACAGCCAAAATCTGTAAAAGCCCATTCCACAAGGAAGGTGGGCTCATCTTGGGCGGCTGCCCGAGGGGTCTCGGCTTTACAACTTTGCCGAGCAGCTACTTGGTCAGGGGCAAACACGTTTGCTAAATTTTACAAATTTGATACCCTGGCTGAGGAGGACCTGGAGTTCTCTCATTTGGTGCTGCAGAGTCATCCGCACTCTCCCGCCCGTTTGGGAGCTTTGGTATAATCCCCATGGTCCTTACGGAGTCCCCAGCATCCACTTAGGACGTTAGAGAAAATAAGAATTTACTTACCGATAATTCTATTTCTCGTAGTCCGTAGTGGATGCTGGGCGCCCATCCCAAGTGCGGATTGTCTGCAATACTGGTACATAGTTATTGTTACCAAAAAATCGGGTTATTGCTGTAGTGAGCCATCTTTTCTAGAGGCTCCTCTGTTATCATGCTGTTAACTGGGTTCAGATCACAGGTTGTACAGTGTGATTGGTGTGGCTGGTATGAGTCTTACCCGGGATTCAAAATCCTTCCTTATTGTGTACGCTCGTCCGGGCACAGTATCCTAACTGAGGCTTGGAGGAGGGTCATAGGGGGAGGAGCCAGTGCACACCAGGTAGTTCTAAAGCTTTACTTTTGTGCCCAGTCTCCTGCGGAGCCGCTATTCCCCATGGTCCTTACGGAGTCCCCAGCATCCACTACGGACTACGAGAAATAGAATTATCGGTAAGTAAATTCTTATTATTACCTGTCATGTGCAAAACAACCAGAGGTACGTCCCTCCCTATGTGCACCCGCTACACGTGCACACACAAGGTGCTACTATACGTAATACAGGAGGACACTGGAATCCGCTGACCTGTATATATAAAGGGCCTAATTCAGACCTGATCGCTCGCTAGCTATTTTTTGCTGCGATCAGATAGTCGCCGCCTATAGGGGAGTGTATTTTCGCTGTGCAAGTGTGCGATCGCATGTGCAGCCGAGCGGTACAGAAAAATATTATGCAGTTTCTGAGTAGCCCAGAACTTACTCAGCCGCTGCGATCACTTCAGCATGTCCGGGACCAGAATTGACGTCAGACACCCGCCCTGCAAATGTTTGGACACACCTGCGTTTTTCCAACCACTCCCAGAAAACGGTCCGTTGCCACCCACAAACGCCCTCTTCCTGTCAATCTCCTTTGCGATCGGCTGTGCAAATGGATTATTCGTAAAACCCATCACACAGCAACGATCCGCTTTGTACCCGTGTGATGCGCGTTTGCATTGCAGTGCATATGAATGCGCAGTTCTGACCTGATCGCAGCGCTGCAAAACAATGTAGCGTGCGATCGGGTCTGAATGACCCCCAAAGTGCAAACTGCTTTTGTAACTGTTATCTAAGACTAGAGAAGAAGAGATGAATGTAAGTCATACTTGCCTACCCTCCTGGAACGTCCGGGAGGTTCCCGAAAATCGCTGAGCGCTCCCGGCCCCACAGAAGAGTGAGTAAGTGTACCGGATCCGGCCTCCACCAGCTGCAACCCCCAGCACCCCCTCCAGCCTCGGCAAAAGTGTGCGGTCCAGGAGAGCCAATGACGTGAATGCGCTAAATGGCATCATCATAGACCCGCCCCCTGCTTTACAATGGCGGTAATCTCGACCTTGCACAGCAGGGGGTGTGGCTAAGATGATGCCTTCCCATATCCAAGCCCCGTCCAATAGCTCCTTTGCTGCGTCACACTCCTGCACCACCCCTCATATTGAGACATAAGTCAGTTTTTCAGAAAATTTAGCAAGAAAGGGCTTCAGATATTGGGGGTCATTCCGAGTTGTTCGCTCGCTAGCAGTTTTTAGCAGCCGTGCAAACGCTATGCCGCCGCCCACTGGGAGTGTATTTTAGCTTAGCGGAAGTGCGAACGAAAGGATCGCAGAGCGGCTACAAAAAAAAAATGGTGCAGTTTCAGAGTAGCTCCAGACCTACTCAGCGCTTGCGATCTCTTCAAACAGTTAAGTTCCGGATATGACATCACAATCACGCCCTGCGTTCTTCCAGCCACGCCTACGTTTTTCCTGGCACGCCTGCGTTTTTCCGAACACTCCCTGAAACAGTCAGTTGACACCCAGAAACGCCCTCTTCCTGTCAATCACTCTGCGGTGGACATTGCGAAAGAAAAGCTTCGCTAGATCTCGTATAAAACTACATCGGCTGATGTGAAAGTACGTCGCGCGTGCGCACCCTCGCCGTATACGCATGCGCAGAAGTGCTGCATTTTCACTTAATCGCTGTGCTGCGAACATTTTTATCTAGCGATCAACTCGGAATGACCCCCATAGGCACTTTCATAGGGGGGGAAGTGCGCCAATTGACAGGCGGTTCGTATCTGGGCCTTAAATAAGGAAGATCTGCAGCCCTGGTTCTTTCAGACAAAAACATAATCCAGGTCACACGGGTACCGACCAGACTTTTTTGTTTTTTAGTAACTCCACGGTTTATTTTGCAATGACAGAAAGTGATTTTTGTAAATGTCTCTGTCACCCTGACATGTACCCAGAATGCTTCACTCCCTCTGCACAGCGACAGGAAGGGGGTAGTGGGGGGGGGGGGGGGGGGATATTTTGGGGCCGGTTACCAGTGATGTTATTTGGTCTCTGGAAGGACGTGATTTAAAAACAGGACCGAGACGCAGTTAAGAAGCAATTCTATTCTCTATTAACCCGAAATAATGGAAGGTTCCCAGGAAGCATTAGCCCGGGAGGGCAGCAGCTCCAGGGTTAGATAAAGACGTCTGCGGGTTTATTAGCACTGACAGCTGCGGGAAAAGGGAGCCGGCGAGATGTGATCAGAAAGCAAGTTTACTACGTTGTATTATTGCCGTATCCACCAACAGTAACAATACAGCGAGACAGAGAGAGACCGGCGCCAGGTATACACCGGTATACAGATACAGGCGGAGGATCAGGAGCCAGACACAGAGGAAACAGATACCGGGTACACGTGGGCAGGTATACACCAGTATACAGATACAAGCGGAGGATCAGGAGCCAGGCACAGGGGAATCATATACCGGGTACACGTGGGCAGGTATACACCAGTATACAGATACAGGCGGAGGATCAGGAGCCAGACACAGAGGAAACATATACCGGGTACACGCGGGCAGGTATACACCAGTATACAGATACAAGCGGAGGATCAGGAGCCAGACACAGAGGAAACATATACCGGGTACACGTGGGCAGGTATACACCAGTATACAGATACAAGCGGAGGATCAGGAGCCAGGCACAGGGGAATCATATACCGGGTACACGTGGGCAGGTATACACCAGTATACAGATACAGGCGGAGGATCAGGAGCCAGACACAGAGGAAACATATACCGGGTACACGTGGGCAGGTATACACCAGTATACAGATACAAGCGGAGGATCAGGAGCCAGACACAGAGGAAACATATACCGGGTACACGTGGGCAGGTATACACCAGTATACAGATACAAGCGGAGGATCAGGAGCCAGGCACAGGGGAATCATATACCAGGTACACATGGGCAGGTATACACCAGTATACAGATACAGGCAGAGGATCAGGATCCAGACACAGAGGAAACATATACCGGGTACACGCGGGCAGGTATACACCAGTATACAGATACAAGCGGAGGATCAGGAGCCAGACACAGAGGAAACATATACCGGGTACACGTGGGCAGGTATACACCAGTATACAGATACAAGCGGAGGATCAGGAGCCAGGCACAGGGGAATCATATACTGGGTACACGTGGGCAGGTATACACCAGTATACAGATACAGGCAGAGGATCAGGAGCCAGACACAGAGGAAACATATACCGGGTACACGCGGGCAGGTATACACCAGTATACAGATACAAGCTGAGGATCAGGAGCCAGACACAGAGGATACATATACCGGGTACACGTGGGCAGGTATACACCAGTATACAGATACAGGCAGAGGATCAGGAGCCAGACACAGAGGAAACAGATACCGGGTACACGCGGGCAGATATACACCAGTATACAGATACAGGCGGAGGATCAGGAGCCAGACACAGAGGAAACAGATACCGGGTACACGTGGGCAGGTATACACCAGAATACAGATACAGGTGGAGGATCAGGAGCTAGAGACATAGAGGAAACATATACCGGGTACACGTGGGCACGTATACACCAGAATACAGATACAGGCGGAGGATCAGGAGCCAGGCACAGAGGAAACATATACCGGGTACACGTGGGCAGGTATACACCAGTATACAGATACAGGCGGAGGATCAGGAGCCAGGCACAGAGGAAACAGATACCGGGTACACGTGGGCAGGTATACACCAGTATACAGATACAGGCGGAGGATCAGGAGCCAGACACAGGGGAAACAGATACCGGGTACACGTGGGCAGGTATACACCAGAATACAGATACAGGTGGAGGATCAGGAGCTAGAGACACAGAGGAAACATATACCGGGTACACGTGGGCACGTATACACCAGTATACAGATACAGACGGAGGATCAGGAGCCAGGCACAGAGGAAACAGATACCGGGTACACGTGGGCAGGTATACACCAGTATACAGATACAGGCGGAGGATCAGGAGCCAGACACAGAGGAAACATATACCGGGTACACGTGGGCAGGTATACACCGGTATACAGATACAGACGGAGGATCAGGAGCCAGACACAGAGGAAACAGATACCGGGTACACGTGGGCAGATATACACCAGTATACAGATACAGGCAGAGGATCAGGAGCCAGGCACAGAGGAAACAGATACCGGGTACACGTGGGCAGGTATACACCAGTATATAGATACAGGCGGAGGATCAGGAGCCAGGCACAGAGGAAACAGATACCGGGTACACGTGGGCAGGTATACACCAGTATATAGATACAGGCGGAGGATCAGGAGCCAGACACAGAGGAAACAGATACCGGGTACACGTGGGCAGGTATACACCAGTATATAGATACAGGCAGATAATCAGGAGCCAGGCACAGAGGAAACATATACCGGGTATACGCGGGCAGGTATACACCAGTATACAGATACAGGCGGAGGATCAGGAGCCAGGCACAGAGGAAACATATACCGGGTACACGTGGGCAGGTATACACCAGAATACAGATAAAGGCGGAGGATCAGGAGGCAGACACAGAGGAAACATATACCGGGTACACGTGGGCAGATATACACCAATATACAGATACAGGCGGAGGATCAGGAGCCAGACACAGAGGAAACATATACCGGGTACACGTGGGCAGGTATACACCAGAATACAGATAAAGGCGGAGGATCAGGAGGCAGACACAGAGGAAACATATACCGGGTACACGTGGGCAGATATACACCAATATACAGATACAGGCGGAGGATCAGGAGCCAGGCACAGAGGAAACATATACCGGGTACACGTGGGCAGGTATACACCAGAATACAGATAAAGGCGGAGGATCAGGAGGCAGACACAGAGGAAACATATACCGGGTACACGTGGGCAGATATACACCAATATACAGATACAGGCGGAGGATCAGGAGCCAGACACAGAGGAAACATATACCGGGTACACGTGGGCAGGTATACACCAGTATACAGATACAGGCGGAGGATCAGGAGCCAGACACAGAGGAAACAGATGCCGGGTACACGTGGGCAGGTATACAGTATACAGATACAGGCGGAGGATCAGGAGCCAGACACAGAGGAAACAGATACCGGGTACACGTGGGCAGGTATACACCAGAATACAGATACAGGCGGAGGATCAGGAGCTAGACACAGAGGAAACATATACCGGGTACACGTGGGCACGTATACACCAGCATACAGATACAGGCGGAGGATCAGGAGCCAGGCACAGAGGAAACGTATACCGGGTACACGTGGGCAGGTATACACCAGTATACAGATACAGGCGGAGGATCAGGAGCCAGGCACAGAGGAAACAGATACCGGGTACACGTGGGCAGGTATACACCAGTATACAGATACAGGCGGAGGATCAGGAGCCAGGCAGAGGGTACAGATACCGGGTACACGTGGGCAGGTATACACCAGTATACAGATAAAGACGGAGGATCAGGAGCCAGGCACAGAGGAAACAGATACCGGGTACACGCGGGCAGGTATACACCAGTATACAGATACAAGCGGAGGATCAGGAGCCAGGCACAGGGGAATCATATACCGGGTACACGTGGGCAGGTATACACCAGTATACAGATACAAGCGGAGGATCAGGAGCCAGGCACAGAGGGAACAGATACCGGGTACACGTGGGCAGGTATACACCAGTATACAGATACAGGCGGAGGATCAGGAGCCAGACACAGAGGAAACAGATACCGGGTACACGTGGGCAGGTATACACCAGTATACAGATACAGGCGGAGGATCAGGAGCCAGACACAGAGGAAACAGATACCGGGTACACGTGGGCAGGTATACACCAGTATACAGATACAGGCGGAGGATCAGGAGCCAGACACAGAGGAAACAGATAACGGGTACACGTGGGCAGGTATACACCAGTATACAGATACAGGCGGAGGATCAGGAGCCAGACACAGAGGAAACATATACCGGGTACACGTGGGCAGATATACACCAGTATACAGATACAGGCAGAGGATCAGGAGCCAGACACAGAGGAAACATATACCGGGTACACGTGGGCAGGTATACACCAGTATACAGATACAGGCGGAGGATCAGGAGCCAGACACAGAGGAAACAGATACCGGGTACACGTGGGCAGGTATACACCAGTATACAGATACAGGCGGAGGATCAGGAGCCAGACACAGAGGAAACAGATACCGGGTACACGTGGGCAGGTATACACCAGTATACAGATACTGTTAGGATCTCCTGCTCTGTGCTGCTACGTCGTCATGGCTACCGGGAGACAAGTGCTAGCGGAGTAACCTGAACGTAGCTGATACTCCGGTTCGGGTCTTTTGCTGTGCAGTGGTTACAGGCTCTGTGCACGGCAGGGGATCCGGTGCTGGTTTTTGTGCTCACAGTCTGTGAGGTCTGAGTGGGGCGTGGACAGCACCTGCTATATAAACCCTCTTCTCAGGTTAGGCAGATGCTGCTGAATCTTTGTTGGTTAGTCAGTTCCTGAAAGCTAGCTAGTACTGTGTAAACTTTGTATTTGTTTGTTGCTTACTGCAAATAGGCCTTGGGATTTGGTATTACACTCTGCCAATCCAGACCTAGCAGTAAGACTGGAGTCAGTCGTTTAACCTGCTGGGGTTCTTTTGCTACTCTGTGAACCTAGCAAGTTTGCGGCTGTATTCTCAGACTTGCCTGCCAAAATCCTTTCTCACTGTGCAAGGTGTTCAGGTGTCAGTTTAGTGGCAGGAAGCTGAACCAGTGCACTGCAAGTGAGGACTAGGATTGTGGAGACTCTCCTTGTGTCTATTATTCCATCTCTGACCAAGGAGTTTACTGCCACACCCGTTGGTAACCCTTTAGGGTTTTGCTGTTGCCCTTAGCAACAGCATTTCGGGTTCTCTACGTATTAAATCACTACATCTCGCTTCTTTCCATCTGAGCATTCCTAATACTAGGGAGACACCCAGTTTCTTAGCCTTTGGGCTTCTCTGTTCATTTTGTGTTTATTTTGTTACCCTATCACCTTCTGTGTATGTAATGTCATATTCCCCAGTCTGTCTGTGAGTTCATTTGTTTTGCATCCCTCACCGTTCAGACACCAGTACATTCCTGCTGGCACTGGTGTGCATAACAGATACAGGCGGAGGATCAGGAGCCAGACACAGAGGAAACAGATACCGGGTACACGTGGGCAGGTATACACCAGTATACAGATACAGGCGGAGGATCAGGAGCCAGGCACAGAGGAAACAGATACCGGGTACACGTGGGCAGGTATACACCAGTATACAGATACAGGTGGAGGATCAGGAGCCAGACACAGAGGAAACAGATACCGGGTACACGTGGGCAGATATAAACCAGTATACAGATACAGGCGGAGGATCAGGAGCCAGGCACAGAGGAAACAGATACCGGGTACACGTGGGCAGGTATACACCAGTATACAGATACAGGCGGAGGTTCAGGAGCCAGATACAGAGGAAACAGATACCGGGTACACGTGGGCAGGTATACACCAGTATACAGATACAGGCGGAAGATCAGGAGCCAGACACAGAGGGAACAGATACCGGGTACACGTGGACAGGTATACACCAGTATACAGATACAGGTGGAGGATCAGGAGCCAGACACAGAGGGAACAGATACCGGGTACACGTGGGCAGATATACACCAGTATACAGATACAGGCGGAGGATCAGGAGCCAGGCACAGAGGAAACAGATACCGGGTACACGTGGGCAGGTATACACCAGTATACAGATACAGGCGGAGGATCAGGAGCCAGACACAGAGGGAACAGATACCGGGTACACGTGGGCAGGTATACACCAGTATACAGATACAGGCGGAGGATCAGGAGCTAGACACAGAGGAAACAGATACCGGGTACACTTGGGCAGATATACACCAGTATACAGATACAGGTGGAGGATCAGGAGCCAGGCACAGAGGAAACAGATACCGGGTACACGTGGGCAGGTATACACCAGTATACAGATAAAGGCGGAGGATCAGGAGGTAGGCACAGAGGAAACAGATACCGGGTACACGTGGGCAGGTATACACCAGTATACAGATACAGGCGGAGGATCAGGAGCCAGACACAGAGGAAACAGATACCGGGTACACGTGGGCAGGTATACACCAGTATACAGATACAGGCGGAGGATCAGGAGCCAGGCACAGAGGAAACAGATACCGGGTACACGTGGGCAGGTATACACCAGTATACAGATACAGGCGGAGGATCAGGAGCCAGGCACAGAGGAAACAGATACCGGGTACACGTGGGCAGGTATACACCAGTATACAGATACAAGCGGAGGATCAGGAGGCAGGCACAGAGGAAACAGATACCGGGTACACGTGGGCAGGTATACACCAGTATATAGATACAGGCGGAGGATCAGGAGCCAGACACAGAGGAAACAAATACCGGGTACACGTGGACAGGTATACACCAGTATATAGATACAGGCGGAGGATCAGGAGCCAGACACAGAGGAAACATATACCGGGTACACGTGGGCAGGTATACACCAGTATACAGATACAGGCGGAGGATCAGGAGCCAGACACAGAGGAAACATATACCGGGTACACGTGGGCAGGTATACACCAGTATACAGATACAGGCGGAGGATCAGGAGCCAGACACAGAGGAAACAGATACCGGGTACACGTGGGCAGGTATACACCAGTATACAGATACAGGCGGAGGATCAGGAGCCAGACACAGAGGAAACAGATACCGGGTACACGTGGGCAGGTATACACCAGTATACAGATACAGGCGGAGGATCAGGAGCCAGGCACAGAGGAAACAGATACCGGGTACACGTGGGCAGGTATACACCAGTATATAGATACAGGCGGAGGATCAGGAGCCAGGCACAGAGGAAACATATACCGGGTACACGTGGGCAGGTATACACCAGTATATAGATACAGGCGGAGGATCAGGAGCCAGACACAGAGGAAACATATACCGGGTACACGTGGGCAGGTATACACCAGTATACAGATACAGGCGGAGTATCAGGAGCCAGACACAGAGGAAACAGATACCGGGTACACGTGGGCAGGTATACACCAGTATACAGATACAGGCGGAGGATCAGGAGCCAGACACAGAGGAAACAGATACCGGGTACACGTGGGCAGGTATACACCAGTATACAGATACAGGCGGAGGATCAGGAGCCAGGCACAGAGGAAACAGATACCGGGTACACGTGGGCAGGTATACACCAGTATATAGATACAGGCGGAGGATCAGGAGCCAGGCACAGAGGAAACATATACCGGGTACACGTGGGCAGGTATACACCAGTATACAGATACAGGCGGTGGATCAGGAGCCAGGCACAGAGGAAATAGATACCGGGCACACGTGGGCAGGTATACACCAGTATACAGATACAGGCGGAGGATCAGGAGCCAGGCAGAGGGTAGAGATACCGGGTACACGTGGGCAGGTATACACCAGTATACAGATACAGGCGGAGGATCAGGAGCCAGACACAGAGGAAACAGATACCGGGTACACGTGGGCAGGTATACACCAGTATACAGATACAGGTGGAGGATCAGGAGGCAGGCACAGAGGAAACAGATACCGGGTACACGTGGGCAGGTATACACCAGTATACAGATACAGGCGGAGGATCAGGAGCCAGGCACAGAGGAAACAGATACCGGGTACACATGGGCAGGTATACACCAGTATACAGATACAGGCGGAGGATCAGGAGCCAGGCACAGAGGAAACATATACCGGGTACACGTGGGCAGGTATACACCAGTATACAGATACAGACGGAGGATCAGGAGCCAGGCACAGAGGAAACAGATACCGGGTACATGTGGGCAGGTATACACCAGTATACAGATACAGGCGGAGGATCAGGAGCCAGGCACAGAGGAAACATATACCGGGTACACGTGGGCAGGTATACACCAGTATATAGATACAGGCGGAGGATCATGAGCCAGGCAGAGGGTAGAGATACCGGGAACACGTGGGCAGGTATACACCAGTATACAGATACAGACGGAGGATCAGGAGCCAGGCACAGAGGAAATAGATACCGGGTACACGCGGGCAGGTATAAACCAGTATACAGATACAAGCGGAGGATCAGGAGCCAGGCACAGAGGAAACATATACCGGGTACACGTGGGCAGATATACACCAGTATACAGATACAGGCGGAGGATCAGGAGGCAGGCACAGAGGGAACAGACACCGGGTACACGTGGGCAGGTATACACCAGTATACAGATACAAGCGGAGGATCAGGAGGCAGGCACAGAGGAAACATATACCGGGTATACGTGGGCAGGTATACACCAGTATACAGATACAAGCGGAGAATCAGGAGCCAGGCACAGAGGAAACAGATACCGGGTACACGTGGGCAGGTATACACCAGTATACAGATACAAGCGGAGGATCAGGAGGCAGGCACAGAGGAAACATATACCAGGTATACGTGGGCAGGTATACACCAGTATACAGATACAAGCGGAGGATCAGGAGGCAGGCACAGAGGAAACATATACCGGGTATACGTGGGCAAGTATACACCAGTATACAGATACAAGCGGAGGATCAGGAGCCAGGCACAGAGGAAACATATACCGGGTACACGTGGGCAGGTATACACCAGTATACAGATACAGGTGGAGGATCAGGAGCCAGGCACAGAGGAAACATATACCGGGTACACGTGGGCAGGTATACACCAGTATACAGATACAGGCGGAGGATCAGGAGCCAGGCACAGAGGAAACATATACCGGGTACACGTGGGCAGATATACACCAGTATACAGATACAGGCGGAGGATCAGGAGCCAGGCACAGAGGAAACATATACCGGGTATACGTGGGCAGGTATACACCAGTATACAGATACAAGCGGAGGATCAGGAGGCAGGCACAGAGGAAGCAGATACCGGGTACACGTGGGCAGGTATACACCAGTATACAGATAAAGGCGGAGGATCAGGAGCCAGGCACAGAGGAAACAGATACCGGGTACACGTGGGCAGGTATACACCAGTATACAGATACAGGCGGAGGATCAGGAGCCAGACACAGAGGAAACAGATAACGGGTACACGTGGGCAGGTATACACCAGTATACAGATACAGGCGGAGGATCAGGAGCCAGGCAGAGGGTAGAGATACCGGGTACACGTGGGCAGGTATACACCAGTATACAGATACAGGCGGAGGATCAGGAGCCAGACACAGAGGAAACAGATACCGGGTACACGTGGGCAGGTATACACCAGTATACAGATACAGACGGAGGATCAGGAGCCAGGCACAGAGGAAACAGATACCGGGTACACGTGGGCAGGTATACACCAGTATACAGATACAGACGGAGGATCAGGAGCCAGGCACAGAGGAAACAGATACCGGGTACATGTGGGCAGGTATACACCAGTATACAGATACAGGCGGAGGATCCGGAGCCAGGCACAGAGGAAACATATACCCGGTACACGTGGGCAGGTATACACCAGTATACAGATACAGACGGAGGATCAGGAGCCAGGCACAGAGGAAACAGATACCGGCTACACGTGGGCAGGTATACACCAGTATACAGATACAGACGGAGGATCAGGAGCCAGGCACAGAGGAAACATATACCGGGTACACGTGGGCAGGTATACACCAGTATATAGATACAGGCGGAGGATCAGGAGCCAGGCACAGAGGAATCAGATACCGGGTACATGTGGGCAGGTATACACCAGTATAAAGATAAAGGCGGAGGATCAGGAGGCAGGCACAGAGGAAACAGATACCGGGTATACGTGGGCAGGTATACACCAGTATACAGATACAGGTGGAGGATCAGGAGCCAGGCACAGAGGAAACATATACCGGGTACACGTGGGCAGATATACACCAGTATACAGATACAGGCAGAGGATCAGGAGCCAGGCACAGAGGAAACAGATACCGGGTACACGTGGGCAGATATACACCAGTATACAGATACAGGCAGTGAATCAGGAGCCAGGCACAGAGGAAATAGATACCGGGTACACGTGGGCAGGTATACACCAGTATACAGATACAGGCGGAGGATCAGGAGCCAGGCAGAGGGTAGAGATACCGGGTACACGTGGGCAGGTATACACCAGTATACAGATACAGGCGGAGGATCAGGAGCCAGACACAGAGGAAACAGATACCGGGTACACGTGGGCAGGTATACACCAGTATACAGATACAAGCGGAGGATCAGGAGGCAGGCACAGAGGAAACATATACCGGGTACACGTGGGAAGGTATACACCAGTATACAGATACAAGCGGAGGATCAGGAGGCAGGCACAGAGGAAACAGATACCGGGTACACGTGGGCAGGTATACACCAGTATACAGATACAGGCGGAGGATCAGGAGCCAGGCACAGAGGAAACATATACCGGGTACACGTGGGCAGGTATACACCAGTATACAGATACAGACGGAGGATCAGGAGCCAGGCACAGAGGAAATAGATACCGGGTACACGTGGGCAGGTATACACCAGTATACAGATACAGGCGGAGGATCAGGAGCCAGGCACAGAGGAAACATATACCGGGTACACGTGGGCAGATATACACCAGTATACAGATACAGGCGGTGAATCAGGAGCCAGGCACAGAGGAAATAGATACCGGGTACACGTGGGCAGGTATACACCAGCATACAGATACAGGCGGAGGATCAGGAGCCAGGCAGAGGGTAGAGATACCGGGTACACGTGGGCAGGTATACACCAGTATACAGATACAGGCGGAGGATCAGGAGCCAGACACAGAGGAAACAGATACCGGGTACACGTGGGCAGGTATACACCAGTATACAGATACAAGCGGAGGATCAGGAGGCAGGCACAGAGGAAACATATTCCGGGTACACGTGGGAAGGTATACACCAGTATACAGATACAAGCGGAGGATCAGGAGGCAGGCACAGAGGAAACAGATACCGGGTACACGTGGGCAGGTATACAACAGTATACAGATACAGGCGGAGGATCAGGAGCCAGGCACAGAGGAAATAGATACCGGGTACACGTGGGCAGGTATACACCAGTATACAGATACAAGCGGTGGATCAGGAGGCAGGCACAGAGGAAATAGATACCGGGTACACGTGGGCAGGTATACACCAGTATACAGATACAGGCAGAGGATCAGGAGGCAGGCACAGAGGAAACATATACCGGGTACACGTGGGCAGGTATACACCAGTATACAGATACAGGCGGAGGATCAGGAGCCAGGCACAGAGGAAACATATACCGGGTACACGTGGGCAGGTATACACCAGTATACAGATACAGGTGGAGGATCAGGAGCCAGGCACAGAGGAAACATATACTGGGTACACGTGGGCAGGTATACACCAGTATACAGATACAGGCGGAGGATCAGGAGCCAGGCACAGAGGAAACATATACCGGGTACACGTGGGCAGGTATACACCAGTATACAGATACAAGCGGAGGATCAGGAGGCAGGCACAGAGGAAACAGATACCGGGTACACGTGGGCAGGTATACACCAGTATACAGATAAAGGCGGAGGATCAGGAGCCAGGCACAGAGGAAACATATACCGGGTATACGTGGGCAGGTATACACCAGTATACAGATACAAGCGGAGGATCAGGAGGCAGGCACAGAGGAAACAGATACCGGGTACACGTGGGCAGGTATACACCAGTATACAGATACAGGCGGAGGATCAGGAGCCAGGCAGAGGGTACAGATACCGGGTACACGTGGGCAGGTATACACCAGTATACAGATACAGGAGGAGGATCAGGAGCCAGGCAGAGGGTAGAGATACCGGGTACACGTGGGCAGGTATACACCAGTATACAGATACAGGCGGAGGATCAGGAGCCAGACACAGAGGAAACAGATACCGGGTACACGTGGGCAGGTATACACCAGTATACAGATACAGGCGGAGGATCAGGAGGCAGGCACAGAGGAAACAGATACCGGGTACACGTGGGCAGGTATACACCAGTATACAGATACAGGCGGAGGATCAGGAGCCAGGCACAGAGGAAACAGATACCGGGTACACGTGGGCAGGTATACACCAGTATACAGATACAGGCGGAGGATCAGGAGCCAGACACAGAGGAAACATATCGGGTACACGTGGGCAGGTATACACCAGTATACAGATACAGGCGGAGGATCAGGAGCCAGGCACAGAGGAAACATATACCGGGTACACGTGGGCAGGTATACACCAGTATACAGATACAGACGGAGGATCAGGAGCCAGGCACAGAGGAAACAGATACCGGGTACATGTGGGCAGGTATACACCAGTATACAGATACAGGCGGAGGATCAGGAGCCAGGCACAGAGGAAACATATACCGGGTACACGTGGGCAGGTATACACCAGTATACAGATATAGACGGAGGATCAGGAGCCAGACACAGAGGAAACAGATACCGGGTACACGTGGGCAGGTATACACCAGTATACAGATACAGGCGGAGGATCAGGAGCCAGGCACAGAGGAAACAGATACCGGCTACACGTGGGCAGGTATACACTAGTATACAGATAAAGGCGGAGGATCAGGAGCCAGGCACAGAGGAAACATATACCGGGTATACGTGGGCAGGTATACACCAGTATACAGATACAAGCGGAGGATCAGGAGGCAGGCACAGAGGAAACAGATACCAGGTACACGTGGGCAGGTATACACCAGTATACAGATACTGGCGGAGGATCAGGAGCCAGGCAGAGGGTACAGATACCGGGTACACGTGGGCAGGTATACACCAGTATACAGATACAGGCGGAGGATCAGGAGCCAGGCAGAGGGTAGAGATACCGGGTACACGTGGGCAGGTATACACCAGTATACAGATACAGGCGGAGGATCAGGAGCCAGACACAGAGGAAACAGATACCGGGTTCACGTGGGCAGGTATACACCAGTATACAGATACAAGCGGAATATCAGGAGGCAGGCACAGAGGAAACAGATACCGGGTACACGTGGGCAGGTATACACCAGTATACAGATACAGGCGGAGGATCAGGAGCCAGGCACAGAGGAAACAGATACCGGGTACACGTGGGCAGGTATACACCAGTATACAGATACAGGCGGAGGATCAGGAGCCAGACACAGAGGAAACAGATATCGGGTACACGTGGGCAGGTATACACCAGTATACAGATACAGGCGGAGGATCAGGAGCCAGGCACAGAGGAAACATATACCGGGTACACGTGGGCAGGTATACACCAGTATACAGATACAGACGGAGGATCAGGAACCAGGCACAGAGGAAACAGATACCGGGTACATGTGGGCAGGTATACACCAGTATACAGATACAGGCGGAGGATCAGGAGCCAGGCACAGAGGAAACATATACCGGGTACACGTGGGCAGGTATACACCAGTATACAGATACAGACGGAGGATCAGGAGCCAGGCACAGAGGAAACAGATACCGGGTACACGTGGGCAGGTATACACCAGTATACAGATACAGGCGGAGGATCAGGAGCCAGGCACAGAGGAAACAGATACCGGGTACACGTGGGCAGGTATACACCAGTATACAGATACAGACGGAGGATAAGGAGCCAGGCACAGAGGAAACAGATACCGGCTACACGTGGGCAGGTATACACCAGTATACAGATACAGGCGGAGGATCAGGAGCCAGACACAGAGGAAACAGATACCGGGTACATGTGGGCAGGTATACACCAGTATACAGATACAGGCGGAGGATCAGGAGCCAGGCACAGAGGAAACAGATACCGGGTACACGTGGGCAGGTATACACCAGTATATAGATACAGGCAGAGGATCAGGAGCCAGGCACAGAGGAAACATATACCGGGTACACGTGGGCAGGTATTCATCAGTATACAGATACAGGCGGAGGATCAGGAGCCAGACACAGAGGAAACAGATACTGGGTACACGTGGGCAGGTATACACCAGTATACAGATACAGGCGGAGGATCAGGAGCCAGACACAGAGGAAACATATACCGGGTACACGTGGGCAGGTATACACCAGTATACAGATACAGACGGAGGATCAGGAGCCAGGCACAGAGGAAACATATACCGGGTACACGTGGGCAGGTATACACCAGTATATAGATACAGGTGGAGGATCAGGAGCCAGGCACAGAGGAATCAGATACCGGGTACACGTGGGCAGGTATACACCAGTATACAGATAAAGGCGGAGGATCAGGAGCCAGGCACAGAGGAAACATATACCGGGTATACGTGGGCAGGTATACACCAGTATACAGATACAAGCGGAGGATCAGGAGGCAGGCACAGAGGAAACAGATACCGGGTACACGTGGGCAGGTATACACCAGTATACAGATACAGGCGGAGGATCAGGAGCCAGGCAGAGGGTACAGATACCGGGTACACGTGGGCAGGTATACACCAGTATACAGATACAGGCGGAGGATCAGGAGCCAGGCACAGAGGAAACAGATACCGGGTACACGTGGGCAGGTATACACCAGTATACAGATACAGGCGGAGGTTCAGGAGCCAGATACAGAGGAAACAGATACCGGGTACACGTGGGCAGGTATACACCAGTATACAGATACAAGCGGAGGATCAGGAGGCAGGCACAGAGGAAACAGATACCGGGTACACGTGGGCAGGTATACACCAGTATACAGATACAGGCGGAGGATCAGGAGCCAGGCACAGAGGAAACATATACCGGGTACACGTGGGCAGGTATACACCAGTATACAGATACAGACGGAGGATCAGGAGCCAGGCACAGAGGAAATAGATACCGGGTACACGTGGGCAGGTATACACCAGTATACAGATACAGGCGGAGGATCAGGAGCCAGGCACAGAGGAAACATATACCGGGTACACGTGGGCAGATATACACCAGTATACAGATACAGGCGGTGAATCAGGAGCCAGGCACAGAGGAAATAGATACCGGGTACACGTGGGCAGGTATACACCAGCATACAGATACAGGCGGAGGATCAGGAGCCAGGCAGAGGGTAGAGATACCGGGTACACGTGGGCAGGTATACACCAGTATACAGATACAGGCGGAGGATCAGGAGCCAGACACAGAGGAAACAGATACCGGGTACACGTGGGCAGGTATACACCAGTATACAGATACAAGCGGAGGATCAGGAGGCAGGCACAGAGGAAACATATTCCGGGTACACGTGGGAAGGTATACACCAGTATACAGATACAAGCGGAGGATCAGGAGGCAGGCACAGAGGAAACAGATACCGGGTACACGTGGGCAGGTATACAACAGTATACAGATACAGGCGGAGGATCAGGAGCCAGGCACAGAGGAAATAGATACCGGGTACACGTGGGCAGGTATACACCAGTATACAGATACAAGCGGTGGATCAGGAGGCAGGCACAGAGGAAATAGATACCGGGTACACGTGGGCAGGTATACACCAGTATACAGATACAGGCAGAGGATCAGGAGGCAGGCACAGAGGAAACATATACCGGGTACACGTGGGCAGGTATACACCAGTATACAGATACAGGCGGAGGATCAGGAGCCAGGCACAGAGGAAACATATACCGGGTACACGTGGGCAGGTATACACCAGTATACAGATACAGGTGGAGGATCAGGAGCCAGGCACAGAGGAAACATATACTGGGTACACGTGGGCAGGTATACACCAGTATACAGATACAGGCGGAGGATCAGGAGCCAGGCACAGAGGAAACATATACCGGGTACACGTGGGCAGGTATACACCAGTATACAGATACAAGCGGAGGATCAGGAGGCAGGCACAGAGGAAACAGATACCGGGTACACGTGGGCAGGTATACACCAGTATACAGATAAAGGCGGAGGATCAGGAGCCAGGCACAGAGGAAACATATACCGGGTATACGTGGGCAGGTATACACCAGTATACAGATACAAGCGGAGGATCAGGAGGCAGGCACAGAGGAAACAGATACCGGGTACACGTGGGCAGGTATACACCAGTATACAGATACAGGCGGAGGATCAGGAGCCAGGCAGAGGGTACAGATACCGGGTACACGTGGGCAGGTATACACCAGTATACAGATACAGGAGGAGGATCAGGAGCCAGGCAGAGGGTAGAGATACCGGGTACACGTGGGCAGGTATACACCAGTATACAGATACAGGCGGAGGATCAGGAGCCAGACACAGAGGAAACAGATACCGGGTACACGTGGGCAGGTATACACCAGTATACAGATACAGGCGGAGGATCAGGAGGCAGGCACAGAGGAAACAGATACCGGGTACACGTGGGCAGGTATACACCAGTATACAGATACAGGCGGAGGATCAGGAGCCAGGCACAGAGGAAACAGATACCGGGTACACGTGGGCAGGTATACACCAGTATACAGATACAGGCGGAGGATCAGGAGCCAGACACAGAGGAAACATATCGGGTACACGTGGGCAGGTATACACCAGTATACAGATACAGGCGGAGGATCAGGAGCCAGGCACAGAGGAAACATATACCGGGTACACGTGGGCAGGTATACACCAGTATACAGATACAGACGGAGGATCAGGAGCCAGGCACAGAGGAAACAGATACCGGGTACACGTGGGCAGGTATACACCAGTATACAGATACAGGCGGAGGATCAGGAGCCAGGCACAGAGGAAACATATACCGGGTACACGTGGGCAGGTATACACCAGTATACAGATATAGACGGAGGATCAGGAGCCAGACACAGAGGAAACAGATACCGGGTACACGTGGGCAGGTATACACCAGTATACAGATACAGGCGGAGGATCAGGAGCCAGGCACAGAGGAAACAGATACCGGCTACACGTGGGCAGGTATACACTAGTATACAGATAAAGGCGGAGGATCAGGAGCCAGGCACAGAGGAAACATATACCGGGTATACGTGGGCAGGTATACACCAGTATACAGATACAAGCGGAGGATCAGGAGGCAGGCACAGAGGAAACAGATACCAGGTACACGTGGGCAGGTATACACCAGTATACAGATACTGGCGGAGGATCAGGAGCCAGGCAGAGGGTACAGATACCGGGTACACGTGGGCAGGTATACACCAGTATACAGATACAGGCGGAGGATCAGGAGCCAGGCAGAGGGTAGAGATACCGGGTACACGTGGGCAGGTATACACCAGTATACAGATACAGGCGGAGGATCAGGAGCCAGACACAGAGGAAACAGATACCGGGTTCACGTGGGCAGGTATACACCAGTATACAGATACAAGCGGAATATCAGGAGGCAGGCACAGAGGAAACAGATACCGGGTACACGTGGGCAGGTATACACCAGTATACAGATACAGGCGGAGGATCAGGAGCCAGGCACAGAGGAAACAGATACCGGGTACACGTGGGCAGGTATACACCAGTATACAGATACAGGCGGAGGATCAGGAGCCAGACACAGAGGAAACAGATATCGGGTACACGTGGGCAGGTATACACCAGTATACAGATACAGGCGGAGGATCAGGAGCCAGGCACAGAGGAAACATATACCGGGTACACGTGGGCAGGTATACACCAGTATACAGATACAGACGGAGGATCAGGAACCAGGCACAGAGGAAACAGATACCGGGTACATGTGGGCAGGTATACACCAGTATACAGATACAGGCGGAGGATCAGGAGCCAGGCACAGAGGAAACATATACCGGGTACACGTGGGCAGGTATACACCAGTATACAGATACAGACGGAGGATCAGGAGCCAGGCACAGAGGAAACAGATACCGGGTACACGTGGGCAGGTATACACCAGTATACAGATACAGGCGGAGGATCAGGAGCCAGGCACAGAGGAAACAGATACCGGGTACACGTGGGCAGGTATACACCAGTATACAGATACAGACGGAGGATAAGGAGCCAGGCACAGAGGAAACAGATACCGGCTACACGTGGGCAGGTATACACCAGTATACAGATACAGGCGGAGGATCAGGAGCCAGACACAGAGGAAACAGATACCGGGTACATGTGGGCAGGTATACACCAGTATACAGATACAGGCGGAGGATCAGGAGCCAGGCACAGAGGAAACAGATACCGGGTACACGTGGGCAGGTATACACCAGTATATAGATACAGGCAGAGGATCAGGAGCCAGGCACAGAGGAAACATATACCGGGTACACGTGGGCAGGTATTCATCAGTATACAGATACAGGCGGAGGATCAGGAGCCAGACACAGAGGAAACAGATACTGGGTACACGTGGGCAGGTATACACCAGTATACAGATACAGGCGGAGGATCAGGAGCCAGACACAGAGGAAACATATACCGGGTACACGTGGGCAGGTATACACCAGTATACAGATACAGACGGAGGATCAGGAGCCAGGCACAGAGGAAACATATACCGGGTACACGTGGGCAGGTATACACCAGTATATAGATACAGGTGGAGGATCAGGAGCCAGGCACAGAGGAATCAGATACCGGGTACACGTGGGCAGGTATACACCAGTATACAGATAAAGGCGGAGGATCAGGAGCCAGGCACAGAGGAAACATATACCGGGTATACGTGGGCAGGTATACACCAGTATACAGATACAAGCGGAGGATCAGGAGGCAGGCACAGAGGAAACAGATACCGGGTACACGTGGGCAGGTATACACCAGTATACAGATACAGGCGGAGGATCAGGAGCCAGGCAGAGGGTACAGATACCGGGTACACGTGGGCAGGTATACACCAGTATACAGATACAGGCGGAGGATCAGGAGCCAGGCAGAGGGTAGAGATACCGGGTACTTGTGGGCAGGTATACACCAGTATACAGATACAGGCGGAGGATCAGGAGCCAGACACAGAGGAAACAGATACCGGGTACACGTGGGCAGGTATACACCAGTATACAGATACAAGCGGAGGATCAGGAGGCAGGCACAGAGGAAACAGATACCGGGTACACGTGGGCAGGTATACACCAGTATACAGATACAGGCGGAGGATCAGGAGCCAGGCACAGAGGAAACAGATACCGGGTACACGTGGGCAGGTATACACCAGTATACAGATACAGGCGGAGGATCAGGAGCCAGGCACAGGGGAAACATATACCGGGTACACGTGGGCAGGTATACACCAGTATACAGATACAGACGGAGGATCAGGAGCCAGGCACAGAGGAAACAGATACCGGGTACACGTGGGCAGGTATACACCAGTATACAGATACAGGCGGAGGATCAGGAGCCAGGCACAGAGGAAACATATACCGGGTACACGTGGGCAGGTATACACCAGTATACAGATACAGGCGGAGGATCAGGAGCCAGGCACAGAGGAAACAGATACCGGGTACATGTGGGCAGGTATACACCAGTATACAGATACAGGCGGAGGATCAGGAGCCAGGCACAGGGGAAACATATACCGGGTACACGTGGGCAGGTATACACCAGTATACAGATACAGACGGAGGATCAGGAGCCAGGCACAGAGGAAACAGATACCGGGTACACGTGGGCAGGTATACACCAGTATACAGATACAGGCGGAGGATCAGGAGCCAGGCACAGAGGAAACAGATACCGGGTACACGTGGGCAGGTATACACCAGTATACAGATATAGACGGAGGATCAGGAGCCAGGCACAGAGGAAACAGATACCGGCTACACGTGGGCAGGTATACACCAGTATACAGATACAGGCGGAGGATCAGGAGCCAGACACAGAGGAAACAGATACCGGGTACACGTGGGCAGGTATACACCAGTATACAGATACAGGCGGAGGATCAGGAGCCAGGCACAGAGGAAACAGATACCGGGTACACGTGGGCAGGTATACACCAGTATACAGATACAAGCGGAGGATCAGGAGCCAGGCACAGAGGGAACAGATACCGGGTAAACGTGGGCAGGTATACACCAGTATATAGATACAGGCGGAGGATCAGGAGCCAGACACAGAGGAAACAGATACCGGGTACACGTGGGCAGGTATACACCAGTATGCAGATAAAGGCGGAGGATCAGGAGCCAGGCACAGAGGAAACATATACCGGGTATACGTGGGCAGGTATACACCAGTATACAGATACAAGCGGAGGATCAGGAGGCAGGCACAGAGGAAACAGATACCGGGTACACGTGGGCAGGTATACACCAGTATACAGATACAGGCGGAGGATCAGGAGCCAGGCAGAGGGTACAGATACCGGGTACACGTGGGCAGGTATACACCAGTATACAGATACAGGTGGAGGATCAGGAGCCAGGCAGAGGGTAGAGATACCGGGTACACGTGGGCAGGTATACACCAGTATACAGATACAGGCGGAGGATCAGGAGCCAGACACAGAGGAAACAGATACCGGGTACACGTGGGCAGGTATACACCAGTATACAGATACAAGCGGAGGATCAGGAGGCAGGCACAGAGGAAACAGATACCGGGTACACGTGGGCAGGTATACACCAGTATACAGATACAGGCGGAGGATCAGGAGCCAGGCACAGAGGAAACAGATACCGGGTACACGTGGGCAGGTATACACCAGTATACAGATACAGGCGGAGGATCAGGAGCCAGACACAGAGGAAACAGATATCGGGTACACGTGGGCAGGTATACACCAGTATACAGATACAGGCGGAGGATCAGGAGCCAGGCACAGAGGAAACATATACCGGGTACACGTGGGCAGGTATACACCAGTATACAGATACAGACGGAGGATCAGGAGCCAGGCACAGAGGAAACAGATACCGGGTACATGTGGGCAGGTATACACCAGTATACAGATACAGGCGGAGGATCAGGAGCCAGGCACAGAGGAAACATATACCGGGTACACGTGGGCAGGTATACACCAGTATACAGATACAGACGGAGGATCAGGAGCCAGGCACAGAGGAAACAGATACCGGGTACACGTGGGCAGGTATACACCAGTATACAGATACAGGCGGAGGATCAGGAGCCAGGCACAGAGGAAACAGATACCGGGTACACGTGGGCAGGTATACACCAGTATACAGATACAGACGGAGGATCAGGAGCCAGGCACAGAGGAAACAGATACCGGCTACACGTGGGCAGGTATACACCAGTATACAGATACAGGCGGAGGATCAGGAGCCAGACACAGAGGAAACAGATACCGGGTACACGTGGGCAGGTATACACCAGTATACAGATACAGGCGGAGGATCAGGAGCCAGACACAGAGGAAACAGATACCGGGTACACGTGGACAGGTATACACCAGTATACAGATACAGGCGGAGGATCAGGAGCCAGGCACAGAGGAAACATATACCGGGTACACGTGGGCAGGTATACACCAGTATACAGATACAGGCGGAGGATCAGGAGCCAGACACAGAGGAAACAGATACCGGATACACGTGGGCAGGTATACACCAGTATACAGATACAGGCGGAGGATCAGGAGCCAGGCACAGAGGAAACAGATACCGGGTACACGTGGGCAGGTATACACCAGTATATAGATACAGGCGGAGGATCAGGAGCCAGGCACAGAGGAAACATATACCGGGTACACGTGGGCAGGTATTCATCAGTATACAGATACAGGCGGAGGATCAGGAGCCAGACACAGAGGAAACAGATACCGGGTACACGTGGGCAGGTATACACCAGTATACAGATACAGGCGGAGGATCAGGAGCCAGACACAGAGGAAACATATACCGGGTACACGTGGGCAGGTATACACCAGTATACAGATACAGACCGAGGATCAGGAGCCAGGCACAGAGGAAACATATACCGGGTACACGTGGGCAGGTATACACCAGTATATAGATACAGGCGGAGGATCAGGAGCCAGGCACAGAGGAATCAGA
The DNA here is from genome assembly GCF_028390025.1 of Pseudophryne corroboree. NCBI lineage: Eukaryota > Metazoa > Chordata > Amphibia > Anura > Myobatrachidae > Pseudophryne > Pseudophryne corroboree. Next base: position 472,228,582 of record NC_086452.1, on the reverse strand, counting down.
TACCGGGTACACGTGGGCAGGTATACACCAGTATACAGATAAAGGCGGAGGATCAGGAGGCAGGCACAGAGGAAACAGATACCGGGTACACGTGGGCAGGTATACACCAGTATACAGATACAGACGGAGGATCAGGAGGCAGGCACAGAGGAAACAGATACCGGGTATACGTGGGCAGATATACACCAGTATACAGATACAGGCGGAGGATCAGGAGCCAGATACAGAGGAAACAGATACCGGGTACACGTGGGCAGGTATACACCAGTATACAGATACAGGCGGAGGATCAGGAGCCAGGCACAGAGGGAACAGATACCGGGTACACGTGGGCAGGTATACACCATATACAGATACAAGCGGAGGATCAGGAGGCAGACACAGAGGAAACAGATACCGGGTACACGTGGGCAGATATACACCAGTATACAGATACAGGCGGAGGATCAGGAGCCAGATACAGAGGAAACAGATACCGGGTACACGTGGGCAGGTATACACCAGTATACAGATACAGGCGGAGGATCAGGAGCCAGGCACAGAGGGAACAGATACCGGGTACACGTGGGCAGGTATACACCAGTATACAGATACAGGCGGAGGATCAGGAGCCAGACACAAAGGAAACAGATACCGGGTACACGTGAGCAGGTATACACCAGTATACAGATACAAGCGGAGGATCAGGAGGCAGACACAGAGGAAACAGATACCGGGTACACGTGGGCAGGTATACACCAGTATACAGATACAGGCGGAGGATCAGGAGGCAGACACAGAGGAAACAGATACCGGGTACACGTGGGCAGGTATACACCAGTATACAGATACAGGCGGAGGATCAGGAGCCAGACACAGAGGAAACATATACCGGGTACACATGGGCAGGTATACACCAGTATACAGATACAAGCGGAGGATTAAGAAGCAGGCACAGAGGAAACATATACCGGGTATACGCGGGCAGGTATACACCAGTATACAGATACAAGCGGAGTATCAGGAGGCAGGCACAGAGGAAACATATACCGGGTATACGTGGGCAGGTATACACCAGTATATAGATACAGGCGGAGGATCAGGAGCCAGACACAGAGGAAACAGATACCGGGTACACGTGGGCAGGTATACACCAGTATACAGATACAAGCGGAGGATCAGGAGCCAGGCACAGAGGAAATATATACCGGGTACACGTGGGCAGGTATACACCAGTATACAGATACAGGCGGAGGATCAGGAGCCAGGCACAGAGGAAACATATACCGGGTACACGTGGGCAGGTATACACCAGTATATAGATACAGGCGGAGGATCAGGAGCCAGACACAGAGGAAACAGATACCGGGTACACGTGGGCAGGTATACACCAGTATACAGATACAGGCGGAGGATCAGGAGCCAGACACAGAGGAAACATATACCGGGTACACGTGGGCACGTATACACCAGTATAAAGATACAGGCGGAGGATCAGGAGCCAGACACAGAGGAAACAGATACCGGGTACACGTGGGCAGGTATACACCAGTATACAGATACAAGCGGAGGATCAGGAGCCAGGCACAGAGGAAATATATACCGGGTACACGTGGGCAGGTATACACCAGTATACAGATACAAGCGGAGGATCAGGAGCCAGACACAGAGGAAACATATACCGGGTACACGTGGGCAGATATACACCAGTATACAGATACAGGTGGAGGATCAGGAGCCAGACACAGAGGAAACATATACCGGGTACACGTGGGCAGGTATACACCAGTATACAGATACAAGCGGAGGATCAGGAGCCAGGCACAGAGGAAATATATACCGGGTACACGTGGGCAGGTATACACCAGTATACAGATACAAGCGGAGGATCAGGAGCCAGACACAGAGGAAACATATACCGGGTACACGTGGGCAGATATACACCAGTATACAGATACAGGTGGAGGATCAGGAGCCAGACACAGAGGAAACAGATACCGGGTACACGTGGGCAGATATACACCAGTATACAGATACAGGCAGTGAATCAGGAGCCAGGCACAGAGGAAATAGATACCGGGTACACGTGGGCAGGTATACACCAGTATACAGATACAGGCGGAGGATCAGGAGCCAGGCAGAGGGTAGAGATACCGGGTACACGTGGGCAGGTATACACCAGTATACAGATACAGGCGGAGGATCAGGAGCCAGACACAGAGGAAACAGATACCGGGTACACGTGGGCAGGTATACACCAGTATACAGATACAAGCGGAGGATCAGGAGGCAGGCACAGAGGAAACATATACCGGGTACACGTGGGAAGGTATACACCAGTATACAGATACAAGCGGAGGATCAGGAGGCAGGCACAGAGGAAACAGATACCGGGTACACGTGGGCAGGTATACACCAGTATACAGATACAGGCGGAGGATCAGGAGCCAGGCACAGAGGAAACATATACCGGGTACACGTGGGCAGGTATACACCAGTATACAGATACAGACGGAGGATCAGGAGCCAGGCACAGAGGAAATAGATACCGGGTACACGTGGGCAGGTATACACCAGTATACAGATACAGGCGGAGGATCAGGAGCCAGGCACAGAGGAAACATATACCGGGTACACGTGGGCAGATATACACCAGTATACAGATACAGGCGGTGAATCAGGAGCCAGGCACAGAGGAAATAGATACCGGGTACACGTGGGCAGGTATACACCAGCATACAGATACAGGCGGAGGATCAGGAGCCAGGCAGAGGGTAGAGATACCGGGTACACGTGGGCAGGTATACACCAGTATACAGATACAGGCGGAGGATCAGGAGCCAGACACAGAGGAAACAGATACCGGGTACACGTGGGCAGGTATACACCAGTATACAGATACAAGCGGAGGATCAGGAGGCAGGCACAGAGGAAACATATTCCGGGTACACGTGGGAAGGTATACACCAGTATACAGATACAAGCGGAGGATCAGGAGGCAGGCACAGAGGAAACAGATACCGGGTACACGTGGGCAGGTATACAACAGTATACAGATACAGGCGGAGGATCAGGAGCCAGGCACAGAGGAAATAGATACCGGGTACACGTGGGCAGGTATACACCAGTATACAGATACAAGCGGAGGATCAGGAGGCAGGCACAGAGGAAATAGATACCGGGTACACGTGGGCAGGTATACACCAGTATACAGATACAGGCAGAGGATCAGGAGGCAGGCACAGAGGAAACATATACCGGGTACACGTGGGCAGGTATACACCAGTATACAGATACAGGCGGAGGATCAGGAGCCAGGCACAGAGGAAACATATACCGGGTACACGTGGGCAGGTATACACCAGTATACAGATACAGGTGGAGGATCAGGAGCCAGGCACAGAGGAAACATATACTGGGTACACGTGGGCAGGTATACACCAGTATACAGATACAGGCGGAGGATCAGGAGCCAGGCACAGAGGAAACATATACCGGGTACACGTGGGCAGGTATACACCAGTATACAGATACAAGCGGAGGATCAGGAGGCAGGCACAGAGGAAACAGATACCGGGTACACGTGGGCAGGTATACACCAGTATACAGATAAAGGCGGAGGATCAGGAGCCAGGCACAGAGGAAACATATACCGGGTATACGTGGGCAGGTATACACCAGTATACAGATACAAGCGGAGGATCAGGAGGCAGGCACAGAGGAAACAGATACCGGGTACACGTGGGCAGGTATACACCAGTATACAGATACAGGCGGAGGATCAGGAGCCAGGCAGAGGGTACAGATACCGGGTACACGTGGGCAGGTATACACCAGTATACAGATACAGGAGGAGGATCAGGAGCCAGGCAGAGGGTAGAGATACCGGGTACACGTGGGCAGGTATACACCAGTATACAGATACAGGCGGAGGATCAGGAGCCAGACACAGAGGAAACAGATACCGGGTACACGTGGGCAGGTATACACCAGTATACAGATACAGGCGGAGGATCAGGAGGCAGGCACAGAGGAAACAGATACCGGGTACACGTGGGCAGGTATACACCAGTATACAGATACAGGCGGAGGATCAGGAGCCAGGCACAGAGGAAACAGATACCGGGTACACGTGGGCAGGTATACACCAGTATACAGATACAGGCGGAGGATCAGGAGCCAGACACAGAGGAAACATATCGGGTACACGTGGGCAGGTATACACCAGTATACAGATACAGGCGGAGGATCAGGAGCCAGGCACAGAGGAAACATATACCGGGTACACGTGGGCAGGTATACACCAGTATACAGATACAGACGGAGGATCAGGAGCCAGGCACAGAGGAAACAGATACCGGGTACATGTGGGCAGGTATACACCAGTATACAGATACAGGCGGAGGATCAGGAGCCAGGCACAGAGGAAACATATACCGGGTACACGTGGGCAGGTATACACCAGTATACAGATATAGACGGAGGATCAGGAGCCAGACACAGAGGAAACAGATACCGGGTACACGTGGGCAGGTATACACCAGTATACAGATACAGGCGGAGGATCAGGAGCCAGGCACAGAGGAAACAGATACCGGGTACACGTGGGCAGGTATACACCAGTATACAGATACAGACGGAGGATCAGGAGCCAGGCACAGAGGAAACAGATACCGGCTACACGTGGGCAGGTATACACTAGTATACAGATAAAGGCGGAGGATCAGGAGCCAGGCACAGAGGAAACATATACCGGGTATACGTGGGCAGGTATACACCAGTATACAGATACAAGCGGAGGATCAGGAGGCAGGCACAGAGGAAACAGATACCAGGTACACATGGGCAGGTATACACCAGTATACAGATACTGGCGGAGGATCAGGAGCCAGGCAGAGGGTACAGATACCGGGTACACGTGGGCAGGTATACACCAGTATACAGATACAGGCGGAGGATCAGGAGCCAGGCAGAGGGTAGAGATACCGGGTACACGTGGGCAGGTATACACCAGTATACAGATACAGGCGGAGGATCAGGAGCCAGACACAGAGGAAACAGATACCGGGTTCACGTGGGCAGGTATACACCAGTATACAGATACAAGCGGAATATCAGGAGGCAGGCACAGAGGAAACAGATACCGGGTACACGTGGGCAGGTATACACCAGTATACAGATACAGGCGGAGGATCAGGAGCCAGGCACAGAGGAAACAGATACCGGGTACACGTGGGCAGGTATACACCAGTATACAGATACAGGCGGAGGATCAGGAGCCAGACACAGAGGAAACAGATATCGGGTACACGTGGGCAGGTATACACCAGTATACAGATACAGGCGGAGGATCAGGAGCCAGGCACAGAGGAAACATATACCGGGTACACGTGGGCAGGTATACACCAGTATACAGATACAGACGGAGGATCAGGAACCAGGCACAGAGGAAACAGATACCGGGTACATGTGGGCAGGTATACACCAGTATACAGATACAGGCGGAGGATCAGGAGCCAGGCACAGAGGAAACATATACCGGGTACACGTGGGCAGGTATACACCAGTATACAGATACAGACGGAGGATCAGGAGCCAGGCACAGAGGAAACAGATACCGGGTACACGTGGGCAGGTATACACCAGTATACAGATACAGGCGGAGGATCAGGAGCCAGGCACAGAGGAAACAGATACCGGGTACACGTGGGCAGGTATACACCAGTATACAGATACAGACGGAGGATAAGGAGCCAGGCACAGAGGAAACAGATACCGGCTACACGTGGGCAGGTATACACCAGTATACAGATACAGGCGGAGGATCAGGAGCCAGACACAGAGGAAACAGATACCGGGTACATGTGGGCAGGTATACACCAGTATACAGATACAGGCGGAGGATCAGGAGCCAGGCACAGAGGAAACAGATACCGGGTACACGTGGGCAGGTATACACCAGTATATAGATACAGGCAGAGGATCAGGAGCCAGGCACAGAGGAAACATATACCGGGTACACGTGGGCAGGTATTCATCAGTATACAGATACAGGCGGAGGATCAGGAGCCAGACACAGAGGAAACAGATACTGGGTACACGTGGGCAGGTATACACCAGTATACAGATACAGGCGGAGGATCAGGAGCCAGACACAGAGGAAACATATACCGGGTACACGTGGGCAGGTATACACCAGTATACAGATACAGACGGAGGATCAGGAGCCAGGCACAGAGGAAACATATACCGGGTACACGTGGGCAGGTATACACCAGTATATAGATACAGGTGGAGGATCAGGAGCCAGGCACAGAGGAATCAGATACCGGGTACACGTGGGCAGGTATACACCAGTATACAGATAAAGGCGGAGGATCAGGAGCCAGGCACAGAGGAAACATATACCGGGTATACGTGGGCAGGTATACACCAGTATACAGATACAAGCGGAGGATCAGGAGGCAGGCACAGAGGAAACAGATACCGGGTACACGTGGGCAGGTATACACCAGTATACAGATACAGGCGGAGGATCAGGAGCCAGGCAGAGGGTACAGATACCGGGTACACGTGGGCAGGTATACACCAGTATACAGATACAGGCGGAGGATCAGGAGCCAGGCAGAGGGTAGAGATACCGGGTACTTGTGGGCAGGTATACACCAGTATACAGATACAGGCGGAGGATCAGGAGCCAGACACAGAGGAAACAGATACCGGGTACACGTGGGCAGGTATACACCAGTATACAGATACAAGCGGAGGATCAGGAGGCAGGCACAGAGGAAACAGATACCGGGTACACGTGGGCAGGTATACACCAGTATACAGATACAGGCGGAGGATCAGGAGCCAGGCACAGAGGAAACAGATACCGGGTACACGTGGGCAGGTATACACCAGTATACAGATACAGGCGGAGGATCAGGAGCCAGACACAGAGGAAACAGATATCGGGTACACGTGGGCAGGTATACACCAGTATACAGATACAGGCGGAGGATCAGGAGCCAGGCACAGAGGAAACATATACCGGGTACACGTGGGCAGGTATACACCAGTATACAGATACAGGCGGAGGATCAGGAGCCAGGCACAGAGGAAACAGATACCGGGTACATGTGGGCAGGTATACACCAGTATACAGATACAGGCGGAGGATCAGGAGCCAGGCACAGGGGAAACATATACCGGGTACACGTGGGCAGGTATACACCAGTATACAGATACAGACGGAGGATCAGGAGCCAGGCACAGAGGAAACAGATACCGGGTACACGTGGGCAGGTATACACCAGTATACAGATACAGGCGGAGGATCAGGAGCCAGGCACAGAGGAAACAGATACCGGGTACACGTGGGCAGGTATACACCAGTATACAGATATAGACGGAGGATCAGGAGCCAGGCACAGAGGAAACAGATACCGGCTACACGTGGGCAGGTATACACCAGTATACAGATACAGGCGGAGGATCAGGAGCCAGACACAGAGGAAACAGATACCGGGTACACGTGGGCAGGTATACACCAGTATACAGATACAGGCGGAGGATCAGGAGCCAGGCACAGAGGAAACAGATACCGGGTACACGTGGGCAGGTATACACCAGTATACAGATACAAGCGGAGGATCAGGAGCCAGGCACAGAGGGAACAGATACCGGGTACACGTGGGCAGGTATACACCAGTATATAGATACAGGCGGAGGATCAGGAGCCAGACACAGAGGAAACAGATACCGGGTACACGTGGGCAGGTATACACCAGTATGCAGATAAAGGCGGAGGATCAGGAGCCAGGCACAGAGGAAACATATACCGGGTATACGTGGGCAGGTATACACCAGTATACAGATACAAGCGGAGGATCAGGAGGCAGGCACAGAGGAAACAGATACCGGGTACACGTGGGCAGGTATACACCAGTATACAGATACAGGCGGAGGATCAGGAGCCAGGCAGAGGGTACAGATACCGGGTACACGTGGGCAGGTATACACCAGTATACAGATACAGGTGGAGGATCAGGAGCCAGGCAGAGGGTAGAGATACCGGGTACACGTGGGCAGGTATACACCAGTATACAGATACAGGCGGAGGATCAGGAGCCAGACACAGAGGAAACAGATACCGGGTACACGTGGGCAGGTATACACCAGTATACAGATACAAGCGGAGGATCAGGAGGCAGGCACAGAGGAAACAGATACCGGGTACACGTGGGCAGGTATACACCAGTATACAGATACAGGCGGAGGATCAGGAGCCAGGCACAGAGGAAACAGATACCGGGTACACGTGGGCAGGTATACACCAGTATACAGATACAGGCGGAGGATCAGGAGCCAGACACAGAGGAAACAGATATCGGGTACACGTGGGCAGGTATACACCAGTATACAGATACAGGCGGAGGATCAGGAGCCAGGCACAGAGGAAACATATACCGGGTACACGTGGGCAGGTATACACCAGTATACAGATACAGACGGAGGATCAGGAGCCAGGCACAGAGGAAACAGATACCGGGTACATGTGGGCAGGTATACACCAGTATACAGATACAGGCGGAGGATCAGGAGCCAGGCACAGAGGAAACATATACCGGGTACACGTGGGCAGGTATACACCAGTATACAGATACAGACGGAGGATCAGGAGCCAGGCACAGAGGAAACAGATACCGGGTACACGTGGGCAGGTATACACCAGTATACAGATACAGGCGGAGGATCAGGAGCCAGGCACAGAGGAAACAGATACCGGGTACACGTGGGCAGGTATACACCAGTATACAGATACAGACGGAGGATCAGGAGCCAGGCACAGAGGAAACAGATACCGGCTACACGTGGGCAGGTATACACCAGTATACAGATACAGGCGGAGGATCAGGAGCCAGACACAGAGGAAACAGATACCGGGTACACGTGGGCAGGTATACACCAGTATACAGATACAGGCGGAGGATCAGGAGCCAGACACAGAGGAAACAGATACCGGGTACACGTGGACAGGTATACACCAGTATACAGATACAGGCGGAGGATCAGGAGCCAGGCACAGAGGAAACATATACCGGGTACACGTGGGCAGGTATACACCAGTATACAGATACAGGCGGAGGATCAGGAGCCAGACACAGAGGAAACAGATACCGGATACACGTGGGCAGGTATACACCAGTATACAGATACAGGCGGAGGATCAGGAGCCAGGCACAGAGGAAACAGATACCGGGTACACGTGGGCAGGTATACACCAGTATATAGATACAGGCGGAGGATCAGGAGCCAGGCACAGAGGAAACATATACCGGGTACACGTGGGCAGGTATTCATCAGTATACAGATACAGGCGGAGGATCAGGAGCCAGACACAGAGGAAACAGATACCGGGTACACGTGGGCAGGTATACACCAGTATACAGATACAGGCGGAGGATCAGGAGCCAGACACAGAGGAAACATATACCGGGTACACGTGGGCAGGTATACACCAGTATACAGATACAGACCGAGGATCAGGAGCCAGGCACAGAGGAAACATATACCGGGTACACGTGGGCAGGTATACACCAGTATATAGATACAGGCGGAGGATCAGGAGCCAGGCACAGAGGAATCAGATACCGGGTACACGTGGGCAGGTATACACCAGTATACAGATAAAGGCGGAGGATCAGGAGGCAGGCACAGAGGAAACAGATACCGGGTACACGTGGGCAGGTATACACCAGTATACAGATACAGACGGAGGATCAGGAGGCAGGCACAGAGGAAACAGATACCGGGTATACGTGGGCAGATATACACCAGTATACAGATACAGGCGGAGGATCAGGAGCCAGATACAGAGGAAACAGATACCGGGTACACGTGGGCAGGTATACACCAGTATACAGATACAGGCGGAGGATCAGGAGCCAGGCACAGAGGGAACAGATACCGGGTACACGTGGGCAGGTATACACCATATACAGATACAAGCGGAGGATCAGGAGGCAGACACAGAGGAAACAGATACCGGGTACACGTGGGCAGATATACACCAGTATACAGATACAGGCGGAGGATCAGGAGCCAGATACAGAGGAAACAGATACCGGGTACACGTGGGCAGGTATACACCAGTATACAGATACAGGCGGAGGATCAGGAGCCAGGCACAGAGGGAACAGATACCGGGTACACGTGGGCAGGTATACACCAGTATACAGATACAGGCGGAGGATCAGGAGCCAGACACAAAGGAAACAGATACCGGGTACACGTGAGCAGGTATACACCAGTATACAGATACAAGCGGAGGATCAGGAGGCAGACACAGAGGAAACAGATACCGGGTACACGTGGGCAGGTATACACCAGTATACAGATACAGGCGGAGGATCAGGAGGCAGACACAGAGGAAACAGATACCGGGTACACGTGGGCAGGTATACACCAGTATACAGATACAGGCGGAGGATCAGGAGCCAGACACAGAGGAAACATATACCGGGTACACATGGGCAGGTATACACCAGTATACAGATACAAGCGGAGGATTAAGAAGCAGGCACAGAGGAAACATATACCGGGTATACGCGGGCAGGTATACACCAGTATACAGATACAAGCGGAGGATCAGGAGGCAGGCACAGAGGAAACATATACCGGGTATACGTGGGCAGGTATACACCAGTATATAGATACAGGCGGAGGATCAGGAGCCAGACACAGAGGAAACAGATACCGGGTACACGTGGGCAGGTATACACCAGTATACAGATACAAGCGGAGGATCAGGAGCCAGGCACAGAGGAAATATATACCGGGTACACGTGGGCAGGTATACACCAGTATACAGATACAGGCGGAGGATCAGGAGCCAGGCACAGAGGAAACATATACCGGGTACACGTGGGCAGGTATACACCAGTATATAGATACAGGCGGAGGATCAGGAGCCAGACACAGAGGAAACAGATACCGGGTACACGTGGGCAGGTATACACCAGTATACAGATACAGGCGGAGGATCAGGAGCCAGACACAGAGGAAACATATACCGGGTACACGTGGGCACGTATACACCAGTATAAAGATACAGGCGGAGGATCAGGAGCCAGACACAGAGGAAACAGATACCGGGTACACGTGGGCAGGTATACACCAGTATACAGATACAAGCGGAGGATCAGGAGCCAGGCACAGAGGAAATATATACCGGGTACACGTGGGCAGGTATACACCAGTATACAGATACAAGCGGAGGATCAGGAGCCAGACACAGAGGAAACATATACCGGGTACACGTGGGCAGATATACACCAGTATACAGATACAGGTGGAGGATCAGGAGCCAGACACAGAGGAAACATATACCGGGTACACGTGGGCAGGTATACACCAGTATACAGATACAGGCGGAGGATCAGGAGCCAGACACAGAGGAAACATATACCGGGTACACGTGGGCATGTATACACCAGTATACAGATACAGGCGGAGGATCAGGAGCCAGACACAGAGGAAACAGATACCGGGTACACGTGGGCAGGTATACACCAGTATACAGATACAGGCGGAGGATCAGGAGCCAGACACAAAGGAAACAGATACCGGGTACACGTGGGCAGGTATACACCAGTATATAGATACAGGCGGAGGATCAGGAGCCAGACACAGAGGAAACATATACCGGGTACACGTGGGCAGATATACACCAGTATACAGATACAGGCGGAGGATCAGGAGGCAGACACAGAGGAAACAGATACCGGGTACACGTGGGCAGGTATACACCAGTATACAGATACAAGCGGAGGATCAGGAGCCAGGCACAGAGGAAACCTATACCGGGTACACGTGGGCAGGTATACACCAGTATACAGATACAAGCGGAGGATCAGGAGCCAGACACAGAGGAAACATATACCGGGTACACGTGGGCAGGTATACACCAGTATACAGATACAGGCAGAGGATCAGGAACCAGGCACAGAGGAAACATATACCGGGTACACGTGGGCAGGTATACACCAGTATACAGATACAGGCGGAGGATCAGGAGGCAGACACAGAGGAAACAGATACCGGGTACACGTGGGCAGGTATACACCAGTATACAGATACAAGCGGAGGATCAGGAGCCAGGCACAGAGGAAATATATACCGGGTACACGTGGGCAGGTATACAGCAGTATACAGATACAGGTGGAGGATCAGGAGCCAGACACAGAGGAAACATATACCGGGTACACGTGGGCAGGTATACACCAGTATACAGATACAGGCGGAGGATCAGGAGCCAGACACAGAGGAAACAGATACCGGGTACACGTGGGCAGGTATACACCAGTATACAGATACAGGCGGAGGATCAGGAGCCAGACACAAAGGAAACAGTCTCCTAGCAGTGAGTGCGCTGCTGGGAAAAGCTCAGAATGTTGACCACCTTACAGGAATTTCCAGGTGTTAAGGCCCATATAGACAGGCCGATGTGGGAGAGATGTTTGCTGAGCGTGCGGGGGGAGACGGAGGGGCCGCTCATTTCACCCAGCGGGTAAAGTGAGTGACCCGCTAGATTGGCCTGCATGCAGGCCAATCTAGCACCAGCGATAGCGATGCGCGGGGCTGCGCATCGCTATCGCTGTAGGGGGTACATATGGAGCGATAATGCTCAAATTCTAAGCAATCTAGTCAGATAGCACTTTAATCACTCCGTGCTACGCGCGCCAAATGCTATGCGATGACCAAGCAGTGTGGTGGTGACAGGGGTCACTGGTGTGACGCTTCCCCTAGAATCCTCGTTCTGTGAGGATGAGTCCCTCAACAGACATCCGCATATAGGGGGTCATTCCGAGTTGTTCGCTCGCAAGCGGATTTTAGCAGATTTGCTCATGCTAAGCCGCCGCCTACTGGGAGTGAATCTTAGCATCTTAAAATTGCGAACGATGTATTCGCAATATTGCGATTACACACCTCGTAGCAGTTTCTGAGTAGCTCCAGACTTACTCGGCATCTGCGATCAGTTCAGTGCTTGTCGTTCCTGGTTTGACGTCACAAACACACCCAGCATTCGCCCAGACACTCCCCCGTTTCTCCGGCCACTCCTGCATTTTTTCCGGAAACGGTTGCGTTTTTTCCCACACGCCCATAAAACGGCCTGTTTCCGCCCTGTAACACCCATTTCCTGTCAATCACATTACGATCGCCAGAACGATGAAAAAGCCGTGAGTAAAATTACTAACTGCATAGCAAATTTACTTGGCGCAGTCGCAGTGCGGACATTGCGCATGCGCATTAAGCGGAAAATCGCTGCGATGCGAAGATTTTTACCGAGCGAACAACTCGGAATGACCCCCATAACACAAACCTAGTACTACGCACGCGGCCAACTTGCATCAAGCACTCTACTGTTATGTGATCTGTGATCCGGGGGCGATAACTAGAGATGGTCTGCAGGAGCCAGTGGTCATCCTACGTGCCTGCAGGGGCGGACTGGAAGGTGGGAGGGGCATCCTCATGAATATTTAATATCTGTGCAAGCGACGGAGCCTATCATTGGGCCTTTAAGCACGCGTGAAAAATGTGAATGGAGACAGTGTACAGCAAGCCTGGCCAACCGGTGGATCTCCAGCTGCTGTGGAACTACAAGTCCCAGCATGTCCGGCCACAGCTTTGCTATTAGTTCTACGACACCTGGAGAGTCACAGGTTGGCCAATACAGTTTTGTGACAGACGTTAATACATGAGTGTGATACTTCACTTTAACATAAGATACCAGCATCTGAGTGATTTCATTTTGCTCTCCTGGAAGAGCTTTTATTTGCCTGGCAGTCATGAGAAAGATGTTCCCACCGTAGTTCTCTAGGTAATTACATCTAGTAAGTGCAGCCATGTTGTTTGCTGCATAAGCAGCGCTGGAATGGTGCCAGCCATAATTATCCTGTTAATTGCCTGTCATTACCAAAATATGACTTTAAGTAGAGCACATCTCAATCATCAGAGTGACGGTGCTTCAGGATCCGAGCTTACAAACCCTGGAAGGTTTTAGTATATATATATATATATATATATATACACCTGTATAGTGTTTGGAAAGTCACTGTGCACTTTTCATAAAGCAGTGAAAACAGTGGAGAAGTTGCCCATGGCAACCAGTCAGCATTGAGGTAACATTTCTAATTTGCATATTGTAAAATTATACAGAGCAGCTGATTGGTTGCTATGGGCAACTTCTCCACTGCTTCACTTCTCTACTGCTTCACTTCTCTATTGTTTTTACTGCTTTAGGAAAAGACCCCATATTTTGTTCGGAATGTCACTGTGCACTTATGTATATAGAGGTGTTTAGAAACAAAATAAAAAGGATCCAAGCCTGTCTTGATGCTAACGATGGTCATTTTCAAGATTGTTTATAATTATCATTCGCATTGACATCATGGGCGGGATGTACTAATGTACATCGCCGCCCATCGCCGCCCTGGGCCACGATGCTGATCGCATATGTACTAACATATGCGATCAGCATTGCGGAGGACAGCTCTTGCGATAAGAGCTGTCCTCCGCGATGCACAGCGGCAGCCTGACTTCCGTGATTCGTCCCCAGAAGTCAGTCTGCGCATGCGCGGGGTGACGGGGGTGACCGCAAGGCATGCTGGGAGGGATCCGATCGGATCCCTCACACAGCGCCGCGGAGAGAAGCCCATAGGCTTCTATGGACTATCGCCAGCTAAAGCTGGCGTACCCCGCCGCGGCGCTGACCTGCCGGCCAGAGGATAGTACATCAGGAAAATGCGGTAAACAGGGGGTTTACCGCATTTTCCGCTTAGTACATCCCGCTCCATGTATTATATATTGAAACGTGTGTTAATAAATATACATATGTGCACATATATATATGTATGTGTATATATATATATATATATATATATATATATATATATATATATATATATATGTAGAGGTGTTTGCATTTTCTGCCCCAGCCAATCCATCTGCAGCTGCTGTGCTCTTTGGGAACCACTAGGGGGCAGCTGATCCTTTTACCACTGAGTTACATGCAGATGAATCAGTTCTTGTTGTGACCATTGGTCATAGGAAACCAAATGCTGATTTCTCTGACGATGCCGCCGGATTAGCAGATTTAGTGGGAGATAAATATTTATAATTATGGACTAAACAGATGATGTTGAATTCGGCTCTCATAGCTGATTGGCTGATTTCCAGCCATATATTCTGCTAGTACTGGATGGAGATTTTGGCAGAGAACCAGCTCAGAATATTCTGCGACAGTAACAAGAATCGCTTCCCGAAGTTTTGTGACACTTCCTCTTCAGAAGTCTACAGGAGCCCAATTTACAGCTTCACCTTGCTGGTGTCTGATGTCTCTGTGTGATGTCTCTGTGCCTCATAGCAGCTCCCTTCACTACATGAGATGTCTCTGTGTGCCTCACATCATCTCCCTTCCAGATAGTAACTGGCTCCATACACCTTAGCAGCTTCCATCACTTAATTAACTATTTTGTGTGCCCCACAGAAGCTCCCTACACTACATGACATGTCTCTGTGCCTCACAGAAGCTCCCTACACTACATGAGATGTCTCTGTGCCTCACAGAAGCTCCCTACACTACATGACATGTCTCTGTGCCTCACAGAAGCTCCCTACACTACATGAGATGTCTCTGTGCCTCACAGAAGCTCCCTACACTACATGAGATGTCTCTGTGCCTCACAGAAGCTCCCTACACTACATGAGATGTATCTGTGCCTCACAGAAGCTCCCTACACTACATGAGATGTCTCTGTGCCTCACAGAAGCTCCCTACACTACGAGATGTCTCTGTGCCTCACAGAAGCTCCCTACACTACATGAGATGTCTCTGTGCCTTACAGCAGTTCCCTACACTACATGAGATGTCTCTGTTCCTCACAGAAGCTCCCTACACTACATGAGATGTCTCTGTGCTTCACAGTAGCTCCCTACACTACATGAGATGTCTCTGTGCCTCACAGAAGCTCCCTACACTACATGAGATGTCTCTGTGCCTCACAGCAGTTCCCTACACTACATGAGATGTCTCTGTGCCTCACAGAAGCTCCCTACACTACATGAGATGTCTCTGTGCCTTACAGCAGTTCCCTACACTACATGAGATGTCTCTGTGCCTCACAGAAGCTCCCTACACTACATGAGATGTCTCTGTGCCTCACAGAAGCTCCCTACACTACATGAGATGTCTCTGTGCCTCACAGAAGCTCCCTACACTACATGAGATGTCTCTGTGCCTCACAGCAGTTCCCTACACTACATGAGATGTCTCTGTGCCTTACAGCAGTTCCCTACACTACATGAGATGTCTCTGTGCCTCACAGCAGTTCCCTACACTACATGAGATGTCTCTGTGCCTCACAGAAGCTCCCTGCACTACATGAGATGTCTCTGTGCCTCACAGAAGCTCCCTACACTACATGAGATATCTCTGTGCCTCACAGCAGTTCCCTTCACTACATGAGATGTCTCTGTGCCCCACAGAAGCTCCCTACACTACATGAGATGTCTCTGTGCCTCACAGCAGTTCCCTACACTACATGAGATGTCTCTGTGTGCCTCATAGCAGCTCCCTTCACTACATGAGATGTCTCTGTGTGCCTCACAGCAGCTCTCCTCACTATCTGATCTGTCTTTGAGTCTCACAGTAACTCTCCTAACTATCTGTGCCTCACAGCAACTCTTCCTACTATCTGAGCTGTCTCTGTGCCTCACAGCAACTCTCCTCACTATCTAAACTGTCTCTGTGTCTCACAGCAACTTTCCTGACTATCTGTGCCTCACAGCAACTCTCCTCACTATCTGAGCTGTCTCTGTGCCTCACAACAACTCTCCTCACTATATGAGCTGTCTCTGTGCCTCGCAGCAACTCTCCTCACTATCTGAGCTATCTTCATGTTCACAGCAACTCTCCTCACTAATGAGCTGTCTCTGTGCCTCACAGCAACTCTCCTCACTATCTGAGCTGTCTCTGTGCCTCACAGCAACTCTCCTCACTATCTGAGCTGTCTCTGTGCCTCACAGCAGCTCTCCTCACTATCTGAGCTGTCTCCATGCTTCACAGCAACTCTCCTCACTATCTGAGCTGTCTCTGTGCCTCACAACAACTCTCCTCACTATATGAGCTGTCTCTGTGCCTCGCAGCAACTTTCCTCACTATCTGAGCTATCTTCATGTTCACAGCAACTCTCCTCACTAATGAGCTGTCTCTGTGCCTCGCAGCAACTCTCCTCACTATCTGAGTTGTCTCTGTGCCTCACAGCAACTCTCCTCACTAGCTGGGCTGTCTCTGTGCCTCCCAGCAACTCTTTTTACTATCTGAGCTCTCTCTGTGCCTCACATCACCTTTCTCCTTAGCTAAGCTGTATCTGTGCCTCACAGCAACTCTCCTCACTATACATATATATATTTTTGTAATTATTTTCCGTTCTTCCATAGCACATAGCAAAATAATCGGAGCCATATCTATACATTCCACCTCATTCCCCTATATATATATATTTTTTACCACTCAATTATTTTCCCTTCAAAACCATTCTTAACATTTTTTATTTTTTCGTTTAATATAGATTAAAAAGTATTTTTCAAATATTTAAATATTATATTATGCACATGTGCAGACAGGACCTCCTCATCAAAACTGGGGGGACATGGTGGGGCGGCCCCAGGGGCGGATCCAGAAGAAAATGATAGGCGGGGCACCATGGAAGGGGCAAGTACATTTGCGTGCGGCTTCGGTGCATGTGAGGTGGCGCTTCTTATACAATGCCCACAGTTGTAGCGCTCATTATGCAATGCGCACTGTACTGGTAGTGCCCCTTATATAGACCCCACAGTAGTGGTGCCCCTTATGCAATGCCCGTATTGCCCCCAGTTGTAATGTTGCCTGTAGTAATGCCCCCAGTGGTAATGCCCCTGCAGTTATGACCCCAGTAGTTTACCCCCCCTTTAGTTTAGCCTCTCAGTGGTAATGCCCCCAGTAGTTTATCCACCAGTAGTAATGCCCCCCTGTAGTTTGCCCCATTGTAGTTTAGCCCCTGTAGTTATGCACCCCTTATAGTTTAGCCTCCAGTAGTAATGCCCCAGTAGTTTGGCCCCTGTAGTTATCCCCCAGTAGTTTGGCCCCCCTGTAGTTTAGCCCCAAAGTAGTAATGCCCCTGTAGTTACGCCGCCAGTAGTTAGCACCTTTGTAGTTGGCCCCCAGTAATAATGTCCCCCAGTAGTTAGCCCCCAGTAGATGCCACCCAGTAATAATGTCCCCCAGCAGTTTGCCCCCAGTAGATGCCCCCCAGTAATAATGTCCCCCAGTAGTTTGCCCCCAGTAGATGCCCCCCAGTAATAATGTCCCCCAGCAGTTTGCCCCAGTAGATGCCCCCCAGTAATAATGTCCTCCGGTAGTTTGCCCCCAGTAGTAATGCCCCCTAGGAGTTTGCCCCCAATAGATGACCCCCCAGTAGTAATGCCCCCAGTAGATGCCCCCCAGTAATAATGCCCCCAGTAGATGGCCCCCAGTAAAAATGTCCCCCAGTAGCTGCCCCCAATAGATGACCCCTCAGTAGTGATGCCCCCAGTAGATGCCCCCCAGTTATAATGCCCCCAGTGGTAATGCCCCTTGTTGATGCCCCCCAGTAGTAATGTCCCCCCAGTAGTTTGCCCCCAGTAGATGCCCCCGCTGCATTAAGGAAGAAAAAACATCATACTTACCGAGCCCCGTTCCCGCTTCCAGGCCGCTGCAGTACTCCTCCTCCCTGGGCGTCCGCTCCTCAGTCAGCACTATGAGCGAGACGTCATGACTGACCCGGCGCCGGGTGGGGGATGGGGGACAGAAGGCCACAAATGACAGGGGGGGCACGGGCCCGAGTTCCCCCCCCCCCCCTGGATCCGCCACTGGGCGGCCCGGCCGCATGTGATCTGACCATTCCAGTGAAGTGGTTAAACAGGGACGTAAGGCCAGCCCTGGCACCCAGTGAAAGCACTATTATATCCCTTGTCACATGATATCTGTACATAGACAGTATATCATGCGGGAAGGGGTATATATAATTATACATTAGAACACTTACAGAATACTCCCAGGAACATGGATTTGGACACGGATTTCCTTATACCATAATTTGTGCACTTAATTTGAGAGCTCTTTGCCATTTATCCTTTATGTTACATCACACCTTTCAAAATACTGTCATACCGAGGATTCAAACACATGACCCTCCATATTGCAGCCAGGCACCTTACTCCTGTAACTATTTGCTCCTGTATGGGAAGTACGACAGTATTGTGAAATGTGTGACTGAAGGCACATAGGGAGGTGAGGGGGAGAAGGGGGCGGCCAGGTGATGCCGGGGAATAGAGAGGCGGACGTTGCAAGTGAGATTGATTAAAACAGAAAAGCGACGTGTGCTGCAGAACAGCGCCCCCTGTTTTACCGCGCCCTGTGCGGTGTCACATGTCGCACCACCCTAGTTACGGCCCTGGTGATAACCTCACAAGAACGGGGCAGTAATGATTATAGATTTGCCTGACTTCAGCCCCTGCAGAAGCTCTTGTGGCCCCTCTGTTACAGCCCATTGTATACTGTATAGGAAGACATTGGGCCTGATAGTGTACACGTCCACATAGCTCTGGCCACACCCACACAGCACTGGCCACACCCACACAGCACTGGCCACACCTCCTCTGCTTATCACAATAGGCCATTGAACATATTCAGACCAGGCCCTTGTATCCATTACCCCGACCCCTTAGACAGGCCCATCCCAAATCTGCACTGACTGTACCAGGATGGGCAGGCGCTGTGTACCTGGGGGTGGGGCGGCACAGGCAGGGGGATGTTAACGGCTGCTTCGGTCTGACGCTGCTACATGATCAGCTGGCCCTCAGGAAGAGTTGGGCAGGCTGAGTTAGGGGGCGAGGCTGTGGGTGTGTGGCTCTGTGGGGTCACCGCTATGTCTGACACAGACCTCAGCAAGACCCTGTGCACGCCTATGGAGGTCATTCTGACCCGTTCGCTCGCTGCTGTTTATTGCAGCCGTGTGAACGGCTCTCTACTGCATATGCACTGGCGCCGTAGTGCGCCGGCGCATGCCAGATGGCCGAAGGCCGTGGCAGGGCTGCGATCGCCTCTGCCTGACTGACAGGCAGAGGCGGTCGCTGGGCGGGAGGGGGAGAAACGGCGGCGTTTGCCTGCTGTTTCGTAGGCGTGGCCGGACCCGAACGGGGGGGCGGGCCGCAGCGGCTGCGTGACATCACATGCAGCCGTTGCGGGCCGGGGAGCGAGGAGTAGCTCCTGGCCAGCACGCTAAAGCTGCGCTGGTCGGGAGCTACTCTTGAAGTGCAAAGGCATCGCCGCTGTGCGATGCCTTTGCACTTCTGCGGGGGGGGGGGGGGGGGGGGGGGGGGGGGGGGGGGGGGGGGGGGGTACTGACATGCGGGGCGGGCTAGTGCTGGGCGTCCCCCCCACATGTCAGGGAAGAAGATCGTAGCTGTGCTAAATTTAGCACAGCTACGATCAACTCGGAATGACCCCCCTATGTCCACAACAGTACTTGAGGCAAATGTCCGCGTTATCTGAACGACAGCCCGCGCCAAGATGAGATGTATAAATAAGAAACAAGTGTAAGCCTGCAAGCAGGGCCCTCATACCCTCTGTCTGTTTATTTATTACTGTTATTGTAATAACGCAATTGTGAAACGCAACGGAATACGCTGGCGCTATATAAGTAAATGTTACGAATGCTAAACAGAATTGTGGCAAGAAGCTAAAAACATGGGGCAACTTCCGACAACTAAGCACAGGTCTGTGTTCCCCCCTATATGTGTCCATCATTGGGATAGCACCCCCTCCAGGGTGGCGAGGAGCAGGGGCACATCACACAGGGCAACCTACGACTGTCATTCGTACACCAGCGATAAAGCAATGTCTGCTAGCGTACAGGTTGTCTGTCCGCTCTGCCCCGCACTCAGGCCGGAAATGGAGAAAGGAGGCAGAACCGTTCCGTGCAGCACAGAAAATGAAGATTGATTGGAAGCAGATCATTTCAGAGCCGTCGTCAGGGGAGGGCGGCCGGGCAAGAGACTGTTGTGCTGGAACGAGACGGCACAGATACAATGTGCAACAGATCTATACGCACAACCTCCAATACAGCAATTAACGGCAGGCCGAGATTGCGCGGCGTGCCCCAGTGTGCCAGCTGTTTACTCTGTATTAGCAAAATAAACGAATTAATCGTCTCCCTCTCGCTGCTGGATACTATTAGCAAAGCTCAATCAATTCCTCGTTCGCTGGGGGAACTCTCTAACACGCCAGAGTGTCACATTCTGCCAATACCAGATCAGTGACGCTGCGCAGATTCCTGTCCAGATAACTGCGGGCGGGCCCGGGGCAGCGACGGGATAACCCCCTGTAATGCCGCTGTGGCCATTAATCCCTTCCCTGGTAGAAGCAGACGATGAAATGACACCGTCTCCCTCTCTGTATTGTACATTTTAATGTCACGGTTCTATAACGTGTTTCCCGGCAATGTAATAAAAACACAACATGTGCTGGAAAAGATCTAGAGCGAAGGAAATTCCTCTAGGGCGTTCAAGGGCAACAGGTTAATGATATTATTACAGAATAGGAGTAAAATAGAATATACTTCATTGGGAAGACTTGGTGACGCCAGGCCTGATTAAGAGATGGAGGCAAACACTGGCGAGGACTAATTACATGGTGGCCGAGGAGGGCGCCTAATAATACAATTCTTTTTCTCTAAGGGTGCATGGCCACACCTCCTGTGATTAGGCCACGCCTACTGAAAAGTACCCGGGCCCAGCTAGGCTCTCTACTGCCCTGGATAAAACTCCAGTGGCACCACATTTGGGCAATGGTGGATTATGTAATTAGGATCCGCAGCGGACCTGTTAGCCGAACTGTAGCGGTGCCGTGTAGATCGGATGGGATGCAGTCAATTTACCTCCAATCAAAATGCAGACGGTCGAAATCCCGACAGCAATTGACCGACGGTCAAAATCCCGACAAGGTCAAAATCCCGACATGGACAAAATACCGACAATTAAAATACCGTCAAGGTCAAAATACCGACATGTAAAATGCAGGCAGGTCAAAATGCGACATGAGTTTTTCATGATTTTTTCATT